>NC_138869.1:63220301-63820301 GCF_965194805.1 Balaenoptera borealis | reverse complement strand
GAAACCGTAAGCAAGATGAAAAGACAACCCTCAGAATGGGAGAAAATATTTGCAAATGAACCAACTGACAAAGGATTAATCTCCAAAATATACAAACAACTCATGCAGCTCACTATCAAAAAAACAAAAAAAAAAACAATCCAAAAATGGGCAGAAGACCTAAATAGACCTTTCCTCAAAGAAGATATACAGATTGCCATCAAACACATGAAAAGATGCTCAGCATCACTAATCACTAGAGAAATACAAATCAAAACTACAATGAGGTATCACCTCACACTGGTCAGAATGGCCATTATCAAAAAATCTACAAACAATAAATGCTGGAAAGGGTGTGGTGAAAAGGGAATCCACCTGCACTGTTGGTGGGAATATAAATTGATACAGCCACTATGGAGAACAGTAGGGAGGCTCCTTTTAAAGTAAAAATAGAACTACCAGATGACCTAGCAACTCCACTACTGGGCATATAACCCTGCTAAAACCATAATTCAAAAATAGACGTGTACCACAATATTCACTGCAGCACTATTTACAATAGCCAGGATATGGAAGCAACCTAAGTGTCCATTGACAGATGAATGGATAAAGAATATGTGGCACATATATACAATGGAATATTACTCAGCCACAGAAAGAAGCAATATTGAGTATTTTGTAATGAGGTGGATGGATCTAGAGTCTGTCATACTGAGTGAAGAAAGTCAGAAAGAGAAAAACAAATACCATATGCTAAGACATTTTTATGGAATCTAAAAAAAAAAAAAAAAAAAAGAAAAGGTTCTGATGAACCTAGGGGCAGGGCAGGAATAAAGACACAAACGTAGAGAATGGACTTGAGGACACAGGGATGGGAAATATGGTAACCTGGGACGAAGTGAGAGAGTAGCACTGACATATATACACTACCAAATGTAAAATACATAGCTAGTGGGAAGCAGCTGCATAGCACAGGGAGATCAGCTCAGTGCTTTGTGACCACATAGAGGGGTGGGATAAGGAAGGTGGGAGAAAGATGCAAGAGGAAGAGGATATGGGAAAAATGTATACATATTGCTGATTCACTTTGTTATACAGCAGAAATTAACACAATATTGTAAAGCAATTATACTCCAATAAAGGCGTAAAATAAAAAAAAAATAAATTAAATTTAAAAAATTTGCTTAGTATTTCAATTCTAAACTCATATCTTATTACTAAGAGGATGGTTTATTGAATTTAGCAGTTGGCAGTTTCTTAATAGTTTTCAGATTTAAAATAATAAATTAATCTTCCTTTTACCATGAATTACCATACATATGTGGGAATAATTGGATTCCATGGTACAGAAATTTCATACTTTATTTCCGAAAGCCAGGAAATGTCTTCCAGCTAAAGAGTCCTGTGGTTCTTAGTCTCTTCTGTTTTTTCTGATTATCCAATGTGGCTGTAATTAACCAGCTGACAGAATCACTTCAGTCTATCCATCTACACACTACAGAATTGTCTGATTTTTCCCCAGCCCTGTTCTTACTGGGGTAGAAGAGTAGTATCCTTCCCAGTTTTCTCTTTTATCCCTTATTAAAACTTGCTTAATATTAAAAGCAACTCCTAGAGATATCTATATTTTCCAAAAATACTCAAAATTCATATTTACATTTTAAATATGGAATCATAGACCCTCACTTCATGATATTCAAGTGTGTGATGTCAACCATAATTTTATAATTATATTTGAGAAAAATGGGTATTTTGGCAATATCACTTCTGTGCTGATTCCATTATAAAATTAATTGTGTCATGATGTCAGTAGAGTTACAAGAAAAAGGGGAAAGAGATGGGGAAAAAAGAGAGGAAGAGGAGGAGAAGGAGGAGGAAGATAAGGAAGTGGCAGAGGAAGAGGAGCCGTAAGGAGAGGAAGAAAGAAGGACAGAGGAAGGAAGGAAGAGAGTGAGGGAGGAAGGGAGAGGAAGGAAGGAAGGAACGAACGAAGGAAGCATGAGAGGGAGGGAGGATGAGAGGGAGGGAGGAAGGAAGGAAGGAAGGATAAAAGGGAGGGAGGGGAAAGAAAAAAAACCCCTCTCTCCTCTGCTCTGTGAGTAAATGAAGATGGATCTTCTCATCATTTTAAATCCAGAGGGGATTCCCGCTGGTGGTTTATAACTGAGCCAAAGATCCCGTTATCATTTTAAAAATTACTTTAGGCAGGGAGATATAATGTCTTAAATTAATATCATTAAAATTACTATAATCATGGTGTTTTAGAAAAATCTTTATCAGTTTATGATAAATACATTATTAATTCGTGACCCGCAGGATTGAACAGTAGTTCCTGATTTAAAAGCACTATTATATTGTTTAACTTCCAAACTTCTGAAAAAAAAACAAAAAGAAAGAAGTACATTCTGAATGTTGTATTATTGATTTAGTTCATAGACACCCATGTATCTAACCGGCTTTCATCTCGGTTAATAATCCCAGAGCAATTTAGTCACGTTTTTCTAAGCTGTTTTGAAGAAATGCTCATTTATCAGTTAAGGTAAAAGGCAGCGAATGTCATTCTTAACACAAAGGGATTAGGTCTCTGTATGTATCAACACAACTCTCTGGGTAAGCAGAGGAGGCTGACACGCGGTGACAGATGACTTAGCATCTGTTGTATGCGGTAACAGAATCTACCACCTCTGAGTGACAGCTTAGGTAACTTTCAACTGCACATGTGAATTTTCTTAATGAGACTGCTCCTCAGTGTATCCCTTTAAAAACAGGTCTCTGTACTCTTATTTCAGAACTCAGATTCCTACTTATGCAAAATGCAGAACTTTGATATTATTAAAAGGCAAATGCAGATTCAAGAGGTGGGAGGAGGTCAGTCAAAAAGTGAGTGTGAAAGTAAAAGCCTTGCTGGAAAAGTACTTCAGTAAATCTGTGGGGTTTTTGTTTAACTTGCTCATATCTTAAATAGCTTAAAATCTCATATTTAACGTTCTCAATACACACGCACACACACAAACCAAAACATAAACAAACAAAAACCAAAGGGACATGAGGAACTTTTGGAGGTGACCACTGTGTCTGCCATTTGATAGTGGTGATGGTTTCATGGTTTCAAGTCCACACTCATCCAAATGTATACATTAGATATGTGCAGCTTTGTGTTTAACAATTACACCTCAGTAAAGCTGTTAAAAACATGTTAGTCTTAAAAGTTAAAATACTT
Organism: Balaenoptera borealis; assembly: GCF_965194805.1. NCBI lineage: Eukaryota > Metazoa > Chordata > Mammalia > Artiodactyla > Balaenopteridae > Balaenoptera > Balaenoptera borealis. Next base: position 63,817,102 of record NC_138869.1, on the reverse strand, counting down.
TAGACAGACATTTCTTAAAGGTCCAGTAATATGATATTAGTCTCTTCTTCCCTAACATTAGCAGGGTGCAACTGGCTTGTCAGCTGTGTTCAGGAATTTTTTAAATTAAATTACCAAAAAAAAAAAAAAAAAAGCAACCAAGGAAGTATATCATAAACCAGTTCTTCCATAGTTTGGCTGAAAAGTCAGCTGATCCTGACATCTTGAGCTTTGATAAGTTGTTGCCCATGGCCAAGGACATTAATGAGACCTTTAAAATCTGAAGAGACTAGTCAAATAATTTTTTTTAAAAAAGCAAGTGTTTTTAAGAAAATGGCATCATAATGCAAGTAGTAGAAGTACTTTTGGAAAGTACTTTTTGGAAAGATTGGTATTTTCTGATTTGGTTGACTGACAATACACAATACTGACTTTTGGTTAATTTGTATGCCTGGACCTAGGACAGAAGGACAGGAAATTTTAAAGTCTTAATAAAGTAGAGATAGTAACATAGGAAATTATTTGGAAGCAGGAATTATGTTGATAGTAAACTGCGTGAACTATAATTCACCTATATGCATTGAAACCATGTATTTAAGATGAAGACTTTATGTATAAAAATGCTTATAATTTACATTTGTCATAGTATCACAAGCTATTGAAATGAACATGATAATTTTAATATTTATGTAATTTGTAGGTTGCATTTCCAAGAAATCAAACACTGTTTCATGGCTAAAGACAGACATTATTTTGCTAATATGTGAAAAACACTAATGTAATTACATTCATGCATCATCATGATACATAAAAATAATATACTTCTATGCTGAGGCAATTAGATCAAACTTCATGAATAAGAAATTTGGTAATGTATTAAATTGATCTTCTGGGAGATACTGATTTTTCTTTTTATGCTTTATGGCTTCAGTCTGTGTCTCAGGAATGTTTTCATACCCCTCCTGAGACAGAGTAGAATGCCAATGAGAAGAATTAAAAAAAAAGAAAACATGACCTATTACACTGGCACTCTGTTTTGCATTTGGTGCTTGGCTGTATTTGGGTACTATTATATGGTTTTGACACTTTTCTGCATTTATATATTTATTTTGTACTACAGGATACGTGGAGACCAACTTATGCATCCTGTAATTTAATACAGAGATTATCAATTACAAAAGTGATTAACAGATGTTTTCTTTAATTACACTCTTAGCTTTACTAATGCAGGCAATTATAATAGTATTTTCTTCAAATGTTGACAGTACAACCATTGCAACAGTATCTTACAAAGACCTCAGAAAAGACTGCCAAACACAAAGTACCAATTAAAGTATCAATTTTTGGGTTTCCAATTTAAATGTATAATTTATTTGTGTATAAAATAAGAATACAAATTCTGAATACATAGATATGTATGAGTATGAAAGACTGATGCTTTTTGTGCCTCACTGGTAGGTTCCATCACAGAGTAGGAATGTTATTTTGTGAGTATTTATCATACATGGGCCTGATGATTGCTCGTAAGTCATTTATTCTTTGTAAAGGCCCTGGGCTGCTAAGCACCAGGCCTAACCTTCTGTTCAGCTCTTATTTCTGCATACTTATTGATTCCAAATTAAAAATCACTTATTTTTACCATCAATTAGATTGGGTTTAACACCTGAATAATATAGGTATTTTAAAGAATAACTAAAATTTATAAAAGAGCTAAAAACATAACTAAAATGTATTTAATATATTCACTCCAGATATTTATACTATTTAAAGATTAAAATGCCACAGAAGTAAATATGGAGTATTATCCAATGTTGCATTTTAATTAGATATAAAGGAAAAATCTAGAAAAATTTAGAAATCTGGAGATGGGTTAGGAGTTCAAAAATTTGCAATACTTTTATGCCTTGAAAACTTCCATTTCCACAGCTCTGACCTCTTCCTTTCCTTTTTTATATCATTTCAATAACATTTTAACTGCTTTACCTGCATAGAAGATCTTAGCCCTGTATCCTTAGGCTGCTGCTATAGCTATTCCACTAAAATCCAAGTCATGTCTCATTTCTACTCCTCACAAAAGGTTCACTGGCTTGGAAACGTGCATATGGTGAAAGTTTTACAGGTTTCTTATCTTGGCTTCAGAGCCTTCCACAAACCGGTCCCAGTCTGTCTATTCTCCTGCTGGGGTTCTCAATGAAGCATCAGCCATGGCAGACTCTTTGCCTTCAGTAACAGGTCATCATGCTCTAAGGCACCCTCATGTGGGCAATTCCTCTGTGTGGATGCCCTTGCCCAGTCCTTGCTTGCTCTGACTCAACTTATCCTCCCAGGTCCAACTCAAATACACTTCCACCCCAACACCTTCATCTTCTTTCCAAGGTGGAATAATTCTCTCCTGTGGAATTCCAAGAACATGTGTCATGCACTCTAGTTATTGTATCTAATTTAGTGATAGAGAATAATGATGAGAGGTCACTAGAAACATAAACTCTGAAGCCTGAGAGAATTATTGTTAATTCATGTCTGCTCCTAAGAGGATGACCTTGAGAAATTTACTTAATCTCTAGGCTTAAATTTCCTAATCAGAAAAATCATGGATAATAATAGGACCTAAGTTGTTGGTTTAATTCTGAGCCTTAATTTAGATCTTGCATTTAAAATATTTTGCATACTTCCTGGCAAATGTTATCAATTCTTATTTCTTTACAAATAAATTATTTGTAAAGAAAAATTATTATCATTATTATCAAATTGTTATAATTCCAGGAAAAAACTAAGCCCTTGATATGCCTGTATCCTGAATCATACCATAAGCATTTTTGGCTCAACCAACGTTCAGAGTGACTCTGTGTACCATGAAGTACACTCTTACAAATTCTGGTTCAAAAACTATTTATTGAGTGAATTAATTAATCAAACAAAACTTCATTAGGCAAAACTTTTCTTATCTCTTCCCAATTGATACTTCTATATAAGCCTCTCTTTATATCATATAAACTATTTTATTAAAATAACTTAAGTAATAATTTGTGAGAACCTTGTATTTTTGAAATTCTGTTAATATATCTTAGCTTTTACATGTAAAAAGATAGGTTATAACATTCGAGTAAGATACATATAAAACACCTATATTGCATTTGATCAATAAAAATAACAAACTCTTGGAAACATTGGATATTATCAGACAGGCTCTGAGTTTTAATTTTAGGTATCATATAATATGAATAATGTGTGATATTAATATTGATACTAGTAATGATAGTAATTAGCATGTATGAAATACTTTTTATCTGTCAAATAGATAACTTTCATAATATTTAGGACACTATTGTTATTCTAATTTTATGGGTGAATAAATCTATCTTAAGTTCATTTAAAAAATAAAATTAATAATTAAAAATATAACAACTCATGTTTTTGTCAGTTTGACAAGTGAGACACTATGAAAAGGCCTCTTATGCAAAACAACTAGATTTTGGATAAAAGATATTTTAAAGACATTTCTGGGCAGGGAACTGCAAGATCCCTCCTGTTCAAACAAATAATCATATAAAGTTGGAGCAAAAGTCTTGAGCACTAAGAGACTGCTAATAACAGCTCGATTTGTGAGCAAACGCCAATATCTGCACTATAGCTGGATCCCTAAGTCTGAGCCAGACCTCATCTGCCACTATTGCTTTAAGTCTGAAGTCCTATAAAGGATGAAAGTGCCCAAGGTCAGCTGCATCCCCAGGCTCCTGACAAAGGCTATCCGATGGTGTCTCTGAAGTAAGGGCTTCAGGATTGCCACTGATGAAAACTAACGACAACTAAGTTTAGTGCCAAAGACCACCAATCACAGAAGAAAACTTCCACCAGGAGTGAGAATCATCAGGGAGAGACTTGAATCTCTCAATGGACTTCAGGTATTACAAATGTCAGAAGCAGAATATAAAATAACTACATATGAATGTTTAATGGAGAGACCATTGGGATCATAAAAATGACCAATAAGAGACTATCAAAAGTGACTAGGCAGATTTGAAAGAGAACCAAATGAAACCTTTAGAAGTAAAAAAATGAGATAGCTGGAAGAAAAAAAAAAAAAGGGTGAACTAAATAGCCCGTAAGAAGTCACAACATAAAGAAAACTAGTGAATGGAAGATCTGAAAACATTTTCTATAATATATCATTTAGAGAGATTACATTGAATATATTTTTTATTTTTTATTTTATTTTTTTAACATCTTTATTGGAGTATAATTGCTTTACAATGGTGTGTTAGTTTCTGCTTTATAACAAAGTGAATCAGTTATACATATACTTATGTCCCCATATCTCTTCCCTCTTGCATCTCCCTCCCTCCCACCCTCCCTATCCCACCCCTCTAGGTGAGAACAAAGCACCGAGCTGATCTACCTGTGCTATGTGGCTGCTTCCCACTAGTTACCTATTTTACGTTTGGTAGTGTATATATGTCCATGCCACTGTCTCACTTTATCCCAGCTTATTCTTCCCCCTCCCCGTATCCTCAAGTCCATTCTCTAGTAGGTCTGCATCTTTATTCCCATCTTGCCCCTAGGCTCTTCTGACCATTTTTTTTTTTTCTTTTTAGATTCCATATATATGTGTTAGCATACGGTATTTGTTCTTCTCTTTCTGACTTACTTCACTCTGTATGACAGACTCTAACTCCACCCACCTCACTACAAATACTTCCATTTCATTTCTTTTTATGGCTGAGTAATATTCCATTGTATATATGTGCCACATCTTCTTTATCCATTCATCCCATGATGGACACTTAGGTTGCTTCCATGTCCTGGCTATTGTAAATAGAGCTGCAATGAACATTTTGGTACATGACTCTTTTTGAATTATGGTTTTCTCAGGGTATATGCCCAGTAGTGGGATTGCTGGGTCGTATGGTAGTTCTATTTTTAGTTTTTTAAGGAACCTCCATACTGTTCTCCATAGTGGCTGTATCAATTTACATTCCCACCAACAGTGCAAGAGTGTTCCCTTTTCTCCACACCCTCTCCAGCATTTATTGTTTGTAGATTTTTTGATGATGACCATTCTGACCGGTGTGAGATGATATCTCATTGTAGGTTTGATTTGCATTTCTCTAATGATTAATGATGTTGAGCATTCTTTAACATGTTTGTTGGCAATCTGTTTATCTTCTTTGGGGAAATGTCTATTTAGGTCTTCTGCCCATTTTTGGATTGGGTTGTTTGTTTTTTTGATATTGAACTGCATCAGTTGCTTGTATGTTTTGGAGATTAATCCTTTGTCAGTTGCTTCATTTGCAAATATTTTCTCCCATTCTGAGGGTTGTCTTTTGGTCTTGTTTATGGTTTCCTTTGCTGTGCAAAAGCTTTTAAGTTTCATTAGGTCGCATTTGTTTATTTTTGTTTTTATTTCCATTTCTCTAGGAGCTGGGTCAAAAAGGATCTTGCTGTGATTTATGTCATAGAGTGTTCTGCCTATATTTTCCTCTAAGAGTTTGATGGTGTCTGTGAATATATTTTTTAAATGTTAAAAGCTATGGAGGAAAACTGGGAATATCTTACACTTTTTGAATGAGTGTCTTCAAAGGATAAGATACAGAGAATGAAGGTGAGGTTACATTTATAATTATAACACTAAGAATTTTTCAGAACTGAATCAAGATAAGAATTCATAGGTATTAAATCACAATTTATACCCAACAAGGCAAACTAAAGCAAAAATAAATGGAAATACTGTAATAAATCTATAGAAACAAAAAAGTAGTTTGAAATAAAAAAAACAGAAAAAGAAAAACAGTTTACCTACAAGGGAATAAGTATTAACCTGACAGAAGATTTCTCAGTAGCACCAAAAATATTTGAAAAGAGTGAAATATCTTCAAATTTGTTAGAGAAAATAAATGTAAACCTAGAATTCTTTACCTATAAAATATGTCTTTTCAACCAATTTGGGAAGTATTGACATTTTCACAATATTAAGTTGTCTGATCTATGAATATGAAATGGCCTTCTTATTTGTTTTCTTTAATTTCTTTTAACAACATTTTTTGTGGTTTCAGTTTAAGTTTTACATTTAGTCTTTAAAATTTATCTCTGAGTATATTATCCTTTTTGATGTTATTATAAATGAAATTGTTTTCTTATTTTCATTTTGTTTCTTCATTGTTAGTGCACAGAAATACAATACTCCCCAAAATTGATCTAGAGATTCAAGACAATTCTTATCAAGATCTCAGATGACATTTCTTTTTGCAGCAATGGATAAGCTGATCCTAAAATTTATTTGGAAATACAAGAGAACCAGAATAAACAAAATGATCTTTAAAAATCAAAGTTGGAAGATTCACACATCCCAATTTCAACTTACTGCAAAGTTCAGCAATCAAGGCGGGATAATATTAGCACAAGACTAGACATATAGGCCAGTGGGATAGAACTGAGAGTCCAGAAATAAACCCTCACATTTATGGTCAACTGATTTTTCACTATGGTGCCAAGACAATGAACAAACAATAGTCTTTCCAACAAATGGTACCTAAACACCTGGATATTCATACGCAAAAATAATGAAGTTGGACCTGTATTTCATGCTATGCACAAAAATGAACTCAAAATGGATTGAAGTAAGGACAAAACAATAAAACTGGTAGAAGAAAATCTAGGAGAAAAATGTCATCACCTTGGATTATATAGTTGTTCTTTACTAACTTAATCACAAAAGCACAAACAACAAAAGGGAAAAAACCCAGATAAATTAGACATTATTAAAATTAAAAATTTTGTGCTTCAAAGGACCCCAGCAAGCAGGTAAAAAAAAAAAACGCACAAAATGAGAAATAATATTTGCAAATCATATATCTGATGTGAGACTTAGATTCAAAATATAGAAAGAACTTTCACAACTCAACAATAAAAAGATGAATAAAACCAATTTAAAAATTAGGAACATCTTAGAATAGACATTTTTCCAATGAAGATATACAAATGGCCAATAAACACATGAAAACTACTCAACATCTCTAGTCATTAGGGAAATACAAATCAAAACCACAATGAGATACCCACTTCATACTCACCACATCGGCTAGAATCAAAAAGACAGACGATAGCATATGTTGGCGAGGATGTAGGGAAATTGAAAGCCTCATACACTGGTAGTGGGGATGTAACATGGTGCAGACACTTTGGAAAACAGTTTGGCAGTTTCTCAAAATATTAAATACTCTTATGACCTAGAAAGTCCACTCTTAGGTACACCCAAGTGAGTTTAAAGGTGTCCATTGTACATGAATGTCATATAATAGCCAAAAAATGGAAATAACCTAACTGTCCATCATGTGGTGAATGGTTAAACAAAATATGGTATATCCATAAAATGGAATAATGTTTGGCTATAAAACAAAATGAAGCATTGATATATGCTACAATGTGAATGCACCTTGAAGATACGTGCTGAGTCAAAGAATGCAGACACAAAAGACTTACATATTTTATGATTTTATTTATATAAATTGTCCAGAAGAGGCAAATCCAAGTTCAGTTGCTAGGGGCTGGGGCAATAAATATGAGGATTGTTTTGGAGTTGATGAAAATATTCTAAAATTAGATGGTGGTTATGCTTGCACAACTCCATAAAAAAATGATTGAACTGTACACTTTAAAATGGTGGGTTTTATTGCGTGTGAATTGTATCTCAACTGAGGACATTTAAACACTGGTTGAACAGTTGATGATAATAAGAAATCACTTTAAAATTTTTTAGTTGTGATAATAGTATTGTGATATGCTTTAAAAGAAAACCATCTATGAATTAGTATTGAAAATGATTTATAGGTACATAGGAGTTTTTTATTCTATTTTCTACTTTTGAAGAAAGTAGATATTTGAAATTTTCCAGTAAAAGGGGAAAAAACAAGAGCAACATTTATCGATAATATAATTATCAGCATGAAAAAGACTCTAAATTCCCAGAGAATTTGTTAGAAATAATAAAAAGCATAAGTTGGCTGTACATAAGACCAACATACAGAATATCACTCGTATTTCAATACAGAGGCTAAAATACAGTGCAAAATTTAGGAGAGTAATTTAGGTTTAATATTTTCTCTAGAACAGAAGCTTTTTAAGAGATACATCGCCTCTTGATTTGGCCACAAAGCTGCATTAGAACTTCAACACTGACTAATAGAGTTATCACACTATGCCATAAAATTCATTATAGAAAGTGAAAAATTGTCTAAAATAATGGCAAGAATGTCAAATAGTGCATAGGGTTCTAGTCCCAAAACTATTTACTCCATCAGATATTCAAACATTTATCCTTCTGGACCAAAAAACCTGAACAAAAAGAAAATCTCAGATAAGAGTATTTGCTTTTCTCATATAATATCAGTAGTCTCATGTAAGTTAATTAGCACTTTATCTGTTTTATGACTTAGCTGTTCTGGTTAAAAATGCTTTCTGTAAATCTATGCTTCATTACAATACATTACATTTTTCAGTGCTACTCTGGGATGAGGTTTTTATTTTACTTATAGATGAAAGTCAGCAGAAAAACTGTAAAATATCTCTTAAGGAACATTGACCAAAACCAAATTATTTTCTTATTCTCCACGCAGGAATTTATATTTTAATTATGTAAAAATTGTTGGGTGTTGATGATTTAGAATAATATAGAACAAGCACATGTACAGTAAAATAATCTTTGCCACCATAATTTAGGGAAAAAATGCTGGCCTAACAGAGCAAAATATTTAACTAAAAATAATAACTACATGCTGACATTTGTTTTTCTAAGTGATTTCTACATGATGCCTGTAATTCTAGATTTTAATGAAGAATTATAATGATTTTTCATGGGAGAGACACTTGAATGATTGTATCAATATTTCAGTTCTAACTAGTCTCTATATAGTCTTTGAAAAATGTAATTATAGTTTCTGCCTTTTAAAAATTGAACATTTAACAGGATTTGAGTTATCTCTTTGAGTGACTCTATGAAATATTTCCATTTCTTATTGGGCAAATTAATTTTCTATGGAAAAGATAACTATAAGTTGAGACATTACCTTCCTCAGAGTAAAACATCAAGGGCAATATAGGATTATTCATATACCTTATAAATACAAAGGTATCAATAAAAACCTTATATGAATTATACAGAGTCTTAAGTAATTCATAGATATAACTACATGAACCATGATGAATCTGATTATGGTGATACGTCATTTGAGAAATATTTAAAATCATAGAAGTCTTCATCTCAGTGGTAAAATGTATAGTGTGTCCTGAGTACACTACTTACTGTTAATGAATCTGTTACTAACATGTTGAACCTGAGTTGCCTGATTTTTATTGAAGCAAGGGTGTGAAAGGCATCACAGCAAGTTATTATTTGTTCACATGTGTTGCTTTGCCAGTCACCTGCATCAGAACAGATGCTTTGTCCCAGACTGAACTTTCTGACTCAGAATATTTAGCCATAGTATTCAGGAAAACCGTATTTTAAACAAACTTCCCTGGTGATTGTTATACACCCTTATCTTTGGTGTATACCAAAAGATATGGTTATACACCATCATCTTTAAGGATAATGGCCATAAGGAGACCACTTTGAAATTCCTCCATTGCTTCAAGGAATCTTTATGTACAGCTAGTTATCAAACCATGAAAGTCAATGTCTCATAATACAAGGAAAATACAGTTAAAGTTGTTATTCTAACCCCATCACTAATTGACCATACGACCTTTGGTAAATCATCTCACTTCTCTAGATTTTAGTTTCCTGAAACATAGAATGAGGGATTGAGCTAGATGAGTTCTGTTGAGTCTTCTGCTTTTACAATTCTATTGAAACGTGGTGTAAAGAAGCATATGAGCTTGTCACTATGCCAGGTTCAAGGTCAGGATTCCATCACACATGTGGGCATATGCAGTTCCTATTCTCAAGTTAAAATTTACTGTGCTGTTACATGTATAGACATTAGAAAGAAGATGTATGTAAAGATATATTAAGAGAAATAGTGTTGTCATTAAATAGTACAGAGCCTTCAATTCTGCTGCATCTAGAATAAGTCTGAGTTATAGTTCTGGGGTCTGGTTGCTTCTCCAGAAATATGGAACCTGAACTTTGGATCAGTCGTTAAGAAATGGTGAAAGTTCTTTTTTAAGGTGTACAGCTTGCCAGGGGCTTTCTTTTCAGAGAAACTGGAGAAAAACTAACAACACTGGATCTGAGAACACTGATCAAAAAGTATGTGGGAACTTTTTCTTTTTAAATATTAAATATTTTCATTTTTAGTCCTAATCTGTGAAAAAGAAATTTATGTTAAAATATCTACTTGAAATTCATCACATACTATAAACAGGATGATTTGGAAATAAAAATACACAAATATTTAAAAAGAAAAAAACCTCCCACATACTTTTTATCACTATGTCATCTCAGAGCCTTAGAGTTCTCCTTGTGTTATAGCAAAGAAAATAATGCTGTATCTAGTTACAACACAGAATCTCTCAAAAACACTGAGCAGCCGGAATGGTCCAGGCACTAAATGATCAGAGTGACACTTACATTATCACATGTTTTGTAATCAAATGTTGTTCTATACATATTGGGAAAGATTTCTTCTATAGCTGAGATCAATAATAACTCAAATCTCTCCTCTGGTTTCAGAAGCCTGTTGAACTTTACACACATAGGATCGTGGCTCTACTGAAATAATTTTCTGACCCACAAAAAGTATGCTAGACCAGTCACTCATTGTATCTTCCTGCCTTTCCAGAAAGAGGCCTCTGGAAGTCTTTCTTTGTAATTCATTGGAGACCAACTGCACTTCCTGCCATTTCAGCTATTTTTCCTTACAAGATGAAATTAAATTTTCACTTTTAGCCTTGTAAGAGTATCTTCTGAGTTCCAATGTGTTGATTCAGATGTATGATTTTCCAAATAGTCTTTGTAGAGCTTTGGAAATATTCCACTCACATCTCTGAGCCCTGTATCTTTACATTCATTTTCTTTTATTGGATTTCAACCTACTTTCCTGTGCCAAGAAAAAGAAATAGTGTCTAATATCTATTTGTATTTTGACAACTTTTCTTCAACATAAACTGGGTGTACTTTTTTCCCTGTTTGATTGTGAATCTTTAAATTTTCATTTTGAGAGTGTTAAATCGATTAGTGTCAAGTGGGTATGTCATTTAGAAGTCCCTGTCTTTCTTTGCATGCATTTCTCACTGACCCATTGGAAGTACTCAAATTCCTAGCTTTCTTTTTGGATTTGTTTTGATTTTTCTAGGATTATTTAATCTTTTCTTCTTCTCTTATATTGAATAATTTTCAGTTACTCTTAGTTTAACTCTAAACAATAAGGAGCAATAAAAATGAACTAATAGGGCTTCCCTGGTGGCGCAGTGGTTGAGAGTCTGCCTGCCAATGCAGGGGACACGGGTTCGAGCCCTGGTCTGGGAAGATCCCACATGCCGTGGAGCAACTGGGCCCGTGAGCCACAACTACTGAGCCTGCGCGTCTGGAGCCTGTGCTCCGCAACGGGAGAGGCCGCGACAGTGAGAGGCCCGCGCACCGCGATGAAGAGAGGCCCCCGCTGGCCACAACTAGAGAAAGCCCTCGCACAGAAACGAAGACCCAACACAGCCAAAAATAAAATAAAATAAAAAACAAACTCCTGTAGAATTTAAAAAAAAAAAAAAAAAAAAAAAAAAAATGAACTAATAATTTAATAACATACATTGAAGGTCAAAAGTGACAACAGGGCTTGCAGTGGGAGCAACTGGAATTAGGTAAGCCAATAGCTTTTATAACTAACACATTTGAAAATGTCAGAGGCTTTTTACAATAAAAATTTATTTCTCGTTCATACAACTGTGTAGTGAAAGTGTTCTTCATTAGGGGTTGGGGAAGTTTTCTGTTCTAAGCTATCATTTAATGATCAATCCAGGAGACACTGTCACTTTCTGCCAGTCAACACACAGGGGATGAGATGGCAGAGAAAGCACATTTGCTTCTTATTCATTTTGACTGGGAGGTGATATATGTCCCTTCTTGTATTCCCCTGGTGAAGACTAGTCACATGGCTCCATCTACCTGCAAAGGAATCTGGGAACTGTAGTTCTTGTCTGTAGAGATGACTCAGCAGCAACTAACAACCCTATGGAAAAGGATCATGAATCTTTGTTAGACTACCAGTTGTTTTTCCTACTTAGCAGAAGTGAATGAGAGATTCATATCGAATCTAAGTCTCCATTAATCTCAGCTATATTTTCTTTCGTAATAGGCATCCTTTTGAAGCCAAAGGCTTTTTCTCCATTGTAAAGAGGACTGTGCTATCCAAAATGCATAGAGCTCAGAGCATTACTGTTTATGTTTCTCAAAATATGGAAATATTGTAATATATATTTAGACATTAAGGAAAAACTGAATGGTGCAGACCTTTATTATTTCCCTAACAAGCATTTATTAGTCAACTGCCTAACCTGATATTCCACTGGGTGGTCCTTTCAACATGGTGTAGTGAAAGTAATAAAATACTTCATTTGCTGTGTGAGAGTCTTTATGTTACTTCTTTCTTTGGGTCTCATTTACTCAATTGTAAAATGGAACTAGGTATACCTCCTCCAGCATGCTTGTACTGAGACCACCATAACAAATAGCTTTAAAGTTTATTTTATATTTTATTACACAAATAAAAAATTCCCCATAAATGTTTGTCCTATTTAAGGGCTTACATTTTCAAAAAAGAAAAAGAGAGAGAGAAAGGAAGTGAGGGGTGGAGGGAGGGAAAGAGGAAGGAAGGAAGAGAGGGAGGGAGGGGAGGGAAGCAAACAAGCTGATACCATCTGGAGCAGGAGCCTCTGCTGAGCACTGGCCCTGAGATCAGGAGCTCTGTCACCTTGGACTTTCTGTAATGCCCAAATAGTGCCTCACACTTAATAGCAAATTATCAAATGTTTTATTTGAATTGGATTATCTATGTTATATCCATAATAGGGAAATGTGTATCAATGATGATGGGCAAGTGTATAATTTTGATGTGTTATATACTCACATGGCATTGTAGGAAAACAGTAGCTCTACTCTGACAGAAGAAATTTTCTGAGAGAAGATTGCACTTCAGAAATTCTTAAAATTACACAAATAATTCCATGAATGTGCATTTAAATTAAAAAAATAAACATTTGTATAAAAACAATGCAGCAGAGGAAAGAAGCAATTAATCAAATTTAAAGAAAATTGTTTTTTCTACTCCCTGAGCATTCCAGGCAAATTTGATCTTAAAATTAAAATTAAATTAAATATAAAATTCATTTTGTATTGAAGAAACAATCCAATCATTATCATAGACCCTTTTAGTTATGCAATTAAATATTGCAATTTTATGCATGATTGAATATCCTTAAAAACTCATAATTTAAAAAGTTGTTGCTATGTAAAGTTAACATGAGCTGCTGAAAGTGCAAGGATATTCTTGTGTGATTATTACTGCTTTCTCTCCTAAAAAGAGAAAGATGTTCTTTTTACACAGGGTAAAATGAGTGTAACTTAAAATGTGTCTCTCTAAATTAAAATGGACAGAAGCATTAGATATTTGCATCAGAGATATCACTTTAAGGATATATTTGAAATATATTCAAAGTGTTTCAGTTTTGGGGAGTAACTATGTTCATTCAAAATTTCCTTTTGAATATTAGAAATATTATCATTAGACTCTTCATTGCAATCACTTTCTCTTTTAGAAATAAACTTGTCATTTTGTAAGAAAACATGAATGAATGCAGTTTTTTCCAGTTAATTGAAAATTCTCTCTCAATCATACTTTCTCTTCCACACATACACACACACACAAGCTCATTTATCATTTTATACAAAATAATTACATTATAAGATTAATGAAATAAATAAAAGTTAAACACACTTCTCCCCATAATTCTTAAATTGCTCAGACATTTGTTTTTGCATAGAAACAGAGACACTGTGTAACATACCTAAGCAGAACAGTATACGTTTTAACATCCTCATTACTTATTTATTCTCTTCAGATTTCCCAGGATATTTGACTCACTAGCTATAGTTTTCAGGACAACTCACATTGCCTTAAAGTTTTTCTGGGAAAGATGTTGGATCTCCAAATAAGAATGCAAATATTTAACACAAAAAATGAAGTATTACCCTAAAAAAAGTTGAAAATCCATTTAAACAAATCATCTACGTTTATTGTTGTAAGATTCTGATATCTAATTATTATAAGCAACTATAACACTCATGGTTGCCTTAAGTAAGTAATTTAATAATCACTAATTATTCAATGATAAAGAAGTTACCTTTTTACTATTACTCTCAATTATAGCTCTATCAATTTAAATGACAGATATAAATGTGTCATTTAAAATTAATAGCTTAGTCAGTGTTTCTCAATTATTCTGAGATTAATGCTTCCCAAGGTACTAGTAGCAGAAGAAAAATATATCTTGACACATTTTATAAGTAGAGTTGAAAGCAAATTATGTTAAAAAAGATTCAGATAGACATTTAGTGTCTCCTTTCTATGTTAAGAACATATTGTCTCCAATTATTCAGTTTTAAGATAAATTAATAAAAATTTACAAACACTTTTAGAGAAGAAAAGTATATCAAAATTATAATCAAATAGTTTGAAATTGAAGTTGGGAATTAAAACAAGAAATATGTCAATTGCAAATTAAATAGTTTTAATAATATTATATATGTTCTATTTAATTTTTTTATTCATGCAAGAAAAACTGCACAGCGCAAAATTGATGACTAAGAAAATCAATGTTTGGAGAGTTCTTATTTAAGACAAGATGGCAAACAGGAAGTGCTTCTGATTTGTTTCACTGAACACAATCTAGAGATTCCATAGAATCAGGAGGTATTTTATGTGGTACAATATGTAAAACAAAACTATAAGATGGGTTTGTGGAGACAGAAATGATTGATAAAAAGGAGAGAACTGGCAAAGAAAATACCTGAGTGCCATTGATGAAGGACAGGCATTGATGGAATTTCCACATATGACATTCTGAGTATCATGCCTTCACTATTGCCATTTTAGAGCAAGAAGCTGGAAAATCAAATCAATGAACTCTGTTAATAAAATTTTCAGGGATATGGGTGGCAAAAGTAGAAGTAATATTTCTATACAATAAAAGCACTAGAAGAGGAGAAAGCAATGTGGAGAAAATAATTTTTAAAACAATCAAGAATTTTCCAAGTTAATGTCAATTTGAATACTGTCAAATTGAATAATGCCAAACATGATAGGAAGGACCAATAAAACCCCCAAACCAATACACATTTTATAAAAACTTAACACATCAAAGTGAAAGGAAAAGTCTCAACATTTCCAGGTAGAAAAAATAGATTGCTCAAAAAGGAAGGGGTAGTATGACAACAGAGTTTTCAACAGCAACACTGGATATAAGAAGACAATGATTTTTTTTTTTTTTGCTATAGAGTTGAAGAAAGAGAACTTCAGTCTCAAACTTGGAATTTTACATGTAGCTAAAATATATTGTTTTCTTCCAGTTTTATTGACATATAATTGAGATACTGCACTGTACAAGTTTAAGTTGTACAGCATAATAATTTGACTTACATACATCATGAAATGATTATCACAAGTTTACTGAACGTCCATCAACTCATACAGATACAAAATAAAAGAAAGAGAAAAGAATTTTTCCTTGTGATGAGACCTCTTAGAATTTTCTCACTTAACAACTTTCATTGATAACATACAGCAATGTTAATTATACTTATCATGTTGTACATTACATCCCTCATACTTATCTATCTTATATCTGGAAGTTTGTGCCTTTTGACTGTCTTCATCCAATTCTTCCTTCTCTAGTCACCTGCCTCTGGTAACCACAAATATGATCTCTTTTTATATGAGTTTGTTTACTTATTTTTTGTATGTTTTTGAAGTATAATTGACCTGCAACACTATGTTAGTTCTTGGTATACAACACAGTGACTCTATATTTCTGTATATTTCAAAATGATCACCACAATAAGTCTAGTTAAGATGTGTCACCATACTAAGATATTACATAGCTATTGACTATATTCCCCACACTGTAAATTTCACACCCTTGGCTCATTTGTTTTGCAAATGGAGGTTCATACCTCTTAACCTCCCTCACCTATTTTTCTCCTCTCTCATACCCCCTCCCTTCTGGCCTGTTTGATCTTTGTATCTATAACTTTCTATTTTGTTATGCTTCTTCATTTGTTTTGTTTTTAAAATTCCACATCTAAGTGAAATCATTAAGTATTTTTCTTCCTCTCTGATTTATTTAACTAGAATAATACCCTCTAGATCCATCCTTGTTGTTACAAATGTCAAGATTTCATTTTTTATGGCTAAGTAATAATCCATTGTGTGTGCATATACACACACACATATATATCACAACCTCTTTATCTATTCATCTATTTATGGACGTTATGGTTATTTCCATGTCTTGGCTATTGTAAATAATGCTGTAGTGAACATAGGGGTGCATATATCTTTTTGAATTAGTGTTTTCATTATCTTCAGATATATACCCAGGAGTGGATTTTTGGGGTAGTTCTATTTTTAATTTTTAAGGAATCTCCATCCTGTTTTCCATAATGGATGCACCAATATACATTCCCACCAACAGGGCATGGGGTTCCCTTTTCTCCACATCATCCCCAACACTTATTATTTGTTATCTTTTTGATAATAGCCATTCTGACAGGAGTGAGGTGATATCTCATTGTGGATTTGATTTTCATTTCCCTGATGATTAGTGATGTTGAGCATCTTTTTGTGCTTTTTGGACATCTGTAAGTCTTATTTGGAAAAATGACTATTCAGATCCTATGCCCATTTTTAATTGGGTTATTAGTTTTTTTGATGTTCAGTTATATGAGTTTTTGTATTTTTTGGATACTACCCCCTTTTTGAATATATCATTTGCAAATATTTCTCCCATTGAGTAGGTGGCTTTTTCATTTTGTTGATAGGTTACTTCACTGTGCACAGCTTTTTGGTTTGATGTAGTCCTATTTGTTTTTGCTTTTGTTTCTCTTGCTTGAGGAGATATATCCAAAAATATATATATATATATATATATATATTGCAAAGACTGATGCAAAACAGCACACTGCCTATGTTATTTTCTAGAATTTTATGGTTTCAGAACTTATATTTAAGTCTTTAATCCATTTTGAATTTAGTTTTGTTCATGGTGTGGGAGAGTAGTCCATTATAATTCTTTTGCATGTAATTGTACAGTTTCCCAACACCATTTTTTGAAGAGGGAGTCTTTTCTCCATTGTATATTCTTTTTTTAATTTTTTAAAGCTATTTATCTGGCTGTGTTAGGTCCTAATTGTGGCATGCAGGATCTTTCTTTGCAGCATGCAGGCTCCTCATTGTGGTGCACAGGCTTCTCTCTAGTTGTGGCATGTGGGCTCTGTAGTTGCAACACACAGGCTTTCTAGTTGTGGCATGTGGGCTCTAGAGCACGTGGGCTCAGTAGTTGTGGTGCACAGGCTTAGTTGCCCCCTGGCATGTGGGATCTTAGTTCCCTGACCAGGGATCGAACCCACATCCCCTGCATTCTTAACCACTGGACCACCACGGAAGTCCCCCCATTGTATATTCTTGTTTTCTTTGTTGTAGGTTGAGGTGTTTGCTCATTTCTAGGCCTCTATTCTGTCCCAATGACCTACATATCTGATTTTGTGCTAGTACCTTACTGTTTTGATTACTGTAGCTTGGTAATATAATTTGCATTCAAGTAGCATGATACTCTCAGCTCTGTTCTCCTTTCTCAAGATTGTTTTGGCTATTTGGGGTCTTTTGTGTTTCCATACAAATTTTAGAATTATTTTTCTAGTTCTGTGAAAAATGTGATTGGTATCTTGATATAGGGATTGCACTGAACCTGTAGATTGCCTTGGGCAGTATGGTCATTTTAACAACATTAATTCTTCCAATTCATAAACACACTATATTTTTCTATCTATTTGTGACATCTTCAATTTCTTTCATCAGAATTTCTGTCAGTGTTTATGAGTACAGATCTTTGACCTCTTTAGTTAGGTTTATTCCTAGGCATTTTATTCTTTTTTGATGCAATTGTAAATGGTATTGTTTTCTAATTTCTCTTTTAGGTAGATCATTGTTAGTGTATAGAAATGCAACAGATATCTGGATATTAATTTTGTGTCCTGCAACTTTACTGAATTCATTGATGAGTTCTAGTAGTTTTTTTGGTGACATCTTTGGGATTTTCTATGTATAGTATCATGTCATCTGCAAACAGTGAGTTTTACTTCATCCCTCCCAATTTGGATGCCTTTTAATTTCTGTTTCTTGTCTGACTGTTGTGGCTAGGACATCCAATACTATGTTGAGTAAAAGTGGTGAGAGTGGGCATTCTTGTCTTGCCCCTGATTTTAGATGAAAAGTTTTAGCTTTTCATGGTTGAGTATGATGTTAGTTGTGGGCTTATCCTATATAACCTTTATTACATTCGGGTATGCTCCCTCTATACCTACTTTATTGAGAGTTTTTGTCATAAGCAGGAGTTGAATTTTGTCAAAAGATTTTTCCACCTTTATTGAGATGATCAAATAATTTTTATTCTTCAACTTGTTAATGTGGTGTATCACATTGATTGATTTGTAGATACTGAACCATCCTTGCATCCATGGGATAAATCCTACTTGATGATGGTTTATGATCCTTTTAATATATTGTTCAGTTTGGTTTGCTAATATTTTGTTGAGGATTTTTGCATCTATGTTCATTAGTGATGTTGGCCTATAATTTTTTTGTCATATCTTTGTCTGCTTTTTGTATCAGGATGATGTTGGTCTCATAGAATGAGTTTGGATGCATTCCTTCCTCAGTAATTTTTTTGGAATAGTTTGAGAAGTATAGAGGTTAAATATTCTCTAAAAGTTTGGTAGAGTTCACCTGTGAAGCCATCTGACCCTGGACTTTTCAATTTCATTACTGGTACTTGGTCTGTTCATTGTTCATATTTTCTATTTCTTCCTGGTTCAGACTTGGGAGATAGTAAGTTTCTAGGAATTTTTCCATTTTTTCTAGGTTGTCCATTTTAATGGTGTGTAATTTTTCATAGTAATCTCTTATGATCCTTTGTATTTTTATGGTGTTCTTTGTTACTTCTATTCATTTCTGATTTTATTGATTTGGGCCCTCTTTTTTTCATGATTATTTTGCCTAAAGAATTATCAAATTTTTTTATATTTTCAAAGAGTCAGCTCTTAGTTTCATTTATCTTTTCTACTGCTTTTTCAGTCTCTATTTCTTTAATATTTCTGTCTAATACTTCTATACTTCTACTAACTTTGGGTTTTGTTTATTCTCTTTCTAGTTTGTTTAGGTGTGAAGTTAGTTAGGTTTTTTTGAGATTTTTCTTGTTTCCTGAGGTAGGTTTGTATAGCTATATGCTTCCCTCTTAAAACTGCTTTGCTGTGTCCCATACATTTTGGATCATTGAATTTTCATTTTCATTTGTCTCCAAGTATTTTTTTTATCTTCTTTGGTTTCTTCAGTTATCCATAGTTTGTTTAGCAGCATACTGTTTAGCCTCCACATGTTTTTAGTTTTTTGAAGTTTTTTTCTTTTGGTTTATTTCTCTTCTCATACTATTGTGGTCAGAAAAGATACTAGATATGATTTCAATTTTCTCAAATTTATTGAGACTTTTTTTGTGGTCTAGCATGTAATCTATCCTGGAGAATGTTCCATATGCCCTTGGAAAGAAAGCATATTCTGCTGCTTTTGGATGGAATGTTCTCTATATATCTGTTAAGTCCATTTGATGAAATATGTCCCTTAAGGCCATTGTTTCCTTTCTGATTTTCTGTCTGGATGATCTGGCCATTGATGTATGTGTAGTGTTAAAGTGCCCTACTATTTTTTTTTTATTATTACTTTCAATTTCTCCCTTATGTCTGTCCATATTTACTTTATGTATTTAGGTGCTCTTATATTGGGTGCATATATGTTTACAATTGTTATATCTTTTTTTGGATTGATCCCTTGATAATTATATAATGCCTTTCTTTGTATCTTGTTTTAATGTCTTTCTTTTAATGTCTATTTTGTCTGATATAAGTATTGCTACTCCAACTTTCTTTTCATTTCCATTTGCATGAGATACCTTTTTCCAACCTCTCACTTTCAGTCTCTGTGTGTCTATAGATCTGAAGTGAGTCTCTTGAAGGCAGCATATATGTGGTTCTTGTTGTTTTTTTTTTTTTTAATCCATTCATCCCCTCTGTCTTCTGATTGAAGCATTTAGTTCATTTATATTTAAAGTAATAATTGTTAGATATGTTCCTATTGCCATTTTTTTTAAATTGTTTTGGGATTGTTTTTATAGTTCTCTTTTGTTCTTTTCTTCTTCTTTTGCTATCTTCTCTTGCGATTTGATCATTATCTTTAGTGTTATGTTTGGATTCCTTTCTCTTCTGTGTGTGTTTCTATTATAGATTTTTGGTTTGTGGTTACCATGAAGTTTATATATAAAAATTTATATTTTTAAAAATTTAATTTATTTTAAATTGCTGATCTCTTAAGTTCAAATGCATTTTAACAACCCTGCATTTTTACTCTCCTCCCAACATTTACTGGTTTTGACAATATAATTTACATCTTCCTGTTTCGTGTATCCATTACTACTTATTGTGGATATAGACGGTTTTACTACTTCTGTCTTTTAACCATTTTGTCTTCCTACTAGCTTTATACATGGATGATTTACTACCTTAACTCTATATTTGTCTTTACCAATGAGATTTTTTTTTGGCATAATTTTCATGTTTCTTGTTGTGGCCTTTTCATTTTTGCTTAGAGAAGTCCTTTAAACATTTTTTATAAAGTGGTTTGGTGGTGCTGAACTCTTTTAGCTTTTGCTTGTCTGTAGAATTTTTGATCTCTCCAATAAATCTGAATGAAATCCTTGCCAGGTAGAGTATTCTTGGTTGTAGGGTTTTCCCTTTCATCACTTTATATATAACATGCTACTCCCTTCTGGCCTACAGAGTTTCTGCTGAAAAGTCAGCTGATAGCCCATGAGAGTTTTCTTGTATGTAAATTGTTGCTTTCCCTGGCTTCTTTTAATATTTTATCTTTAGTTTTTGCCATTTTATTTACAATGTATCTTGGTGTGATCTTTTTTAGGTTAATCCTGCCTGGGGCTCTTTGTGCTTCTTGGACTTGGATGTCTGTTTCCATTCCCAAGTTAGGAAAATTTTCAGCTGTTATGTCTTCAAATATGTTCTCTGCTTCTTCTTCTCTCTTCTTCTTCTTCTGGGACACTTACAACGTGAGTGTTAGTACATTTTCTCCCAGAATCTCTTAAACGGTCCTCATTTTTTTATTCTTTTTGTTGTTGTTGTTCAGCTTCAGTTATTTCCACTACTCTGTCTTCCAGCTTGCTGATATGTTCCTCTGTATCATATAATCTGCTGTTGATTTCTTCTAGTGTATTTTCACTTCAGTTATTATATTCTTCATCTCTGTTTGGTTCTAATTTATATTTTTTAACACTTAGTTAAATACTCCTAACTTCTCACTCTTCATCCATTCTTCTCCTGAGTTCATTGAGCATCTTTATAATCATTACCTTCATCTCTTTATCAGGTGCATTGCCTAGCTCCACTTTATTTACTTCTTCTGATGTTTTATCTTGCTTCTTTGTTTGGAACATATTCCTCTGTTGTCTCATTTTGCCTAATTTGATGTTTTTATTTCTATGTATTTGGTAAGTTGGTTATGCTTCCTGATCTTTGAAAGATGGCCTTTTGTAGGACACGTCCTATGTGTCCCAGCAGCACACTCCTATCTGGTCATCAGAGCTATATGTTTTAGGATTGCACTGCACCCTATCTGGGCTGTATGGGTCCTTCTGTTGTGGTGGGCTGACTACTGTGGTAGTCTGGTAGGTGTTGCTGCCCTCTGGTCTGGTTGGTTGCTATGCCCTGCCTTGTGCAGTGGCCTCTGGCCACTGGTGGATGAGGCCAGGTCATGAGATGGCTGCCAGAGGTACCCTGGTGGGGTTCAGATCCAGTGTCAGCTGGCTAGAGGGCAGGGTCATTTCCTAGTAGCACTGGCTGCTGTGATTGGGGTTGACTAAAGCTGGTCTTGGCCCACTGGTAAGTGGGGCTGGATCCCAGGTCAGTTGGCTGAGGGGTCCATAGTGTCTCATAGCTGGTGTGGGCTTGCTGGTGGCCAGGGCTGAGGCTGGGGTGTCCCTGTGTTGATGCTGTCCTGCTGGTGGGTGGGGCCAGGTACTTGAGTCTCTCACTTCAGGGCCCTGGGTGTCATGGAGCTGGTTTTGGCCCACTGGTGGGTGGGGGTGCTTCCTAATATGGCTGCCTGTGAAGTTTGGTGTGTCCTAAAGCTGGTGTCAGTCCACTGGTGGGTGGATCCAGATCCCAGGGAGGCTGGCTGAGGGACCCAATGTGTCCCAGAGCTGGTGCTGTCAGGCTGTAAATAGGTTTGGTGCCCAGGGGTGTCCTGGGGCTGTTGTCTGCCCACTGATGGGTAGGGCTGGGGCCCAAGGGATCTCAGGGCTGGTTCCAGATCACTGGTAGTCTGAGCTAGGTCCTGAGGTCTCTGGCTAAAGTTCCCATGGGTCTGGAATTGTTGTGGACCTGTTGGTGGGTAGGGCTGAGACTCAGGGTGTCCTGGGGCTATTGTCAATTCACTGGTGGGTGGAACAAAATCCTGGGGTCTCTGGCTGCAGGGCTCTGAGGGTCCCAGATTTGGTGGTGTCAACCTGCTTTTGTGCAAGTTCTGGTCCCAGGAATAATGATATATGACTAAAACTAGAAGGCATAGCTCACAAATCAGTAAAATATTTGATTGATCTAATGAAAGGCAGGCTTGTAGGTGGTGATCCACTGTCATTG
This sequence comes from Balaenoptera borealis, assembly GCF_965194805.1. Classification (NCBI taxonomy): domain Eukaryota; kingdom Metazoa; phylum Chordata; class Mammalia; order Artiodactyla; family Balaenopteridae; genus Balaenoptera; species Balaenoptera borealis. The sequence goes on along the minus strand of NC_138869.1, from coordinate 63,794,166 downwards.
GTGGAGGCAGAAGAAACAGGGAGGGATTAGTCAAAGGGTGCAAAGTTTCAGTTATACAAGATTAATTAATCCTACATACAGCCCTAGAGATATATGTACAACATAGAGCCTGTAGGTAACAATACTATAATCAGATACAAATATGATGGAATCAAAATCTAATGCAAGACCTGGCAACTACACAGTTAGAATGTAATTGAGGATACATTTGTACCTGGACAGCTTTGAATTAAATTGTGTTGTTACAAAATATAGCTAAATAATTGTTACATGTATATCCATATAACAATAGCTAGTCAACAGCTAAAAGATATATTTGCTAGTAATAACCCAGTAAGAATTTTACCTATTCATGGGAACAATTAGGTATCAGGCATGGTGCTATTTATGGAGCATAAAGGATGGTGTAAATTAACTGCTCAAAATATAATTTAAAAAGTTGAAATTTGGTTAGTGCAGGTTGTAACTGCTAAAAAAAGAAAAAACAATATTGACTAAAGGGTGTAAGTTTTCTCCTATACAGGTATGCAGCAAATATGTTAGATGAGTGCCTGTCGTTTAAGGAGATTTAAATAATTTTAACTCAAATGTTACCATTGACATTATGAAATATGAACAATGGTCATCTGGGTGGGGTTGTCTCTAAGATTTGGGAAAAACTGAACACTATTCTTTATAATTGAACAGTTCTACATGTACCTTATAATAAGTATTCCACAATTAAACTTTAATAATGGTTAATGGTCTTGGTGTGACATGTGTGTCTTATATTAGAATCATTATGTGGAAAGACAGCACTGATTCTATTGGCCCTGGTTTAACCTCTAAGAATAATATAACATATAATAATGGTTATTTTAAGAGATATATTGAGCTATGAGGAAAAAATTCAACTCAAAGCTTTAGACTACAAAGTCCCTAATGTTAATTACATTTTAGATATCAATTGGGAAAAAGAAAAAGAGCTGAGGAAGATCTATCAAATTGCAAAGCACATGGAAAAAATAAACTGCTAAAACATCAATCATTTGTAAAGCTTTTGTATGATAAAGGAGAAGTCTTACATATAGCTAACCAAGAATCTGCTTTAACTATATATCACTGGAATATATTCAAAAGATATTAACTTAAAGCTAATATGCTTTTTATTTTGGAATTCATCCTATTGTAACATTAATCACTGCTTTCTTTTGTATACTACTTTATATATAGAAAATTAAGAACATAATATTCTATATATACATAGGAAATACATGTGTATTTTTAAATTAAATACAGTAATTTCTTATATTTAATATAAGAAAATTAAGAATTCTTGGATATATGCAAAATTAAGAACACCTCCAAAAGAAAGCAACATTTCAATGCCAATTGTACAGAAAATCTGATACTACAAATAGTACCAAAAGTTAGAATGCTTGTGGGAAACTGAACCTAATTAAATCTTACTAAGAAATGCTGAAGACCATTACTAACCATATGTATTGTCAAGTAGAAGCTCTGTCAGGGGTAACTGTAGGAGGTACTGATAAAGAATTATGAAAATCAGGATATCAGAGGAAACAATGTAACTGCTGATACAAATTGAATAAGTACAGACTGTTCACTATCAGTAGGATGATGTATCACAACAAATTTAATTTCATAAAATAGAGTTGAAAATTCACTATAGCTTTGTACCCTTTGTGCACTACCTTCATGCATTCTGTTTTTCTTTTTTGCCCTCCTCAGTAATAAACTTAGATAATTCAATATTTTTGAATTGGCATGTTCTTTGGGTCATAATTTTTTATTTTCCTAATACCTGCAAATGGCAATCACCATACAATTTTCAAAAATGTCAAATGTCCCTCTTCAAAAGCAAAATCTTTACAGATATTGTGATCCCCAAGCACAGGCATGGGTCTCTGGAATGTTCAAAACAGGGGGAAAAGGAGAAGGTTTGTAATTGAGCTGGTCAAATACCTTGAGCAATTGACATTCAGTCTTGCCCTAGACCATTAGAAGAGTTGTGTCGAATTTCCATTAGAATTATTCTTCCTAGAGACAGAAGAGTATAGAGTCTATAAACCCCGTTTTGTCAAGTTTTGACCTATGGACAGTTAACTCCATTATGTGTCCATCTCTGCACATGTGTCTGAATCAACCTCTAATCTTAGCAGTAGGGAAACCCTGGTCAGAAATCCAGAGATGATGGTGCAGCTGAGGCAAGATCTGTCCAGTTTTAACCAAAACACAGCTGGTTCCCAGATTAGGAGTAAAAATATAGGCAGAGAGGAGAGTTACAATAAGTTTCTGGTACAATGCTTTTTCACTATCCATAAAATCATCATATGCTTTAACACCTTTGTTGCATTAATACAATGAAGTCCACTAATAAATTATCTCATGTGCAGTCATAATTGCATATCTTTCTTTTTTCATTTTTTGGCCATGTTGCACGGCTTGCTGGATCTTAGTTCCCTGACCAGGGATTGAACCCCTGCCCCCTGCAGTGGAAGCATGGAGTCCTAAACACTGGACCACCAGGGAATTCCCAATTTCATTTCTCCAATAAACTTTATTTGGACATAATGTACAAATAATACATAGGTGGATATAATAAAATAATAATTCATTTAAGATATTCATACCTATAACTAATAAAAGACATTTGTCTCTATTTTTACTGTTTTCAAATGTTGGAATTAGTGTCAGTTTCTTAAAAAAAAGAGCATGCATTTTTATTTATACTCTGGAACAAATTAGATAACATAGATTTTACCTATCTACTACTCATTTGTTAAACAATTTGTTTACTACTTAATGGAGTTTAGTTCTTTGGGAAACAATTTTGGTCCCTAATTATTCATCTATGCACATTTGTTATTTCTTCTAGAATAAGCCTTCAAAATTTGTATTATTATTTTTAAATGTGTCCATTTTATTAAAATGGTAAAATTTAAAATGGGTTATATAGAACATTCTAATTTTAAAACTCTCTTTTAATCAGTAAGTATAATCTTAATAATTTCTTATGCTATGCATACATTTTTCTTTTGATCCATTTTTTCCCTTGATTAGAATTGTCAGAGGTTTGCTTAATTTATTAGAACTTTCAAAAAACAACTCAAGGTTTTTATTTATTAATTTCACTTTTTTTATTGTGTAATTTAATAAATAGCTGCCTTTATTAATAACTTCTGCCTACTTTTCTTTGGAAATCAATATACTTTGCAACCAACTCAGAAAGCTATATGAAATCAATATTTAATAAATATAAGCATTTATTAATATAAATTTCCAGAAATACAGCTTTGGCCACAGTTTATGAATTTTGATATATAGCAGAGTTTTGTTAATTTACAATCATTTGTATTAGCAGTTTTTTAATAAATTTATTAATTAATTTGTTTGTTTTTTGTTTTCTTTGTCTGTGTTGGGTCTTCGTTGCTGTGTGCGGGCTTTCTCTAGTTGCCGCAAGTGGGGGCTACTTTTCATTGTGGTGTGCGGGCTTTTCATTTTTGTGGCTTCTCTTGTTTCAGAGCATGGGATCTAGGTGTGTGGGCTTCAGTAGTTGTGGTTCACGGGCTCTAGAGTGCAAGCTCAGTAATTGTGGCGCACGGGCTTAGTTGCTCCACGGCATGTGGGATCTTCCTGGGCCAGGGATCGAACCCATGTTCCCTGCATTGGCAGGCAGATTCTTAACCAGTGTGCCACCTGGGAAGCCCCCTGTATTAGCAGTTTTTATCTCCTTTTTGAAATGAGGGTTATTTGAAAGAGCAACGTTTGTCTACGTATAGGAATCATTGTCATTGAACTTGTGAAAGTCATTGAGACTTTTCTCTAAAAAACCATACATAAGCACAATCACTCAAATGTTTACAAATGATGTCAGGAGGCCTGCCAGTCATGGGAAACCTGAACCACCAATTAAGAACCCACAACTAAAATAGCTTTTAATAATTTCTAAATGTTTACAATTTATTTATTTTTATTCACATTTATGGTACTGATGAGCCTAGTGGCAGGGCAGGAATAAAGACACACACATAGAGAAGGGGAAGCTGGGACAAAGTGTTACGGGTTTAGATTGTGAATTTACCTTTGGGGATTAATCTGTGGTTATTTGAAAAGAGGTATACATTTTTCATTATAGATATTAAGTAGATGGTACATAAGCATATATTTTTAAATGTTAGTCATTGACACTTTATGAATTATATTATTTAGATTTACTGTATAGTTTTTAATTTTTTATACTTGAAGATATCTTATTCTAAAAAGTGCATGTTAAAATCTACTGCATTAACTATACAGTCAATTTCTTGGGTTTCTAAGAGCTTCTATTTTATGTATTTTGCTATGTAAATGTATGATTTCACACTTTCATTTGTAGTCTATCATCAGTGAAAAATAACTGCTTTTTTTCTTGTAACGTTTTTTGCCTTCATTTCTTTTCTGCTGATACTACTGTCACTTTCCCTGCCTTCTTTCAAATTGAATTTGTTTAATTCTTTGTTCTTGGATCTTATGAATCATATTGTTTTAAGTGTCCCTCATGTAACTAATTTATACCTGATAATTAGGCACTTTAACCCATTCTTTTTTTTTCTTCCTTTTTAGTGTTTGTCCATACATTCCATTTATTTAAACATTGAGCTATTTTTTTTTAAATTTTTATTGGAGTATAGTTGATTTACAATGTTGTGTTAGTTTCAAGTGTACAACAAAGTGAATCTTATAAATACATATACATATATTCACACTTTTTTAAAAAAAATCTTTTCCCATATAGGCCATTATAGAGTATGGAGTGGAGTTCCCTGTGCTATACAGCATGTTCTCATTAATTATCTATTTTATATATAGTAGTGTGTATATGTCAGTCCCAATCGCCCAGTTTATCCCTCCCCGCTAACCCATTCTTATTTATCAAATTAACCAAAAGTTTTGGTTTCTTTATTCAAGCTGTAAGGCTTTATAAATTGTGTGTGTGTTTACTTATCCTTAAGCTATCTTTGTGTTTTATGTTATTTAATACATTAATCAAGTTGTTTCTGTTTCCATTTTCTGTTCTTTTGGAATTGATTCATATTTTTGTTCTAGTGGAGATTACCTCAATAAAAATAGAAAAATTTGATCTAGAAAAACTAGAAAAATTTGATCCTATATGTCACTAAGATTAAAAATGAAGTAATGTATAGATATTGAAATAACATCTCCATAATATAAATCTTGCCTTGTCCCTCTTCCCAGGTTTGTTAAAACAACCTAAGTTTTAAGTCCAGATTGCTACCATTATTTACAACATGATTAATCTTCTTTTTAAATATTACTTTCTTGATATTTATATTAATCCTCATAGTCATATTAATAATCACTTAGATTTAACTTTGAAATCAGGGTTTCATTGATCACAGTTTTAAGAAAAGTTATCTTGTTGGCATCTTTTGTAAATCTTTGAATATTAAAAAATGTCTTTCTTTTGATCTTACATTTGAAAAAATTTGGCTGTGTAGAGAAACTTTGCTTCCAAATATTGTTTCTTAAAACTCAGCTATCATAGTTAATTGTATTCTATCATCTTTTTTCTTGTGGGAAAGATGTCTGAAGCTGGAATTATTTTCTTTCCCTTGAATATTTAGATTCTTCCTTTTACCAGATGCTTGTAAAATTCTCTCTTAATCTTTCAAATTCAGATTTTCTTCTAGAATAAGTTCATTATTCTTTCTGTGAAAAAATGAAAGCTTCTGTGATAGAGTAAAAATAAACACAGAATATTCGTCACTCCCTCCATTAAGAATTGTTTGTCTAATTATCTTTGAATCTATTTTGGCCTAGTTATTCATTTGATGAAGAGAACATGCAACAATGACGGAACTTCTGAGGCTAGGTCGTAAGAAACCTTGTAGCTTCCATGTAGGCCTTTTTTATTTATTTATTTATTTATTTATTTATGGCTGTGTTGGGTCTTCGTTTCTGTGCGAGGGCTTTCTCTAGTTGTGGTAAGCGGGGGCCACTCTTCATCGCGGTGCACGGGCCTCTCACTATCGCGGCCTCTCGTTGCGGAGCACAGGCTCCAGACGCGCAGGCTCAGTAACTGTGGCTCATGGGCCCAGTTGCTCCGCGGCACGTGGGATCTTCCCAGACCAGGGCTCGAACCCGTGTCCCCTGCATTGGTAGGCAGATTCTCAACCACTGCGCCACCAGGGAAGCCCCATGTAGGTCTTTTATAAAAGCTCCCTCTAAGGAACTCCAAGTTTGTACATAAGTAGTCCAACTACCCTGAGAACACATGCCATGAGGAAGACAAGGAGAGGTCATGGAGAGAGAAGGAGCACCCCCACCCTCCCAGCCCAAGGCCAGACACTTGAAAGAAGACACCGTATTGCACACATCAGCCCCCACAAATGCAAAGTGAAGAAGAGCAGAAACCTTACAGCATCCAGACTGAGGGTCTCACATGTATGGTCCCGGTCAAGCCTTCAAAACCATCTCTAGCCTTCAAACTGTAATAGCTGAGGACTTCATCATCATGGGTAAAGTTTAACTGATGCCTGAATTTCAAACCCACACAATTGTGAGTATGACAAAATAGTTTTGTTTTATGCAACTTAGTTTTAAGGTAGTTTGTTAGCAACAATGGAAAACTGGAACAATTTCACATGTGAAAGCTAAAGGCATATTTTTTTGATAATTGTTTTCTCTGCCTTAATTTTTTTTTCTTTTGGTACTGTTACAGATTCGAGGACTTAGATTTGCTTGCCATATCTATATATATGTCTATCTATTTCATATATTTTTTTCCGTCTATCTTTTTACTTTTTTCCCTGGGAAAAATCCTCTTCTTGCCACTTAATTTTGGAATCTGGCTTTTTGCCATATTCAATTGCTGCATTGAAGTTATTAGTTTAATAATTATATTTTACATCCTCAATGACTCTTTGTTCCTTTTCTGTGAAAACATGGGCATGATATATCAATGCAATATACTGAGGTTTCACAGTAAATACTGCTTGAATTGTTTCGTAATACATTCTTCTTCTTTTAGGAACTTTGTTTCACCAGTTGTATGAACATTTACATGGATTCTTCTGAAAGAAAATTGCTACAGTTTCTTTATTAAGTAAACTCCTCATTAAATAAAATCCTTAAAATTTTATTCAGCCTTTTCTCTATTTCCTCCAGTACAATAGAACTCAGTAGAAAGATTGTTTTCTTATAATGTTAAATAATAAAATTCCAGAACTTTCCCTTAAAAGTTCAGGTTCACGTAATTAACAAAAGGAGTCCAAGAAATTATGAAGGAGATACATTCTATCCTTGCAGATTGGTGGAGAGATAATCTTTTGCATCATAAAACTTGTATAAATAATCTCATATGATAAGGCACTAAAATGAGAACTTTCTCAAGAATATCAATTTTATTCCTTTGTGTAAAATGTATAAGTATGTGAATATCCATAACTATTATTAACTTCTTCTGTTCTCTGTTAAATACATGTGCCCATGATGATATCCTTTGAACAAAGAAGTATTATGGTCTTTTAAGTCTCCCAAGACTTTAGAAATTCTTGCTATCTGTGAAAAAATGTTGGGAAGATTGATTCTTATCTGACTGTGTTTTTCTACCTATTTATCAACATTGAAATTGACATCTCAAATGGCTAATTTGCTTGAATACTTACTTTTCTCTGCCAGATAGGAAGGGTATCATTGACACTTTCATCTTTACCCATAGTCACAGTGGAAAAACAAAAGCCTATGAGTCTTTGAAATGTACTGTTTAGTAAATAATGACAAAATTTATGTCCTATTTAAGTCCCTTTCTTTTGACCTATTGAGTCTTCATGTATTTCTTTTGACTTTCCTCTACTTTCATAGGTTTACAAAAGAAGATATTTATTGGTAATTGAAGAGTACTATACCAGAGATTGCAGATCTTAATAAAATTCTTTATCCAGAAACAGTCTTGCTTTCATGTGTTTTTGTTAGAGCCATTAGAGCCACAGTTAGAGCCATTCTTCAGTGGCCTACCCACATCAATGGGAACTAAATTTTGTGTTCTTGTTTCTCTGTATGGATTATCCACAAGGATCTTGGCAGAGTATACGAATTGCAGCAGCTTACTCTTACACCATTGACTCTAAACTCAGTCAGATGTTTAGTAGAGTCAACTCCAGCATTTATTCCTGATTAGAGGATGCTAATTGAGTTCTGCAAGGTTGGGGAAAGGCAAAGAAGAAATAGAATTTTCTTTGTTCACTATTTCTTCAAGGATTTCAGGCAAAGACTGCTGAATGAAAACTAATTGATACTACAGTCAAGTTTCACCTCACACACATTCCCTACTAGAGTTGCAGGGGATTCCCTCCCTAACATCCACAGTCATATTAAAATTTCTGAATTGTACTGGTGGGTCCTTTGGAAAGAAAATTGATAGAGAGGGCCAAATATGTGAGCTTTGTTGCAACTTCAACTTTGACATTGTTCTTTTAATATTTCAATTTGCTTTTAAAAGGATAAGTATGAAAAAGCTGATAATGTGAGAACATACTTTCATATGATGTTGAGAGAAAACAGCAAATTTTAAAAGTGTGTCTATGCTATGCTTACACTCAAGTAAAGTAAATTTTATATACTCAAAAAAACTTGAAAGATATGGAAGAAAAGAAAATTTTTTTGTAAAAAGATTAGGATTTCTCATAATTCTTTTTCATATAATAAAAGAAAAATCTATGGAAGATAAGAATGAGAGTAGAATCTACTATAAATCTAACATTTGTTCCTAATAATTATGCTTGTAAATTTCAAAGAGTACTTATTAAAAGAGAATTATAATTTTGTATTTATTTGTTCAAACAAAATAATTGTGAATTGTACAAATATGTGGAGTGCTATGAAATCAAGAATTCCCATTGTGCCATATGAAATGGATCCTAAATCTCTTGTAAGGCAAAATGAACAACTAATGTGTGAAGTAAAAAATGTTTGGGCTCATCTTGACACAGAGACTATAAAGATGACAAATTGACTTCAAAAATTGTTAAAAATTATATTTACAAAAAAGACTGCTTAATCCTTAAAGCTATATGGCTCACTTAATTTTTTAAAATATTATGATATTTGAGGGAAAAACATTTTATAAAGGTTGAATCATTTTATCTCAGAAAATAATTGTCAGCTCAAAACACCAAAAGAACCATAAAACTTTAAAATATTAATGTTATCTACACCTATGCAAAACAGCTTAAGCTAACTTGAAATGAGTAATGCAAAATGAATAAAGACCACGTAATTGATGAAATTTTGTTTAAGGCAGACCCGCATATCAGTCATGTTATGTTAGTCCAGGGTGTGTAGGGCTGACCCAGTGGGTGGAGTACTGCCTCCCCTGGGATGCTGAGTTCCACACTCTATACCTGCCATGCAGGGTGAAGTCCTGTTCTCCCTTCTCTTGGTTTCTCACACAGTGCATTAACTGCAAGGGCTTTTCATTTCCACCCGTGCCTTATTAGTTTTTTGTAATTCAAATACTCAAATATATTATTAAGATCACCATGTGGTTCAATGTGAGGGTTTAATATTTTACTGTTGAAAATATTTATGATCTTCAAATACTGTTTGAGGAATAGGATTCTTGGGACAAACTGCAAATAGGTAGAATAAGAGAGTGATTTAACAATATAACTAAAATAAAATCTGTGTTTAATCATTTTTTTCAATGCCAACCTATACAATATTGTATATGTGGTTGACATTGTCAAATGTAATACAACTAAATCATATACTGAAAGCCTCCTTTAAGGAAATATAGCCTCAAAAACCATTTTACTATTTTCTTGACTAATTTGGTATATAATATGTACAGCTATTCAGCTATTTATCTTCTTTTGTCAGGATTTTTTTCATTATAAATTTTAACTATTGTGCATAATATATCTTGTTTGTCCTTTATATAACTTTCAAACAATAACTCTTGTACTATTGAATTCCCTCTGAGAACAATACTTTGCAGAGTTATGACAAATATCAGGTTTCTAATAACCTTTTTAAAAAATTCACACTACTAATGTTTTCTAATTTGAACTTACATATACACATACACACGTGTGTGTGTATAATGTGTCTATAGATGCATATACTTGTGTGTGTGTATATATATAAATATAGTGTATATATATGAATACATATATTCTGAATCATATATATGTGATAGGGAATTGTATCACTAAAAAGTCATACATTATTTTCCCAATGCTAAAAGACTAATTAAGAATGCACAGTTCACAGTTTTCTGACAAGGGTTGTTAGTCTTAAGTTCAAATACTGAGTAGAAGAAACATATGTCCATATTGTGTTTTCTTCATTTTATTTAACAATAGCTTGTTCAGTGTCTGCTGGATAGAGTGTCATTATTTCTCTTGTCTTTTTTTATCGAGTGGTCTTTAGAGAGTGAGGAATTGGATTAAAGTATGCTTTGCAGTTGAGTAAAGCTTTCTTTATGGTCTGTATTAGTATTAGTCAGGGTTCTCTAGAGAAAGAAGACGAACGGTATAAATATATATATGTGTATATGTATACACTATATGTATTTATTTATACATATAGAAATATTATCTATATTTATTAATATATATACACACTTATCTATATTTATATATATACACATTTATATTTATTTATATATACTTATCTATATTTATTTATATACACATACACTTTATATTTATATATATATATACTTATCTATATTTATTTTTATATATACACTTATCTATATTTATTTATATATATACACACTTATCTATATTTATTTATATATATATACACTTATCTATATTTATATATACACACACTTATCTATATTTATTTATATATATATACACTTATATATATTTATTTATATATATACACTTATTTATATTTATTTATATATACACACCTATCTATATTTATTTATATATATATACACTTATCTATATTTATTTATATATATATACACACTTACTTATATTTATTTATATATATATACACTTATCTATATTTATTTATATATATATACACACTTACCTATATTTATTTATATATATACACTTGTCTATATTTATTTAAATATATACACACTTATCTATATTTATTTATATATACACTTATCTATATTTATTTTTATATACACACTTATCTATATTTATTAATATATATAAAATTTATTATAAGGAATTGACTCACACAGTCATGGAGGCTGAGAAACCCCAGGACCTGCAGTCAGCAGGCAGAAATGTAGACGAAGCAATGGCATAGGTCTGCTCTGAAAACTGGCAGGCTTGAGACCCAAAAGAGCCAGCATTTCAATTTGAGTTTGAAGGTAAAAAAAAAGTGATGTCCCTGCCCATGCCGTCAGACAGGAAGAGTTCCCCTTTACTTGTGGGAGGGTCAGCCTTTTTGTTCTACTCAGGCCTTTCACTTATTGAATGAGGCTCACCCACATTAGGGTGGGCAATCTGTTTTACTGAGTCTACTGATTCAAATGTTAATCTCCTCCAAAAACATCTTCACAGAAACACTCAGAATAAGTTTGACCAAATACCTGGTCCAAATATCTGGCCACTCCATGGCCCAGGCAATTGGACATGTAAAACTAACCATCACATGGTCTTCATCTAAATGAAACATCATCGTGAAGAATGCCATAACAATCATTTCAAAACTATTTGCTTTGTAGCTCTAAGCATTTGTATTTGGGGGTTTATCTTTTGGTTAATTTAAGGGGAGTGAAGTTGGCTTTAAATTTAAGACAAATAATGCAGGAAATCACAGAGCGTTTCAATCTTGCTCCATGAACAGTTTGACTGTTTTTACTTCATTAGTTTCAGAAAATTTTGAGGGTCTTCTGGAACTGGTGATGCTTTTGTGTGTTCCTGCCTTTGTTTTTTTCTCTTTAAACACATGGCACAGCATTTTCAGATGTTAACCCCTAACACAAAAGGTAAACTATGGTCAGCTTACTTTCCCAGTTTAATTGCATCATAGGACTTTTGGCTTTAAGGCTTACTGATGTTGGAGCTCTCCCTTTATTTACTGAAGAAATCCCAAGACATCCTCATAGACAGTTAACCTTTTCTCTATAGAAAATTTAGTTTTGTGGTTAAAAGAAACAGACTATCAACTCTAATAATGAACCTACAAAGAATGTATGAAAATTTTGAGGACGTAGGTTTTTAAACTGAATCTAAAAACTATCAACAGCTAGTGACTTAATCTTCTAAAAATATATGACTTAAATTTTCAAGGTAAAAACTATGGTTGATCTAAGTTGTATCCTCCACTCAAAAGGAAGGACTACTTTACTCAGTTTTAAAATCTCACCAAAATAAAAATCTCAACAAGTGGTTTAGAGGTATCGCTCTGACCTGTTCATGAACTTATTACTTCTTGTCTCACAATACATACATGTTGTTCCAAACGTGTGTCAGGTCCTGCTGCTTAGAGATCACTGATATTCTCTACATAGACAATGAATGCCCAGCCCATGCTGATTCTCTTACCCCTCATTTTCTCCTTCTGGCACCTCTGCTTTTCTCCTTCCTGGACTCTGTAATGCCTCTTTATCCTTTGAGACTCTGCTCAAGGGTCACTCTCTCCCATAGGAAACCTCACATATTCTTTATCCAACAGCAAGATATGCAAGGGGCTGTCCCTCCTGTCTCAGAGTTCCTATACAAGCTCTTGCAATGCTCTTGCCTTATGTGGTAGCGTGGTGGAAATAATGATTGAGATCATTTTCTGCCCCAAGTGATTACTAACTGTTGCAGGAACTACCATAGAAATGGATTCCAGTGAGAAACTTAATATAGTCTTCAGAGACAATTTGAAAGATGGCGTTGTTCTTGGCATGAAATTACCATGCTCTTAGAAGTAGTAAGAGAGGCTGAACTGTCTACTTTCTTTTAAGAGATAAAAGAATCTCTCCACAAGGAGAGATTATTGTTGAAGGTAAGGGAAATGGTACTTGATTGGTTCCCCCTTCTCAAAGCTAGGATAAGGAGCTTTTTTGCACAAGCCAGAGATTGACGTGTGGTTCCTGAGTGGGCTCCAAGCTTATTGGGTTATGGGAAGCAGGGGAAGGAGAATATGGGAGACAGATGCTGAATGATAGTGTCCGTCAGAGAGTGGATAAGAATGATCCACTGGGTTCCGAGGTCTGCGACAGTACAGAAGGTGGATCCCACCCATTCTGACCAGCCTTAGATTACAGGCTTCAAGCAGGATGGGGAGTCAAGATTTGTGGGTCAGAGGTAAGCAGCTTAAGGTTGCTCACAAAGGAAAACAGAAGATGGAATTTTTTTCCCAAAGGATCATCAGTGCCTAGGGAATCTACTTGGGGTGGAGTCCTCATCAGCAGGGCCTGGGGGGCTTTCACAATGCACCCTAAATCATAGACCATGAGCTGGAACAGTGGTGAAGACAAACAGAAAAAGGGTAGCAACCTTCCCTGGGAAAGTCACACAGGAGCTGCTTTCTCTTTTGCCTTCTTATGATCTCAAGCCTAGAGGGTAAATATGAGAAATACATAAGTGAAATGGAATGCAGAAGACAGTACAGAACACCCTTTCTCTGTTCCAAGATTAAGAAAACCTGAAGAGAGAGAGAGAGAAAGAGCTTTGAATTAATATGATGACTTTTATTACTCTCTTAGAAACACTATATTTTTGTTTTAATTCAATAACATAAATCACACGTATAGCTGGGATTAAAACATTGTAGAGAGGATTTAAAAAGAATAAAACCAGAAAAGAGACAAATGGATGGTTTTACCCACAACTACTGCTATGTAGAGGAGACTATTTGGTTATTCCTTTATATGGTAAAGAAAATAGCTGTAGATGAAAATTTGAAAGCAGAAACTAGCCCAGAACTTGGTTTTTCCTCACTGGAAGAAGGGCATTCTATATCGTCACATCCATTAGAGTTGTAGCAGCAACTGCTTTCAGTATGCCAAAGTGACAGGTGATCTTAAAGGCAAGTACTAGAGAATGAAATATAAATCTCCTGATTTCTAGAATTTCTATAGATTTTTGCAATGACAGTAGAAATAGAAATTATTAGAACTATAAAAATGATCATTTAAAATGTAACTCTAAGGTGACTTTAAATTCGTAGCTATCGTAATTACAGACAACACAGCTAAATGTGTTACTTGGCAGTCAACCTGCCTACTCAGGTCCCAGGAGCAAATGAGTGGGTGTAAATTGGCACAGTGCCCAGAAGAGTATGGCAGGCCAATATTTAATAAGGACAACAAAATGAGCTAAGATCAGGACTGGGAAATTTCTATTCGAGGTTCCTAGACTAAGGTCTTCTCCTATCAGTAGAGACTGGTATTTCACAACAGAAATGTGTAGAAATTGTTACTTGGACATAGTATTTGTAAATAATCTGTGGCTGTTTAAACTGACATTTTGAAAAACCACATGGCTTTTTACTCAAGAAGTTCTTTGGTTTTATTCATTTCTAAATAAAAGAGTTGCTTCAATAATTGTGAACGAGAACTATGTGTACCAAATGAGTACTTACAGTCCAGATTACAGCATTCATGGTAGGCAAGCAATGCACTGTAGCTATAAGTACTGAGATAACAAGCATCAGAAACTGACTGGCTTCTCATTCAAAATAAGACAATTTTTGGAAGGATTTTGAAACAATTTTCCCCCTCTCTGCCAAAACGATGTAAACTATAACTTTTAGAAGGCAGGGTTTTGGTGCATCTGCAGGGAACCGAGCGGCATGAGTTGAATTGAGTTCCCCAAGCCCAAATGGAAACTCTTCATGGAATTGTATCAATTGACATGCACCTAGAAAAAAGGTACCTATTGTCACCAATAGGTAACAATAAAATAAAATGAAAGGGAAGGTCTGCATTCAAATCTTACTCCTAGGTTGAGGTATCTTGTCCCTAGGGATGTACACACGCACACACACACACACACACACACACACACACACACCCCTATTTAAAAAAAACAGAAAAACGTTTGAAATATTAGCAAACTTATCAATCATTCAACTTTTTAAATTATCCCCAAATCAGATTTGTATTCAAGTTTGTAGTTAGTGTTTTTAGTTGCATTCAAGTTAAGTAATATGTAGTTGGGCTTTCTTTTTTAATCTAATGTGAAAACTCTTTTAAAATCAGGGTGTTTAGTTCATTTATATAAATATATTTTTTAAATTGTATTGAAGTATAATTGATTTACAATATAGTACAATTAATTTATATTTAACATGATTACTCATATTGGTGAGCTTAAAACTACCATATTATTGTTTATTTTCTGCTTGCCCAATCTAATCGTTTCCCTTTTCTTCATCTTCTGCCTTCTTTTGGGTTGAATTTTTTTTTATGATTCTATTAATCTGCTTTTTTGACTTAATTAGCTTCATAACTCTGGGGTTTTTTAGCAGTTGCTTTCCAGCGTGTTGTATATACAGTTAACTGATTGCAGCCTAACTTGAAGTAAAATTAAAACACCTCATGCTATTATAGGAAACTTACAACAGTGCTCTCTGTTTCCTCTCTTCCTCATCTTTGGGGTTGTTGTTGTCATATGTTGTTAATAACATCTTAACATCTTTTTGTTTGTTTTAAACAACTAATTATTATTTGGGGGTATTTAAAAATATTAAAAATTATATTTATTCACATATTTACCATTTTTGGTGCTTTTTATTCCTTTATGTAAATCCAGGTTTCCAACTGATATCATTTTTCTTTGGCCTGAGGATCTTTTAATATTTCTTTAATTACAGGTTCTGATGAAGAATACTTTCAGTTTCTGTATGTTTGAAAAGTATTTCCTTTGTTTTTGAAACATATTTTGATGGATGTAGAATTATAGTTTATAGCTTTTTCCTTTCAGTACTTTAGAGATGTTGCTCTTGTATATTTTGGGTTACTCGTTTTTTTTAAAATGTGAATCTGTTGTCATTCTTATATTTTTTTCCTCAATATGTGGTTTCTTTTTTTTCTCTGGTTGCTCTAAATTTTTTCTCTTTATCACTGGTATTTTGATTATCATGTGCTTAAAGTTTGTTGTGATTCCTAAATTTGTGAATGTATAGTTTTCAACATATATGGATAGTTTTTATTTTTTATTTCTTCCTCTCTCAGGGATCAACAGTTATAACTTATGCCTATTGCCCAATGACTTACATTTATTATTTAATTATTTAATATATTTTATCTGTTATTTTAGTTGTTTAATTCAGAGCAAATTTGGTTCCTGTTGTTCCCTCTTGTCTGACAATAGGAGTGGAGCCCAGCAGTAGTTTTTAGGTAAATTACGTTAAAACTATTTTAACCTTACAGAGAAATTACTAGAACAGAACATAGAACCCCAATATTTTTTCACCCAGGAAAAGAAATTTGTTAGAAATGTATAGCTTTTGTGCCTTCTCTACACACACACACACACACACATATTAGTCTGTTTCTGAATCTTTTGAAAGTAACTTGCAGATATGATGTCCCTTCATCACAAACACCCCCAAGTGTATTTCATCATGAATATTTCACCAAAACTTAAACACTCTTCTACACAACCCTGATACATCTTCCAAATCAGGAAATCAACATTGATAGTTCACATCCATTCCATACACAGACCCCATGAAAATTTTTCCAACTGTACCAACAGTGTTTCCTTTTAATTTCTGGTCTAGGATCTGATCCAGTTGTATGTGTTACCATTTGTTGTCATTTCTCTTCGAGTCCTGTGTTTCATGCCCATGAGAGGTTTAAAGAGTGCAATCCTTATATTCTGTAGGGGGCTGGACGGTCCTTCTGTTTTCTTGTACTATTTCATGTTTTTTCTCCATGTACTATTTTCAGCACATTGTCATCCAATCACTTGTTCACTTTGTCATGTTGGTATTTGCCAGGTTTTCCCATCATATCTTCACTATTTTTTCCCTTTCAATTGACTAGTAATTTGTGGGAGGCATTTCATGATTACCTTCAAACTTTTACACATCAGTTTTACTGTAGTTGAATCTCCCCTAAAACAACCCTATGCATGATGGGTGACTGGAAGAAGAAGATGAGAGGGGAAAAAAAGATGTCTTGGGATAGAACAGAGAGAGGCAGGCAGAAGAAGATGGGAAGAAAAGTGAAGGTAGGGAGAGAAGGGAAGATGGGAAGGCAAGGCAGAATGTTGTTTCTACCTCATCTTAAAAGAAAGTATAATCATACTGACTATAAAATACTTCTCTTGGGTTTATATCTGACTGAATTTTAGATCAGGCATTTATTATTTAAAATATTGTCTAAACAATTGCTGTTTAGACTTAGAGGTTGAAAAAAAAAGCAAGACAATTTTCTATTAATTATGACCAAAATCTAGTCATCATTTTGAGAGATATTTGAATGTGAAAAGGTTGAGGGTCTGTTGAGCAGTTCAGTGTATTATGTGTGCTGATTATTCCATATAAGTCCCCAGGTGATATGGTCAAAGAAGTTTTACAGCTTAGGGTGTGGGTTATGAATTTTAGGCATTAGGAAAAAGCAGTGTGTGGCTGGGTGATGCAGCTGAGTGATGTTAGGCCAAAAGGGTAAGAGTAAAAAACACACTTTTTTCTTCTACAGCAACCCACACAAGCCTCAATCATAGCTACTGTAACTCTTTATTGGACTTCTGGACAATACCTTTGCATATCTACTCTGTGATTGCTTTGTGGGCAAAAGCCTTGTCTTATTCATCTTTATATGCCTTACAGTTAGCACAATGTCTAGCCCATAGCAGGAGTTTCATACATAATTTTTTTGTGTGATTTCTTTTTATTTTGAATTTTATTTTATTTATTTATTTATTTTTATACAGCAGGTTCTCATTAGTTATCTATTTTATACATTTTAGTGTATATATGTCAATCCCAATCTCCCAATTCATACCACCACCACCACCACCCCTCCTAACCCCCTTTGGTGTCCATACATTTGTTCTCTACATCTGTGTCTCTATATCATACATAATTTTTGATGAGATAAAGAATAACTCAAATTCTGTGGTATAGGGCTTGATGAATTAATTGGACAGTGTCTGGGACTGAGGTCAAGGCATAATGGTACCGAGCCTCCTAGATTTGTGGTACGGCTGGCAAGAGCGGTTTTTCGCAGCAATCACTCTAACAACGGCCAGAGTAATATTGCTACCTTTTAACCTTGAGAAGTTTGGTCTAACTGCTCAACAAACTTCTGCTTGGCTAGATCTTCAGGATTTGAGCTGCTTTTGACAGCCTGTAGTCACGTTCCTTGGACATCAGTATCTCAGTGTCAGGCACCTCTTCCAGATACTGAATAGACCCTGAAAACAAATACAAATGTCCTCAGGGGCTGAGACACAATCCATGTTCTTTCCTGTGGTGATTAATCTGTGAGTAAATGGTGTCAGCATCAAACAAACCTGAGTTGAACTCCAGTTCTGCCAAGTCCTAATCAAGAAACCCTCAGGCACTTTAGTTAGCCTTCTTCATGTCAGTCGAGGTCTCAGCAGTCAACGATTGGCACCATCCAAAGGGTGTCATCGAAGAGCACCTAACAAGAGTGTGCAGAGTTACCAGAACTGGCAACAGCAGGAAGCTGTTCCCACCTGAGGCCTGATAAGGAAAGGAGAGGGAGGGGGTTACCAATTCACAGAGACGGTGGTGGGGGCAGGAGCACCCAAGTGGGACCACCGATCTGAGCTGTAATCACCAAGAAAGGCAGCCTCTGCCAGAACCTTAGCCAGGTGAGCAAATATTCTGATTTCTTCTCTCACACTTCATCCCTCTTAGTTCTTCCAACTTCCAAACCCAGCAGGAAGCCAAGGGGCCATGAAGCCCAGGAAAAGAAGTCCTGAGAGGTCAGACTCTCAGGGTGTAGACTGGGACAGAAAAGTGCAGAGAACAGATCTGAAGAGAATAGAGATATTCCCGAATCATCAATTTCACTTTCTGTGAATTGGGGATTATAATCATATCCTCCTCGTGAATGAGGGCTGAATGAGATAGTGGATGCAAAGCGTTTAGCATGAAGCTCAACACCTTTAATACTCATTCAGTATTAAAGTGTCCTCTGAAAGTTACCCAAGGCTCTGATCAGAGGGACCCTAACTTGTGAAACCAATTCTTTTCTAATAAATCTCTTATTTCAAAACAGACAAAATAAAATCCAAGAATGTGCCTTACATTTTTAGAATGACATACACACAGGTTTATATAGTTGCAAACATTCCTGCCATGAGGTTTGGATTCAGAAAGACTGGTCTCCAGTTTCTTTACTAACCATTTCATGTGACCCGGGCAATTGTATATTTTATATGTGCCAAAGTTTTTTCAACTATAAAAATAAAGGAATAAAGACCAGTACCTTAGAGACGTATCAAAAACAAGACAGGGTCTAATATATGATAGAGGCTCAGAAGTTAGTGATATTATGCTTTAATATCACTATAGAAGTTAAGTATGATCTCAAATATTATAGAGCATAAATAGAGGTAAGACAGACCTTTGTTCTGTCACTCAGAGTGTTTTCTTTTTAATATTAAAAAGGTTTATATTCCATGGGTACTTTAAAAACTGCCCACAGATTATCCTACATTAACAGATCAATATCCATGTGTTTGAAACTTTGAGGCAGATATTCTAAAACCAGAGACTGAGATTAATGTTAATCTGCAATTGACAAAAGGCAGCAAATCTCTATAATCCTCAAACATATTTTAATGTTTTCTATTACCAACTAGCAAAGACTGATAGCAAGTTGACGCCAGATGTTCTCAGTAAAATGCCTCCTTTTTCAACCTGACTTTTGACTAAGCTATATGAAGTCATTTTGGACAATTACTCAATTTTCCTTGCTCTGCTTGGTCAAGAGACACTAAAGGAAAAATGTTTGTGGGAAAATAGAATCATAGAATCACTCCACCTTTTCTTAGAGGGAACCTGCAAATGTCACTAAATGAGAAATGTTCTTGGTGCAGAAGAATGAACCAGTGATGAGCGTATTCACCATTCTTGATGACTGTATCAAGCCCACACCACCATCAGCATGCAGTGCAGCACCAAGACCTACAGGAAACCATTTCATTTGTAAAAGGTCAAACATTGGTAGCCCTAAGCTTTTGAAATGAAGCAGAGAAAACAATTTCAGAGCTATTTACTACCCTGTTCTCTGATAGCTTTTGTCCCGGCTTCTAGTAAAAGAGATTTGTTTTTATAGTCACAATCCTTTAAGTAAATATGATGCTTGTGGTTACAAAAATGCATTTGATTGCATTCTTTGAGTCATAAGGCTTTTATCTTGTTTCTAAAATCATAACGCCCACCAGGCATTGCATTTTTCCAGGAGTATTGACTGATGTCCATCCTATACATTTAGGTAATCAGATAAGGGTATGGATGATGACAGAGTAACTTTGGTAATGCAGGAAGGAATTTATAATACATGAGGGCTCTTTTACAGTGGAAGCAATTTGGAGGTTAGAAAAATTGTTATTATAGTTTGGCTGTAATATTCTACATTTCTAATATTTTCCTAGCTTTTTTGTCTATTAAAAAGAATATATTCAGGGGTCCTTCAGCATTGCTTAACATAAAGAAACACACCTACAGATGATCACACTTGCTGTCATACCTCTAAAATACTGTGTCAGAAGTAGGAGAAGAGTAGTAAATATAATGCAGACAGAAGTTTATACAAAATCAAGTGTAGTTCCTATCAGGAATTGATGGTTGGAATGCATTCTATGTATACTTTTAATAAAATAAAAGCACAATGAAAAAAATTAAGAAAATGGGTTCTATTCAATTTTAAAATTCTTATATTTAAAGTGAATATCTTAATACTTTTATTCCACAATCTTTTTAGAAATTTAAGCAATATATAGAGCTATTATTTTAAGAGAGCATTATTACTACTCTCATTTTATAGTGAGGAATTTAAAAATTATGCAACTTTTGGAGGTCACATACTGGGTAGGAAAAAAGTTTGCCCTTAGATAATATGAAACAAGAAAATAAAGTAAAATAGAATGAAGTGTTCTCAAACTTCTTCTTTAGACCTGTTTAAGTTTTCATACTACTGTGTATATAACATAGATCTTTCTGAAATTCACTCACAGCTAGGAACTATTTTAAGCCAACAATTATGATCTGTTCCAAAATAGCTTTGTTCAACATGTATTTCTGTACCTTTTATGTAACAAGCTTTATTAAGCTATGGAATAGAATGGTAATTAAGGAAGACAGGAGTCTTTCCTTCATGGAGTTCAAAGACTTATGGGTAATTACAAGTGTAGTAGATATTACATTTTACTACATGTTATCATAATATATAGAAAGGAGTCAGAAAGTATTCAATGAGGAAATTGTATTAAACTGAAAATTAAAGAAAAAGTAGGGATTAACATACAAAAGGAGTCAGTGACTGTGGTTGCTGAAGAGAGTATAGGGGAAGGGGTGAATGAGAAAAATAGCATTCAAGATAAGAAAACAGCTTATTCAAAAACTCAGTGAAACAGAGAGAAACAAGAATACACTCAAGAGACCAAAATAAGTCCAAGAAGTCCAGTAAACCTGGAGTATAGGGTTTATGATGAATAAAAGATAAGGCTCAAGGACTTAAAAGAGACTAACTTGCATTAATACTTATTTGAATTTACTCAAAGGATGATATTGTCAAATCAGACTCATAAGAAACAGCAGTCTTAAGTGGTGTTGGGAAAGCTGGACAGCTGCATGTAAATCAATGAATTTAGAACACTCCCTCACACCATACACAAAAATAAACTCAAAGTGGCTTAAAGACTTAAATATAAGACATGATACCATAAAAATTCTAGAAGAGAACTCAGGCAAAACAGTCTCTGACATAAA
This sequence comes from Balaenoptera borealis, assembly GCF_965194805.1. Lineage (NCBI taxonomy): Eukaryota > Metazoa > Chordata > Mammalia > Artiodactyla > Balaenopteridae > Balaenoptera > Balaenoptera borealis. The sequence continues at coordinate 63,772,272 of NC_138869.1, read as the reverse complement.
TCGTAGCAATGTTTCCTTAGGTCAGTCTCTCAAAGCTAAAGACACAAAAGCAAAAATAAACAACTGGGACCTAGTCAAATGTAAAAGATTTTGCACACCAGAGGAAACCATAAACAAAAAGAAAAGACAATCTACAGATTAAAAGAAAATACTTGTGAATGATGCAACCAACAAGGGCTTAATTCCCAAAATATATAAAAAGCTCATACCACTCAACAACAAAAAAGCAAACAATCCAATCAAAAAATGGGCAGATGACCTAAATAGACATTTCTCCAAAGAAGACATACAGATGGCCAACACGTACATGAAAACATATTCAACTTTGCTAATTACTAGAGAAATGCAAATCAAAACCACAATGAGGTATCACCTTGCACCAGTCAGAATGGCCATCATTAAACAGTCTACAAATCATAAATGTTAGAGAGGGTGTGGAGAAAAGGGAACCCTCATACATTGTTGGTGGGAATGTAAATTGGTACAGCAACTATGAAAAACAGTACGGAAGTTCATTTAAAAACTAAAAATAGAGTTACCATATGATCCAGCAATCCTGCTTCTGAGCATATACCCGGAGAAAACTCTAATTTGAAAAGGCACAAGCATGCCTATGTTCATAGCAGCACTACTCACAATAGCCAAGACATGGAAACAACCTAATGTCTATCAACAGATGAACAGATAAAGAAGATGGGGTATACATATGTACAGTGGAATACTACTCAGCCATAAAAAAGAATGAAATAATGCCACTTGCAGCAACATGGATGGACCTAGAGATTATCATACTAAGTGAAGTAAGAGAAAGACAAATATCATATTATCATATTATCACTTGTATGCGGAATCTAAAATATGACACAAATGAACTTATTTACAAAACAGAAACAGACTCACAGACATGGAAAACAAACTTATGGTTACCAAACAAGAAGGGGCGGAGGATGAATTAGGAGTTTGGGATTAGCAGATACAAATTACTATATATAAAATAGATAAAAAACAAGGTCCTACTGTATAGCACAGGGAATGATATTCAATATCCTGTGATAAACCATAACAGAAGAATATCTGAATCACTTTTCTGTACACTGGAAACTAACACAACATTGTAAATCAACTATACTTCAATTAAAAAAAAAAAAGAATCAGCAATCTTATCTAATATCAAGCTTTACTAATAATACTAAGGATAGAAGTAATCTCAAGAACTAGCAGAAAAAAGTTTGGGATAACCAATACAACTTCCTGACAACATTAAAATGTATTCTTTGCCCCAAATTTAAAGATGAACTATCTAGGAGAGAACCTTCAAGATGGCGGAGGATTAAGACATGAAGATCACCTTCCTCCCCACAAATACATCAAACATACATCTACATGTGGAACAACTCCTACACAACATCTACTGAACACTGGCAGAAGACCTCAGACTTCCCAAAAGCCATGTAACTGACAGGGTCTTTGTGCACTGGCTGGGTGTCAGGCCTGAGCCTGTGAGGTGAGAGAGCCGAGTTCAGAATACTGGACAACCAGAGACCTCCTGGCCTCACATAATATCAATTGGTGAGAGGTCTCCCAGAGATCTCCGTCTCAACACTAAGACCCAGCTCAACTCAACGGCCAGCAAGCTCCAGTGCTGGAAACCTCATGCCAAACAACTAACAAGACAGTAACACAACCACACCCATTAACAGAGAGGCTGCCTAAATTCATATTAAGTTCACAGACACCCCAAAACACACCACCGGATGTGGTCCTGCCCACCATAAGGACAAGATCCACTCTTATGCACCAGAACACAGGCACCAGTCCCCTCCACCAGGAAGCCTACGCAATGTACTGAACCAACCTCATCCACTGAGGGCAGACACCAAAAACAAAGGGAACTACGAACCTGCAGCTTGCAAAAAGGAGACCCCAAACACAGTAAGTTAAGCAAAATGAGAAGACAGAGAAATACACAGCATATGAAGGAGCAAGGTAAAAATCCACCAGACCAAACAAATGAAGAGGAAATAGGCCATCAACCTGAAAAAGAATTCAGAGAAATGATAGTAAAGATGATCCAAAATCTTGGAAATAGAATGGAGAAAATACAAGAAAAGTTTAACAAGGACCTAGAAAAACTAAAGAGCAAACAAACAATGATGAACAGCACAATAAATGAAATTAAAAATTCTCTAGAAGGAATCAACAGCAGAATAACTGAGGCAGAAAAATGGATAAGTGACCTGGGAGATAAAATAGTGGAAATAACTACCACAGAGCAGAATAAAGAAAAAAGAATGAAGAGACTTGAGAACAGTATCAGAGACCTCTGGGACAACATTAAACGCACCAACATTTGAATTATAGGGTTCCCAGAAGAAGAAGAGAAAAAGAAAGGGACTCAGAAAATATTGGAAGAGATTATAGTTGAAAACTTCCCTAACATGGGAAAGGAAATAGTCAATCAAGTCCAGGAAGTCCAGAGAGTCCCATACCAGATAAATCCAAGGAGAAACACACCAAGACACATAATAATCAAACTATCAAAAATTAAATATAAAGAAAAAATATTAAAACCAGCAAAGGAAAACCAACAAATAACATACAAGGGAATCTCCATAAGGTTAACAGCTGATCTTTCAGCAGACACTCTGCAAGCAAGAAGGGAGTGGAAGGACATGTTTAAAGTGATGAAAGGGGAAAACCTACAACCAAGATTACTCTCCACAGCAAGCATCTCATTCAGACTTGATGGAGAAATTAAAACCTTTACAGACAAGCAAAAGCTAAGAGAATTCAGCACCACCAAACCAGCTTTACAACAAATGCTAAAGGAACTCCTCTAGGCAAGAAACACAAGAGAAGGAAAACACCTACAATAACAAACCCAAAACATTTAAGAAAATGGGAATAGGAACATGTATATCAATAATTACCTTAAATGTAAATGGGTTACATGCTCCAACCAAAAGACATAGACTGGCTGAATGGATACAAAAACAAGACCCATACATATGCTGTCTACAAGAGACCCACTTCAGACCTAGGGACACATACAGACTGAAAGTGAGGAGATGCAAAAAGGAATTCCATGCAAATGGAAATCAAAAGAAAGCTGGAGTAGCAATTCTCATATCAGACAAAATAGACTTTAAAATAAAGACTATTGCAAGAGACAAAGAAGGACACTATATAATGATCAAGGGATCACTCCAAGAAGAGGATATAACAATTGTAAATATTTATGCACCCAACATAGGAGCACTTCAATATATAATGCAAATGCAAACAGCCATAAAAGGGGAAATTGACAGTAACACATTCATAGTAGGGAACTTTAACACCTCACTTTCACAAATGGACAGATCAACCAAAATGAAAATAATTAAGGAAACACAAGCTTTAAATGATACATTAAACAAGATAGACTTAATTGATATTTATAGGACATTCCATCCTAAAACAACAGAACACACTTTCTTCTCAAGTGCTCATGGAACATTCTCCAGAATAGATCATATCTTGGGTCACAAATCAAGCCTTGGTAAATTTAAGAAAATTGAAATCGTATCAAGAATCTTTTCTGACCACAATGCTATGAGACTAGATATCAATTATAGGAAAAAAAAAAACTGTAAAAATACAAAAACACGGAGGTTAAATAATATGCTACTGACTAATCAAGAGATCACTGAAGAAATCAAAGAGGAAATCAAAAAATACTTAGAAACAAATGACAATGAAAACACGACAACCTAAAACCTATGGGCTGCAGCAAAAGCAGTTCTAAGTGGGAAGTTTATAGCAATACAATCCTACCTCAAGAAACAAGAAAAATCTCAAATGAACAACCTAACCTTACACCTAAAGCAATTAGAGAAAGAAGAACAAAAAAAGCCCAAAGTTAGCAGAAGGAAAGAAATCATAAAGATCAGATCAGAAATAAATGAAAAAGAAATGAAGGAAACGAATGAAAAGATCAATAAAACTAAATGCTGTTTCTTTGAGAAGATAAACAAAATTCATAAACCATTAGCCAGACTCATCAAGAAAAAAGGGGAGAAGACTCAAATCAATAGAATTAGAAACGAAAAAGGAGAAGTAACAACTGACACTGCAGAAATACAAAGGATCATGAGAGATGACTGTAAGCAACTCTATGCCAATAAAATGGACAACCTGGAAGAAATGGACACATTCCTAGAAAAGCACAGCCTTCCGAGACTGAACCAGGGAGAAATAGAAACTATAAAGAGACCAATCACAAGCAATTAAATTGAGACTATGATTAAAAATCTTCCAACAAACAAACGCCCAGGACTAGATAGCTTCACAGGCAAATTCTTTCAAACATTTAGAGAAGAGCTAACACCTATCCTTCTCAAACTCTTCCAACATATAGCAGAGGGAGGAACACTCCCAAACTCATTCTAAAAGGCCACCATTACCCTGATACCAAAAGCAGATAAAGATGTTACAAAAAAAGAAAACTACAGGCCAATATCACTGATGAACATAGATGCTGGCATCCTCAACAAAATACTAGCAAACAGAATCCAACAGCATGTTAAAAGGATCATACATCATGATTAAGTGGGGTTTATCTCAGGAATGCAAGGATTCTTCAATATATGCAAATCAATCAATGTGATACACCATATTAACAAACTGAAGGATAAAAACCATATGATAATCTCAATATATGCAGAAAAACTTTTGACAGAATTCAACACCCATTTATGATAAAAACTCTCCAGAAAGTAGGCATAGAGGAAACTTAACTCACCATAATAAAGGCCATATATGACAAACCCACAGCAAACTTTATTCTCAATGGTGAAAAAAGGAAAGCATTCCCACTAATATCAGGAACAAGACAAAGTTGCCCACTCTTATCACTATTATTTGACATAATTTTTGGAGTTTCAGCCACAGCAATCAGAGAAGAAAAAGAAATAAAAGGAATCCAAATTGGAAAAGAAGAAGTAAAACTGTCACTGTGTGCAGATAACATGATACTATACATAGAGAATCTTAAAGATGCTACCAGAAAACTACTAGAGCTAATCAATGAACTTGGTAAAATTGCAGGATACAAAATTAATGCACAGAAATCTCTTGCATTCCTATACACTAATGATGAAAAATCTGAAAGCGAAATTAAGGAAACACTCCCATTTACCATTGCAACAAAAAGAATAAAATACTTAGAAATAAACCTATCTAAGTACACAAAAGACCTGTATGCAGAAAAGTATAAGACACTGATGAAAGAAATTAAAGATGATACAAACAGATGGAGAGATACCATGTTCTTGGATTGGAAGAATCAACATCATGAAAATGACTATCCTACCCAAAGCAATCTACAGATTCTATGCAATCCCTATCAAACTACGAATGGCATTTTTCACAGAACTAGAACAAAAAATTTCACAATTTGTATGGAAACACAAAAGACCCTGAATAGCCAAAGCAATTTTGAGAAAGAAAAACAGAATTGGAGGAATCAGGCTCTCTGACTTCAGACTATACTGTAAAGCTACTGTAATCAAGAGAGTATGGTACTGCCACAGAAACAGAAATATAGATCAATGGAACAGGATAGAAAGCTCAGAGATAAACCCACACACATATGGTCACATTATCTTTGATAAAGGAGGCAAGAATATACAGTGGAGAAAAGACAGCCTCTTCAATAAGTGGTGCTGGAAAAACTGGACAGCTACATGTAAAAGAATGAAATTAGAACACTCCCTAACACCATACACAAAAATAAACTCAAAATGGATTAAAGACCTAAATGTAAGGCCAGACATTATCAAACTCTTAGAGGAAAACATAGGCAGAGCACTCTATGACATAAATCACAGCAATATCCTTTTTGACCCACCTCCTAGAGAAATCAAAATAAAAACAAAAATAAACAAATGGGACATAATGAAATGTAAAAGCTTTTGCACAGCAAAGGAAACCATAAACAAGATGAAAAGACAGCCCTCAGAATGGGAGAAAATATTTGCAAATGAAACAACTGACCAAGGGTTTATCTCCAAAATATACAAACAGTTCAGGCAGCTCAATATCAAAAAAACAAACAACCCAATCCAAAAATGGGCAGAAGAACTAAATAGACATTTCTCCAAAGAAGGTATACAGATTGTCAATAAACACATGAAAGGATGCTCAACATTACTAATCATTAGAGAAATGCAAATGAAAACTACAATGAGGTATCACCTCACACCAGTCAGAATGGCCATCATCAAAAAATCTACAATCAATGCTGGAGAGGGTGTGGAGAAAAGGGAACCCTCTTGCACTGTTGGTGGGACTATAAATTGATACAGCCACTATGGAGAACAGTATGGAGGTTCCTTAAAACTCTAAAAATAGAACTACCATACGACCCAGCAATCCCACTACTGGGCATATACCTTGAGAAAACCATAAATCAAAAAGAGTCATGTATCACAATATTCATTGCAGCACTATTTACAATAGCCAGGACATGGAATCTACCTAAGTGTCCATTGACAGATAAATGGATAAAGAAGATGTGGCACATATATACAATGGAATATTACTCAGCCCTAAAACGAAATGAAATTGAGTTATTTGTAGTGAGGTGGATGGACCTAGAGTCTGTCATACAGAGTGAAGTAAGTTAGAAAGAGAAAAACAAATACCATATGCTAACACATATATATGAAATCTAAAAAAAAAAAAAAAAAAAAAAAAAAATGTGGTTCTGAAGAACCTAGGGGCAGGACAGGAAAAAAGAAGCAGACATAGAGAATGGACTTGAGGACACCGGGAGGGGGAAGGGTAAGTTGGGATGAAGTGTGAGAGTGGCATGGACATATTTACACTACCAAATGTAACATAGATAGCTAGTGGGAAGCAGCCACATAGAACAGGGAGACCAGCTTGGTGCTCTGTGACCACCTAGAGGGGTGAGATAGGGAGGGTGGGAGGGAGAAGCAAGAGGGAGGAGATATGGGGATGTATGTGTACATATAGCTGATTCACTTTGTTATACAGCAGCAATTAACACAACAATGTAAAGCAGTTATACTCCAATAATAATGCTGTTAAAAAAAAAGATGAACTATCTAAATGACGCATGGAATCAAAATTTACAGAAAAAGGAATTACTTTGGCCATTGCTTATATAACATTTTCCATGGAGCCATGACCTATAAACCCTGAGCTCATGTTTGTTAGCCATAAACACACCTGGTACATTCTGCTAGAAGTCTATAGGCAATGACTCTCCTACTAGTAAATATCAGTAATGTGCTTGGTGCAGGTCTGTCAATAACATGTTTATAAGATTTGACCAGGTCATCTTTTCTATTTTTAGGGCATTTCATGGTAAAGTGAGAATGTATCACAGGCATATGGTTAATTCTTTCCTTTCCATCTACAAAATATGTTACAGATTTTGGTTTTATCATGAAAATGATGACAAAGGATTACAAGATTTTTAAGCATGGTACACGGGCTCTCTGGTAAAATATGGAGAATAGATTGAAGAAGGAGAAGATTACAGGCAGGAAGGCCAGTTTCAAGCTTTTGGAATGGTGGGCATAGTGTGAACTAGGGCATCCCATAGTGGTGTCCAAGAGAAGAACCCAGATGCAAGAGTTGTTTTCGGGTCAGAGTCCATGGGACTTGGTAATTAATTCAGTATAGGAGGTAAAAGAAAGTAAGGAGTTAAGGATCAGCTATATTTGAACAAGAGATAGATGGGGCCATCAGCAGATTTAAGTAAACATTAGAAGAGGAGTAGATCTGGCAGTCAAAAATCTGTTCAGTTTTAGATATTCCAAGTTTGAAGTGATTGGGAAATGTGAAAGGGAATGTTTTCAGTAGGCAGTTGGATAAATGGGTCAGAAACTCAGGAGAAAGCTCTGGGCTGGAGAGTTGGGAGTCACTGTCATAAATGTATTTATTGAGGCCATGGAAAATTGACGGGTTGTCTAAATATATCAATTAGGAAGAGGGCCAGAAGAAAGCTAGCCAGTTTTCAAGGGCACAAACTGTGTAAGGCAGACAAAAGGACCATAGTGTGGAATTAGGAAGCCAAGGCCTGACTTTTAGATTAAGAAAATGTTTGTGTAAAAAGATTCTGAGTGTTCAAGCAAGTGAAAGCTATCCTTTGACCTAATAATGTGACAATGGGACATTGGGATAAAGCCCAAATACAGAGGTGGAGACAGAGCGGGTAAATAGCTTCTCACAAAGTTGGTTGCCAAGTCAGGAGCAAGATGGGGCTATAGATAAAGGGAGATATAGGGTCAAGGAAGTGGTTATCATTAACAGTATGAGAGAGTGAATATGCTTGAATGCTGATGTGGTGCCTTGGTAGAGAGAACTTTAAAATGGGAAGATATTATCTCCGTATCTAGGCCATATTCAGTTGTGAAGCTTGTATCTCTTTCTGTTTTCCCCCAGACCAGCAGAGGGCTATGCATATAAGATCTTAAAAAATATTATTTGAAAAGGAATATATTTCAACATTATCTGAAGAAAGGCTGGGTGCAGATTAATTCTTTGCTGGTTATGTGCAAGGTAAAATTTCCAAGCAGGACTTGAATGTAACTGTCAAGTGTGACTTCACTGTTTTTTGTTGTTGTTGCTGTTTGGTTTTTTAGTTTGTTTTTTTGATTTGCCAAATCTGGTGAGTATGTGTGTGCTTGGGGAATAAAATAATCCATTCATTTTAGCTTAATCAAAAACGCTAGAAAAGAAAATCTGCTACACAAGTTATTATAAAATGCAATTCCATATATAGAAGAATTTTATTGACTTTCTGTTGAATGACCCATACTACTGTCTTCTACTTTTGTGAATAAAGGAAAGATGACTGTATTTCAAATGAAAAAGGAATAATATGCCTTGATACATTGATATGCTCATATTGGTTCTAGGATTTAAATATGAAAATGGTGGCAGGAGTAAAAATATTTGTTTCTAGCTTGAAATAATAATAATAGTATAATAATAACCTCTTGTTTTTAAAAGATCATGTCACTGATTCATCACCAGTATGATACTTTTTCCTATAGGGAGTTATATATTTACACTAATTTGTCACTTGGCAATCAATGGCACTGACTTGAGAGATTGCTTATTGAATTTAGGAATCAATATTTAAGCAGGGGAAAGAGGAAAGCTATTTGAATGTGAAGAGGATCACTACTTATAATATTACTTTAAACAGCTGAACTTATTAACTCATTGTAGGGCTTTCAATAATCACTCCTAAGTAAGAAGAAATTGCTATTTTACTTTTTGACTGAGAGTTGGGTGGTTCAAGATATTTGAGCTCATCTAATCATTGAGGGCTACTTAGCATTTAAGTGCAGGATATCCAAGATAATTCTGCCTTTCAGTGAATTCACTGAGAGAAAAAAACCCAAACTGCTAAAACATAAAACAATTGCGAGGCGAGATAACATTCCCATTTGTTACAATTATACTGATGCTCATTACTGCTCTCCATCCTGAACATCCCCAAATGCCATCAGGTTTATGACTCTATAAATCTGGAAAATGCCTTACAGTGAAATAATGGTCATCTGTTTCTAAATTAAAATAGTATCATAACACTGGGGGCTGATATGCATGAAGTTGTTAACTCCTATAAGCAAAACATTAAACAAAGGGAAAATCATTCCCAGTTTGGATATTTCTGAAATAGCAATGAACCTCAAGAATTTCAAAGAGGCAAAGAGAATTTTTTTTCCTTTTTATGTGGGAAAATAAATTAAGATGTAGCAGACTTCTTGATCCAGTCCTGACTGCAGATATGGTTGGAGAGAAACAGAGTGGGAAATGTAAAGAATCCAATCATTACTTTTAAATTAATAAATGAGTAGTTTTCGAGTAGGCATTCCTGAATAGAGTATACCTAAAATGAATTAATATGTATAAGTAGATAAATGGTCTGGCCAAGACCATGTCAGAAGAAAAATGTATTACCAGTTGGACTAGAGTCCTGCTATTGAGTCCTTGCTTTCCATAGAAAGCAAGTCAACAGAAAAACTCCCTCACAAACTGCTTATTACAGGCAAATGTGATATAAATTCAGCTTCTGAACGTACCTTCTGAAGTAAAATCTAAGAAGGATAACAGCTTCCCCAGAAGAAAACATTTCACCTGTCGCTAGCCTGGACACCCAACTCATATGCATGATGTCTGGAAGTGCCACTATCAGTATCACTCCAGAAGTTACCTACATGTGTTACTTCTGAGAAGAAACACATAAATAGGTCATGGAGAGGACGTGGCCACTGGTTTACCCTTGAGCTAGACCCGGCAATCTGAGGCTCCTCCCCCCTCCCTTGTCCTGGGAATGTAGGTTCTGCCCACTGTTCCCACAGCGGGAGCTGTTCCAAGGAGGCAGTCTTGGGAGAGCATGTGTTGCTGAGACTCTCTGGATGGAGCACGTGCTGAGCCCCATTAAGGCCTCTGTAAACTTTGAGATTCTGGCCGGTGGTTACTGAGATGTACCTGTATTGCAGCTGCTGGAGACAAACCTCATGTGTAAGTTCCCTTGCTTATCAAAACTACCACCTGCCAACTTAGATTGTCTCCTCTTTCTTCTGTCTCTGCCTACCCTCCGGGTAAGGGGGCTAGTTTCCGGTTTCACCTGGGAAGCTCTCAAAGTTGTGAACCAACAAATAGTTTATTTGATTAACTCTTTATTAGACAAAGTGAAACAGATACCAGAGAACTGGGCACATTTAATGTGTTCAAGGAATTCAATAAATACATATTGAATTAATGAGTTGCCAGCACAGAATAGAAAGGCAAAAAAGGGTGTATGCTGTTTAATCTTACTATGTCTGACACTGAGTTTTAGCTGCACAATTTGCCCTTATTAATTCCCTTCCAGCTTAGGAATCCCTTGGCATGATCCCTACATCTGCAATTCAGCTCTTTGTGAATATTTCATGAAACATAGTTTCTCTGGTGTGCCACAGGGGGCCCAGGGCCAACTCCAGCAGGGTTCTGTTCTTGGATCCTTTCCTAATTATGTGAATTTATGTGGACACTTTGCCTAGATTTGTCCATTTCCCTGTTCAGAGTTTTGTTAGTTTCTTTACCCGCTTTTTTTTTTTTTACGGTTTTCACCATTATATCCATAAAATTATACACTTTCTTTTGGGGACAATTGTGTGAGAGTTTCTCCTCTAGGTAAATGCTCCTCTACCTTCTCAGGGTACCATTGCTGGGTCATGGGTTAAGTGCAGCTTCAACTCTACCAGGCATTACCAAATGCTTTCCAAAATATACCAATTTACATTAATACAAAAAGTGTATTAGAGTTTTTATTTTATCTTACATCATTATCAACATATGATATTATGTTACTCCTTAATGTTTTCCAATCTTAAGGGAGGGAACAATAGCAATGATGTTTTAGTTTTCATTTTGCTGATAACTAGATGGAACAAATTTTGTTTATTGGTAATTTGGCATCCCATTTCAAGAATTTGCCTGCCCCTATCCTATGTCATTTTTTATTCAGTTATTCAGTTTTTTAAATCTTGATGTGTAGGGGATCTTTATAATATCTAGATATCAATTCTTTGTTGCTTAAACATTTGCAAATAGGTTATACAAATCAGAAGATTCACTTTTAATTTTTGTTATATTATCACTTCATGAAGATATTTAAATGTACTCACATTTATCATTTTCTTCTTCTGATATCTTTGCTTTTGGGGTCTTACTTAGGAAATAAATACCTGCTTTCCTATTCTGTGTTTTCTTCTCAAATGCTTTAATGTTTACTTTTTTACATATGTTTTTAATCTATGTGGAATTTATTTATTTATTTATTTGTTTCAAGATTCACGTATGATTTAGAAAACGCAGGAGGAGAAGGAAAGGATATTGTATTTACCCATATTTTTATTTTTTCCATTGTTCTTTCTTCCTTCCTGTTGTTCCAAGATTTTTAAAAATTATTTCCTTTCTGCTTAAAGCACCTACTTTAGCCATTCTTTTAGAGTAGGTGAAAACTCCTCTTAGTTTTCCCTTCGTCTGAATTCTCTGATTCTGTCTTGATTTCTGCTTCTTTTTTGAAGAATATTTTTGCTAGATATAGAATTCAGAGTTGACAGTTCTTTTCTTCCAGCACTTGAAAAATGTGCCACTTCCTTCTGATCTCCAAAGTTTCCAATGTGAAATTCACTGTCCTCTGCATTGTTTTTCCCCTATAGGTTGTTTTGAGATTCTTTTCTTTTTCTTCAGTTTTCAGTAGTTTGATTATGATGTGTCTTTGCTTGGATTTCTTTGGGTTTATACTGTTTGGGACTTGCTCAGCTTCTGGAATCTGTAGGTTTATGTCTTTTGCCAATTTAGGATAATTTGAGCTATCAGTTATTCAAATACTTTTTCAGCCCCACCCTCTTTCTCCTTTGTTTAGCAGCACTCTTATTATCTATGGCATTTTGGTGTTGACATCTGTTGCCTGTCTTTTCTCATTCAAGTTAAATTTTCCTGTTTCTTGGTATAATAAGGAATTTTTCATTGGAACCTAGACAGTATGGACATTATGTTGGAAGAGTGTGAATCTTCTTTAAATATTCTATTTTAACTGATTTCCTCTGATACCATTCCACTGGGGAATGGAGAGGGATGCTACTTTCTTGTCATGTGGAAATGGAGTCCAGATTCCCCAACTGAGCTCCACTGATACAAGAAGAGGAGGGGCTTTTGTTATTGCAGCCAGGGTGGGAGTTCTGACTCCCTATCAGGCTTCTGCTGAAACCCCCCTATCTGAGAAGGTAGGGATGCTCTGTTACTATTGCCCACAGGCTGTTACTCACCTGGGTAGCACAGCCTTGTTAACACGGTGTGGTGGTGTGAGTTCTGACTCCAGCTTCTCCTTCAGCCCACTTCACTGACTGCATTGGGAGAAAGTGCTCACTTTTAAGGGCTTATTTAAGATATGAAGTACCTGCATAAAATTGGATAATCTCCCATTTTATGGTCTGCAAACTTCATAACATCTGCAAAGTCATATTCCCAGGTTCAAGGGATTAGAATGTGGACATCTTTGGCCACCATTATGCCCACCACACTGCAGAATAATCTGGACTATTCAATAAAAATAATATCCAAGCCACTAAAATGAGAAATCTATATAATTTAAAATTTACTATATTAAAATAATTTTTAAAAGAAATAGGTAAATTTATATTAATAGTATATTTTATTTAATCCAATATATCCAAACTATCATTTCAATATAATTAATATAAACATTCTTATTGAGATATTTACATGCATTTCTTATACTGAGGACTTTAAACTTATAGCACATCTTAATTTAGATGAACCATATTTCAAGTGTTCAGTGCTACATGTGGCTTGTGGTTACCATGTTGAACAGCTTGGGTTTGGACAACTTTGATCAATACAACCTATAATTTTATTTTCTTTCCTGGCTTAGTCCAGTGTCAAGTGTGGTATCAAGTTTTTACTAGCCTCACAAACTAAGTTTGTTTGCTTTGTTCCTTAGCTTTACTCTGAATGTTTGTATAAATAAAGATAATATATTACTTGAGGGAGTGATATAACCAGCTAGGCATGGTGCCTTTGGCTTGGGAGGGGGAGTGAAGGGAGGAAATTGTTATTATCAATTCAATTAAATTACAGATTGCTGGTTTATTCAAACATTCTCCTTATTTAATACAATTTGATCATTCATAATCTTATAGGGTCTATCAGTTTTTCATTTTCAATTTTTAAAAATGTCTATGAATCTATAGATTTATTCTTTTTTCCATCTGATTTTGCTTATCACTAACAATACCCTTTGCATCAACTTTATAAAGGTATAAACCATGTAAAATAAAACACACCATTTTCAGTGTATAGTTCATTAAATTTTTACAAATGTGTTTAATCAGTATAATCAATGCCATATCAGCATATAGAACATTTTCATCGTTCCAAAAAGTTTTCTTATGCCTCATTGCAGTTAATTCTTTCTCCTTTCCTCAGCCTCTGGAAACCACTCTTCTGCTTTCAATCACCAAAAAATCATTTTTTTAATAGAATTTCATGTAAATTGAATCAGACAATATATTACCTTTTGCATCCAACTGAGTACCTTCAGCATCACTCTTTTGAAATCTATACATTGTAATGGATGTATCAATAACTCAGTCTTTCTACTGCAGAGTTGTATTCCACTGCATGGATATGCCACAATTTGTTTACCTATCCACTTTCAGAGTTGCAAATATTTTCATGTATTTTCTTCTATAAATTGTATAATTTTAGTTTTTTTATTTAGTATTTGGTTCATTTTAAATTGATTTTTCTGTATGGTGTTTGGGTCATGGTTAATTTTTCTAAATGTACATCTAGTTGTTATTTCAAACTTGATTAAAAAGATGTCTTTACAGTTTGAAAAATTCTCTCTTTAGACTCACTAGATCTTTTAATATCATATACTGTCAGTCAAGTAAACTTGTTTTTCTCTTTCAAAATTATGTTGTCTGTTTTTTTGCCCTTACCTCATGAAGTTTTGTCTTCACAATGCAGGTTAGTATATGTAGAACCACACAGTGTATAATCTTTTAAGACTAGCTATTTTCATTCAAAATAATATTATTGTGACCCAACCAAGCTGTTGCATATATCAATAGTTTGTTCCTTTTTATTGTTCAATAGTATTCCTTTGTATAGATGTGGCATAGCTTTCTGTTTTGTTTTAAATATATTAACTTGTTGAAGGACATTTGGGTCATTTACATTTTTGGAGACTTTAATAGAGTTTCTACAAGTATTTGGGGTCAGGTTTTGTGTAAACATAATTCTTCCTTTCTCTAGAGTATATACTCATGAGTGGTTTTGCTAGGTCATATAGTAGTATATGTTTACCTTTATAAGAAACTACCAAAATAGTTTTCCAGAGAGGTTATACTATTTTGCATTGCTATCAACAATAAGCTTACTGTGTATGTATGTACATATGTATGTATGTATTGTCAGTATATGTGAGTATCATCAGTACTTTTTATTTTATCTATTATAATCAATGTGCAGTGATATCTTATAGTGGTTTTAATCTGCATTATCATTTTAAAATAATGTTATGATGTTATATATTATCTCTGAGTCATATAAACATGCTTATTTTTAAATCATTGTCAGTTCTCCTCTATTCATATGTGGATGGAATAAATTCATAATTGACTTGTACATTTTGGTAGCTGTCTTTCATCACAGTAAATATTTTCATGTGTTTTAGAATTTTGTTTTGCATTTGAAAATTGAATGAGAATTATTTTGCTTTTCTGTTTATATTAGTAATTGTTACTTTTCTCTTCTTAAGTGGAAGCTTTAACCTTGGCTTCTAATAGTGAGTCTGGCTTTCTGCTTTATAGTATTTTTTGAGTCTGGGTCACGCCACAGAATTTTATTCCCTGGTTTCTGTTCCCTGTTACCATTGGTATACAGCCATTCCACAACCTCTGTCCATTCAAGGTTTTGCACTTTCTGCTCAGATTATAAACTTTTGAGATAGTCATCTTTTTATATACCCCCATCGTACCTTTTAGTTAGCTCTTTTAATTTATTTTCTCTTTTAATATATTTTTGGGCAGAAGTGTTTTTCAACTTTTTGAGCCACCTGGAATTTTTCTAAGTGGTCTTTATATTCTATGCTAGCTTTATAATTACCTAAAGTATCAACTTACTGCATGTAATACCTATGGATATGCATCTCATTCTATGATGCTAGAGTTCACCTGCATTCACACAATATTTAAGTTCAATAGAAATTAATTTCATGTTTAATTATTTTATAATTGCTGTAATATTTCTTTTTTAGAGCAAAGAAAACATTGGTATAAAGAAGTCATAAACAGTATCCTAAATTAAGGAGGCTGAATAGGTTCTTCCATATACAGAACTTCAGCTACATATTACTCAATTTCATCTCCCTAACTGATAGGATTTTAAGGAAAGCTGACAGCTTTCCAATTCCTAGAGATTCAAGTTCAAATTAAGTTTGAGGAGTTAAATTTAGGTAAATTGCTAGAGAAAGTATTTTTCTTCACATCTTGAAAAATCTGCTTAGTGTGGAGATTTGAGAAGAGAATAAAAGTACTCAGGTTGGTGCCCCGGAATGACTCCTGAAAAAATATGCATACATAGGATCTTGTGCCAAAAGTAGTCACAAGGTATGAAAGCTGAATATATCTACTTCACTGTACTTGCATGTGATACCTTGAAAATGTGTTGTCTGTGTAAAAAATGGGCTTCCAAGAAATGTGTGATAAAGTAACTTCACACCATCTTTAGGAGCCTAGCCATTATAAAGGAAGTATCATCTAATAGAAGAATTACTCACCTTATCATCAGACACAAACACATTATACTGAAAGCTTATGATTCAGTTTTTCATTTAAAAAATGCTAAGACCAAATCAAACTCTTATAATAAAGAATTATCAATGAGTCCCTTAAAATGCTTTTTTTTCTAATTGTATTTTATCATGACTTTTTAGTCCATAAAGCTCTGATTAAAGTTGGGATTTTTATTCTAAACATATTATTAATGATTAGCAGCAATCTTATCTGGGAGTAATCAGTATTTAAACTCTTTCTAATTGAAAACACTTTTTTTGATGATGGGTACTAGAAAGCATAGTTGGTACTTTTTCTCACTATAAAATATTCAATGCTTATGTTATATCTTAATAGTAAGTATATAGGAATCACTTTATGAAAATTTTTATCAATAGATATTACTGAATTCTTCAACACAGCACAGGATAAATAGAATTATATAACTTAGGAAAAATTAAAACTGATAATATGAGCAAATATGAGCATATGTAACACTGTAGTTACAGCTAAATTTCTAAGAATAAAAGTTACTAGCTCTCTTCTATTTGAACTTTAGCACAAAAAATAATTTTCCTCCTATAACCTCTTTATTGTATTCTTAGATTTCAAACACACAACTTAAGAAACTTGCAGCAATGATTTCTACTAAGGCAGTTTAGGCTAACTTGTATATTCTTACTGATTTTCTGTCTACTTGCTTTATCAATTACCGAGAGAGAGGTGTTGAAGTCTTCAACTATAATGGATCTATTGTGTCCTAGTTCTATCAGTTGCTGCTTTGTTTATCTTGAAGCTATTTTATTAGAGACATAAACCTTTAGGGTTATTATGTCTTCTTGATAAATTGAACCCTTTTATCATTAAGAAATGACTGTCTTTATCCTGGATAAAATTCTTTGCTCTGAAACTTATTTAGTCTGATATATTAATATAGCCACCACAGCTTTTTTTGACTAATGTTAACATGATTTTTTTTCTACCCTTTTATTATAAAATAATTTGGTTGTTTTTTAAAGTGAGTTTCTTGTAGGCAGCCTAAAATTCATTACCTTTTATTCATCCAATCTGACAATCTCTGTCTTTTAATTGGAGTGTTTAAACATTTACATTTAATGTGTTATAAATATGTTTGAGTTTCATTCTACCATCATGCTCTTTTATCCATTTGTCCTAAATTTTCTTTGCCCTTTTCCCTCTCTTTTTTTTTTTTTTGCTTTTTTAGGGATTAATTAGATAGTATTTTATGATTTCTTTTAATTTTATTTTTTGCCATATTAGCCATAACTCTCTTTTGTTCATTTAATGGTTGATTTGTGTTTTATATTATATGTCTTTGATATCACTTTGATTTCCCATTTTATTTTATTTGCTTTATTTCTCTCTCTCTCAGTATGTATGTATATATATTTAAATTTAGAAATATATTTATTTTACATTTACATATATATTTTACATAAACATATTTATATATTATATATACTATTATTTGGGTTTTTATTAAGGAATATTTGATTTACAATATTATATTAGTTTCAAGTGTACAATATAGTGATTCAAAATTTTTATAGATTATACTCCATTTAGAGTTATTACAAAATATTGAATATATTATCTGTGTTGTACAATATATCTTTGTAGCTTATTATTTTATACATAGCAGTTTGTACCACTTAATCCCCTACTCCTATTATGCCCCTCCCCACTTCTCTCTTCACACTGGTAATCACTAGTTTATTCTTTATATCTGTGAGTCTGTTTAATTTTGTTATATTCATTAGTTTATTTTGCAGATTGCACATATAAGTGGTAACATACAGTATTTGTCTTGCTCTAACTTATTTCACTAAGCATAATAGCCTCCAGGTCCAGCCATGTGTTTCAAGTGGCAAAATTTCATTCTCTTTTATGGCTGGATATAATCCATTTTAAAAATATACCACTCCTTCTTATCCATTCATCTGTTGATGGACACTTGGGTTGCTTCCATATGTTGGCTATTGTAAATAATGCTGCTATGAACATTGGGGTGCACGTATCTTTTCAAATTAGTATTTTTGTGGGTTTTAAAAAATGTATACCCAGGAGTGGAATTACTGGGTCATTTTGTAGTTTTATTTTTAATTTTTTGAGAACCCCCCCACACACTGTTTTCCATAGTGACTGTACCAATTTACATTACCACCAACAGTGTACGACAGTTCCCTTTTCTCCATATCTTCATTGACATCTGTTATTTGTGTTCTTTTGATGATAGCTGTTCTGACATGAGTGAGGTGGTATCTCATTGTGGTTTTGACTTGCATTTCTCTGATGATTAGTGAGGAGCATCTTTTCATGTGCCTATTGGCCATCTGTAATGTCTTCTTTGGAAAATGTCTATTCAGGTCTTCTGCCCATTTTTTAATCAGGTTGTTAGTTGTTTTTTTTTTTTTGATGTTGAGTTGTTTTCATTTTGTTGATGGTTTCTGTTTCTTTGCAGAAGATTTTAAGTTTAATTAGGTCCCACTTATTTATTTTTGCTTTTGTGTCCTTTGCCTGAAGAGACAGATTCAAAAAAATATTGCTACAATTTATGTCAAAGAGAGTTCTGCCTATGTTTTCTTCTAAGAGTTTTATGGTTTCTGGTTTTACATTTAGGTTTTAATCCATTTTGAGTTTATTTTTTCTATATGGTGTGAGGAATGTTCTAATATCATTCTTTTACATGTAGCTGTCCAGTTTTTCCAGTACCACTTATTAAAAAGACTGTCATTTCTCCATTGTATATTCTTGCCTCCCTTGTCATAGACTAATTGATCATAAGTGTGTGAGTTTATTTCTGGACTCTCTATTCTGTTCCATTGATATATGTGTCTGTTTTTGTGCCAGTACCATACTGTTTTGCTTTCTATAGCTTTGTAGTACTGTCTGAGGTCAGGGAGTGTGATACTTCCAGCTCTGTTCTTCTTTCTCAAGATTGTTTGGCTATTTGGGGTCTTTTGTGCTCCATACAAAGTTTATTTATTCTAGTTCTCTGCCATTGGTATTTTGATAGGGATTGAATTGAATCTGTAGATTGCCTTTGGTAGCATGGTCATTTTAACCTTATTAATCCTTCCAATCTATGAACAGGATATACCTTTCATATGTTTTTGTCATCTTCAATTTCTTTCAGCAGTGTCTTATAGTTTTCTGAGTACAGGTCTTTTACCTCCTTAGATAGGTTTATTCCTAGGTATTTTAATCTTTTTGAAGGAATTATAAATAGAATTGTTTCCTTAATTTCTCTATCTGAAAATTTGTTGTTAGTGTATCAAAATGTATCAGTATTCTCTATATTAATTTTGTATCCTACAACTTTACTGAATTCATTGATGAGCTCTAGTAATATTTTGTTGGCATCTTTAGGATTTTCTATGTATATTATCATGTCATCTGCAGTGACAGATTTACTTTTTCCTTTCCAATTTGGATGCCTTTTATTTCTTTTTCTTGTCTGATTTCTGTGGCTAAGATTTACAACAGTATGCCAAATAAAAGTGAGGAGAAAGGGCTTCCTTGTCTTATTCCTGATCTTAGAGGAAATGCTTTCAGCTTTTCACTATTGAGTATGATGCTAGCTGTGAGCTTGTCATAATATGGCCTTCATTATGTTGAGGTTTGTTCCCTCTATACTCACTTTCTTGAGAGGTTTTTTATCATAAATTGATGTTGAAGTTTATCAAAAGCCTTTTCTGCATCTATTGAGATAATCATATGGTTTTAGTCTTCAATTTGTTAATATGGTGAAGCCATGTCCTGGGACTAATCCTGGCCCACTTGTGGGTAGACCTAGGTCCTGGGGTCTGGCTGCAGGGTCCAGGGATCCCAGAGCTGATGCTGGATGGCTGGTGGGGTCAGTTCCTGACATGGGTGGCTGTGGGGTCCAGGGTATTTAAGCTTGTGTTGCTCTACTGCTGGGCAGGGCTGGGGCCCTTCTAATACCAGGGCTGGGTCTGGCCTAATGGTGGGTAGGCTGGATCCTGTTATGGGAAGCAGCAGGGCTGCTGTTGTCCTGGGGCTATTGTCTGCCTATTGGTGGGTGAGGCTGGCCTTAGGGCTAGAGCAGGATAGCTGGTGAGTAGGGTCAGGGCCCAGGGGATTCTGGGGCTTGTGTCTGCCCACTGGTGGGTGAAGCTGGATCCTGGGGTCTGTGGCTACAGGGCCATGAAGGTCTCAGTTCTAGTGCCTGCACACTGGTGTGTGTGGCTGGGTCCTGATTCCTCTATTAGGCAAGGTTAAGTCCAGGGGTGGCTGTGTGCTCAGGAGGTCTTAAGGCAGCCTGTCTGTTGGTGGGTGGGGCTGTGTTCCTATCCAGTTAGTTTCTTGGCCTGAGTTGTCCCAGTGCTGGTGGCTTCAGGCTGGTGGACAGGGCAGGGCTGTGTCCTGAGTCTAATAAGCTAGAGGGAGGACTCCAAAGTGGTGCTTGCCAGTAGCAATGTCCATGTGGTAGGATGAGCTCCCAGAAATGGCTTCCTACAATGTCTATGTCCCCAGGGTGAGCTTCAGTTGCCTCCAGCCTCTCCGGGAAACTTTCCAGATCAGCAAGTAGGTCTGACTCAGGCTCCTTTCAAGTTGCTGCTTCTGCCCTGGGTCCCAGAGTGTGTGAGATTTTGTGTGTGCCCTTTAAGAATGCAGTCTATTTCCGATAGCCCTCTGGGTCTCCTGTAAGTAAGCCCCACTGCCCTTCAAAGCCAAACACTCTGGGTGCTCATCTTCCCGGCATAGGACTCCCGGGCTGGGGACCCCAATGTGGGGTTTGCACCCCTTGCTCCTTGCTGAGAAACTCTGTAGTTGTATTTATTCTCCTGTTTTGGGTCACCCACCAAGGGGTATGGGTCTTGACTATATCGAGACTCTGCCCCTTCTACCTGTCTCCTTGTGGTTCCTTCTTTATATCTTTAATTGTAAAAGACCTTTTCCATTAGGTTCCAGTCTTTTTCATCAATAGTTGTTCTGTAAATAATTGTAGTTTTGGTGTGCCCGTGGAAGGCAGTGAGCTCAGGGTCCTTCTACTCTGCCATCTTAGGAACTTCAACTCATATATAATTATTTTTGAACCAGTTGAGAATTAGGTGCAGACATGGTGTCTATTATAACTAAAAGCCAAGTATACTTTGTGCATAAATAATCCTAGTCCCGTTAGTGGGCACTGCAACTAGTGTGAATGGACTTGAAGACCTAAATGTGCACATCTCTTTCCAATTCTTCTCCATGATTTCACATTAGTAGCTTGAAATCAGCTGTTGGGAGTATATACAACCTGGAAATCAGTAAATGTTACCAATCTGGGCTCCTTACTACCACCTCAGGAGGGCCAGTTTATCAGTACTCCACTGAAACAGTCATTGCTTTTAGAAAATTAAAGTTTCTACAGTACTGCCATAACCCAGAGATCCCATCCAAATATTGAAATTCAGCAATATCCTTTATAGCAAAAAGCTAAATGAAACAAAAAGTGACACATTTTAGGTTCCATGTCTGTTTAATATTCGTCAATCTGGAATAGTTCCACAGATTTTCTGTCTTTTGTGACTTTGACACGTTTGTTGAGTATATGACAAATAATATGTAGATTTTCTCACAACTTGGATGTATATGATGTTTCTTCACGATTAGAAAATTCAGGTTACACATTTTTGTCAGGAACCCACAGAAGTAATACTGTGTTCTTCTCAAGAGGCTCACATGTTGTTAACTTGTCTGTAAATGATGAAAGTAACCTTGATTGCATAGTTAAGTTGTTGTACCCCAGGTTTCTAATTCTGTAGATGAAGCCTGAACGTAGGTGACATGTGCTACCTCCAGGCTGGGAATCTAACTGCTGATCTAAGACCCTCCAGAGTTCAGTCTTTCCTTCTGGCCCCGTGACTAGCAGAGTCATCCTTTTAAAAATGTAAGTCAAATTATTTTATTTTTCTATTCAAAATTTTCAGTGGTTTTTCTTCTCTTTCACAGTAAAAGCCAAAACTCTACATGAGATGTCCTTCCATGCCACTCCCCCACACTCTGCCACAGGCTTACCCTATCTTGTTCTTTTAACATGGTGAGCACAAGCACACCTTAAAGCCTTTGGAATTGTTATTCCTTCTTCTGGAGACTTTTCTCCTAGACATCCACCGCAAAAGGTTGATCACTCATTCCTTTTAGCCTCAGATGTCATCTTTACAGTAAGGCCTGCCCTCACTTCTTATATGAAAGCATCCTCACCCAACCCTCATTCTCTGCTTTCCCCACCAACCTCACCCTGACCCTGTGGTATTTATCACCAATTGACTGACTTTATATTATCTTTGTATATTTCCATTGTGTGTCTTTCATGGGAAACTGTGCTTGGAGCGTATTCTGTGCTTAATGAACATTTGTCTTGTGGGTGAATTTCCTTTGGATATGCTGTTAAAGCCCTCTGATAAGCAAGAAAAAAAGTGCGTTTTATCTGAATATGTTTTCTTAAAATTCTGATACATAATTTGATATGTTAAAGTCACAGAAATGATGCTCAAAAAGCATGTTTACTTTTATTATATGTAAACAAAATCTAATTTACTTTGTAAGTGATTTAATTTTCTGAACATTTATACTTAAAATATTTAGCACTATAATATTTGTTTTAATATGATGTTTCAAATTTCACTAGAAGTGTCCATTGTATCCTGTGTTTATTTGCTTACTTAATTAAGTACTCTCATCTGTAGTGTATATTAACACATCAAAATAGTATTGGTAGGGTCTGGCAAAGTAATCAGTTTTGCTTGTTTTGCTTTTCCCAGTTCCTTGTATCCCTAGATTTCAAAAAAAAAAAAAAGATTAGTGTCATAAAGCTTTTCATGGGTTACTTAAACCACATGACTGATTTTAAGACATTACCAGAGCTCTATAACACTTACTTCCTGTTTATTAATGGACGTTACTGAATGGCAAATATCAATTATGGTATGTGCATATTTATCACTTAGAGCATAAGGAAATAGAATTAATATGATTTAAATTGTCATTTTTTCATAATTTTCCATCATCAGTAGCTTCTAAAACAGTTAAAACTTTTGAAAAGTCTTTCTAATCTAGCCATACTCCCTTTGTCAATTTATGTTTAACCTTAAAGTCTTGGCAACTTTACCTTCTAATTCCCAAAATTCCAATGTATTATCTCACCTGCCCCTTCCTCTTTACTAACAAATACAGTATATTGCTTATATTTCTCCTTGATCCAAAAATGTTCATTTTTATCTCTGAAGATCATCAGTGGATGCTGATCACTTTTAGATTCTTTCTGGATGGACCAACACCACTGTCAGGAAAACTCTAGTGTTTTGAGTTGTGTCCCAGGTCTGAGTCCTTGGACCTCTCTTCTGTCCTTTGGTGATCTTGCCCAGTATTAAAGTCTTAAATATTATCTGTATGTTCAGAACTCCCAAATGATGGATCCAGCCCAGAACTCTCTCCTGAACCATCAGGACTTGTTTATCCAACTGACATTTGAATACCTCTACTTTGATAAAGTAGAAACATCACAAACTTAACATGTCTAAAGCTGAACTACTGTTTTCCCTCCAAAACCTGCTCTATCATCTTCCCCATTTCAATTGATGATAATATTTGCCTTTTGTTTGTTAAAACTTGTTTCCTTCTCTCTCACTCTTTCTCTATACACTGCATCCAAAAAATTACCACAAACTAATGACTTAAACAGCACAGTACTGGGGGTGAGAAGTCTGAAATGGTTTTCACTGGACAAAAAAAAAATGTTGGGAGGGCTTTATTTCTTCTGGGAACTCTAGGGGACCAAACTTTTCTAGCTTCTAAAGGTCGCTTGCATTCTTTGGCTCATGGCACATAGTCAAAGTGTGTCTTCAAGTCTCTCTCTTTCTAACCTCTGCTTCCATTGGCACATCTTCATCTGGATTCTGACCCTCCTGCCTCCCTCTTATAAGAATATTTTGATCACTTTGGGCCCACCAGTATAATACAGATCATCTCTCCATCTCAAGATCCTTAATTAAACATATCTAGAAGGTCTCTTTGCCATGTAACTAAGCTTAACAGCTGTGTAGCTATTTGATTTTTTATGTCCATTCCTATTTTTAAAATTTAGGGGGTTGGGATCAAGATGGCAGAGGAGTAGGAAGCAGAGTTCAACTAGAAACATTGAAAATACATCTACAGGTGGAACAATTCACACAAAACAGCTACTGAGTGCCGACAGAAGACCTCAGATTTCCGAAAATACAAGAAAATCTCCACGTAACTGGGTAGGACAAAAGCAAAAAGAAAAAGAAGGAATCAGGATGAGGCCTGCACCCCAGGGAGGGAGCTATGAAGGAGGAAAGTTTCCCACACCTTAGGAAGTCTCCTCACCAGTGGGGAAATCAGCCTGGACAGAGGGGAAAGGGAGCTTCAGAACCTAAGAGGGGATAACAGCAGCTGGTTTATGGAAGGCAGAGCAGAGAGTAACCTGCACAGAGGGTTGGCAATGCCACCCTGCACTCCCCAACCTGAGACACTCCTCTGTCGGTGAGGGTAGGGGGTCAGGTGCTGAAACTCAGACTCCAGAGCTCAGTCCCAGGGAGAGGACCAGGGTTGGGTGCAGAAACAGCCTGAAGAGGTCAGGCTGTGGCAACTGAGGGAGGCTGGGCCCACAAGAGAAGAAAGGTAACTTTGGTGGGAGGTGCACAAGGAGAGGGGTGGGACCACCATAAGAGCTTCTTTCCCTGTGAGCGCTCCCAGGACACTGCCTACAGGAGCCCTGGGTGGGGGGGGGGGCATGAGTCACAGCCGTCATCTTGGGCTCCAGAGGCAGGCACTGACCACCTCTTCCAGACCCACAGGCAGACACCAGGCCCCACCCCCTCTCACCTGGAAGGGTGCAGACAGATTCTGAAACTAGGAATTATGCCAATGGGTCATAGGACCCACCCCAGATGACCTGGAATGGTGTGGACAGATCCAGCCACTAGGAATTCCGCAAGCAGGCCCCAGGACCCGCCCACGCTGCCCTGGGAAGGCACAGATAGCTTCCATGACTGGAAAATCCATCAGTGGATGCCAGAACCTTCCCTGCTGTCCCAGGAGCATGCAGAAACCTCTCGCTACTAGGAAATCCATCAGTGGGTACCAGAACCTGCCCTGCTGTCCCAGGAGCACGTGGATAACTTCCCTGACTAGGAAATCCACCAGTGAGTGGTGGGACCCGCCCTGCTGTCCTGGGAGGGCGCGGAAACATCTTGTTACTAGGAAATCTGCCAGTGAGTACCGGAACTCACCCCGCTGTCCTGGGAGGGTGCAGAAAGCTTCTGTAACTAGGAAATCTGTCAGTGGGTACTGGAACCTGTCCTGCTGTCCCAGGAGTACATGGATAACTCCCCCGAATGGGAAATCTGCCCAGAGGAGGGGCTGGAACCACAGCTGAGCCCCAGGGGCCATGTGACTAAGGAAAAAAAGCTGAAATCTCTCCTCGTAGCTGCATGAACTACAGAGTTACATCTGCTGACAGCTTCCTAAATTCATCACCTGTGAAACATGTGAAAGGACAAGTGCTCATGGGCTGGAACAGGTCTGGCTTTAGCAGCCGTGGGTTTCGTGGGCATGTATATGTGTGGGTTGGGCCAAGCCAGAGCCTGAGCTGCCTCCATAGCTCCCACAGTGGGTCCAGGTACATGACTACTACAGTCCTGGGACCTGACCTCAGTGTAGCTGCACTGGTGGCTGAGTGAAAACAACACCCAAGAATCACCAGGGCCAATTGCCAGCATACCCACAGTTAATGTGAGACTGAGAGCGGTGCCAACAACAGTATACTATGTGAGCCTGCACAACATAGGTGAAGGGACACAACAGAGCACATTCACAGGTGAACAACTCCATAGGAAGAATTATCAGTGACTTCTCTCACAGTGGGAGTGCTCCAATCCCACCTACCTCACACTGCAAATCAGAATCACAGTAAAGAAACAGATCTGGGGGCCTCTACTCCAACAACTAGGGAGCAGAACCTACACCTGACAGGGTGGTGACAAGCACAGAGCAAAGGGGAAGCCCCGCTCAATATCTAGGGCAGGTTCTGATATGAACACCAATCAAACCCCCAATCAAGAGGATAATGACACAAGCCTCTGGACAAACCTCATCCACCAGGGTGCACAAAGCAGAAGCAAGATGAGCTATGATCCTGCAGACTGCAGAAAGGAGACCACAAATACAGTAAGTTTGGCAAAATGAGATGGCAAAGAAATATGTTGCAGATGAAGGAGCAAGATAAAAACATACAAGAACAGGTAAGTGAAGAGGAGGTAGGTAATCCATCTGAAAAAAAATCAGAGTAATGATATTAAAGATGATCCAAGATCTCAGAAAAAGAATAGAAGCACAGATTGAGAAGATACAAAAAATGTTTAATAAGAAATACAAGAATTAAAGAAGAAACAAACAGAGATGAACAAGACAATAACTGAAATGAAAAATACACTAGAAGGAATCAATAGCAGAATAACTGAGGCAGAAGAATGGATAAGTGACTTGGAAGAGAGAAAGGTGGAAATCTCTGCCATGTAACAGAATAAAGAAAAAAGAATGAAAAGAAATGAGGACAGTCTCAGAGACCTCTGGGACAACATTAAACACACCAATATTCAAATAAAGGGGTCCCAGAAGAGGATGAAAAACAGAAAGGGCCTGAGAAAACATTTGAAAAGATTATAGTCAAAAACTTCCCTAACATGGGAAAGGAAATAGTCACCCAAGTCCAGGAAGTGCAGAGAGTCACATACAGGATAAACCCAGGAGGAACAAGCTAAGACACATATTAGTCAAACCAACAAAAATTAAATACAAAAAAAAAATTAAAAGCAACAAGGGAAAAACAACAAATAACATACAAGGGAATGCACATAAGGTTATCAGCTGAATTTTCACCAGAAACTCTGAGGCCAGAAGGAAGTGCCACAATATATTTAAAGTGATGAAAGTGAAAAACCTACATCCAAGAATATTCTAGCCAGCAAGGCTCTCATTCAGACTTGACAGAGAAATCAAAATGTTTACAGATAAGCAAAAGCTAAGAGAATTCAACACCACAAACCAGCTTTACAACAAATACTAAAGGAACTTCTCTAAGCAAGAAACACAAGACAAGAGAACAAAAGAGGAAGGGAAGAAAAAAGACCTACAAAAACAAACCACAAAACAATTAAGAAAATGTCAACAGGAACATACATATCGATAATTAACTTAAATGTAGATGGATTAAATGCTCCAACCTAAAGACAGAGACTGGCTGAATAGATACAAAACCAAGACCCATATAAATGCTGTCTACAAGAGACCCACTTCAGACCTTTGGACACATACAGACTAAGAGTGAGGGGATGGGAAAAGATATTCCATGCAAATGGAAATCAAAAGAAAGATGGAGTAGCAATACTTATATCAGACATAATAGGCTTTAAAATAAAAACTGTTACGAGAGACAAGGAATGACACTACATAATGATCAAGGGATCAATCCAAGAAGAAGATAAAACAATTGTAAATATTTATGCACCCAACACAGGAGCACATCAATACATAAGGCAAATGCTAACAGCTGTAAAAGAGGAAATCGACAGTAACACAATAGTAGTGGGGGACTTTAATACCTCACTTACACCAATGGACAGATCATCCAAACAGAAAATTAATAAGGAAACACAAGCTTTAAATGACACAATAGACCAGATAGATTTAATTGATATTTATAGGACATTCCATCCAAAAACAGCAGACTATATTTTCTTCTCAAGTGAGCACGGAACATTCTCCAGGCTAGATCATATCTTCCGTCACAAATCAAGCCTGAGTAAATTTAAGAAAATTGAAATCATATCAAGCATCTTTTCCAACCACAACACTATGATTTAGAAATGAGTTACAGGGTAAAAAACGTAAAAAACAAAAACACTTGGAGGCTAAACAATATGTTACTAATTAACCAAGAAATCACTGAAGAAATCAAAGAGGAAATCAAAAAATACCTAGAAACAAATGACAATGAATACACAATGATCCAAAACCTATGGGATACAGCAAAAGCAGTTCTAAAAGGGAAGTTTATAGCAATACAAGCCTACCTAAAGAAACAAGAAAAATCTCATATAAGCAATCTCACCTTACACCTAAGGGAACTAGAGAAAGAAGAACAAACAAAACCCAAAGTTACTAGAAGGAGAGAAATCATAAAGATCAGAGCAGAAATAAATGAAATAGAAACAAAGAAAACAATAGCAAAGATCAATAAAACTAAAAGCTGGTTCTTTGAGAAGATAAACAACATTGATAAACCATTAGCCAGACTCATCAAGAAAAAGAGGGAGAGGACTCAAATCAATAAAATTAGAAATGAAAAAGGAGAAGTTACAACAGACACCACAGAAATACAAAGCATCCTAAGAGACTACTAAAAACAACTCTCTGCCAATAAAATGGACAACCTGGAAGACATGGACAAATTCTTAGAAAGGTATAACCTTCCAAGACTGACCCAGGAAGAAATAGAAAATATGAACAGACAAATCACAAGTAATGAAATTGAGACTGTGATTAAAAATCTTCCAACAAACAAAAGTTCAAGACCAGATGGCTTCACAGTTGAATTCTATGAAACATTTAAAGAAGAGCTAATACTCATCCTTCTCAAACTCTTCCAAAAAATTGCAGGGGAAGAAATACTTCCAAACTCATTCTATGAGGTCACCATCACCCTGATACAAAAACCAGACAAAGAAGTTACAAAAAAAGAATACTATAGGCCAATATCACTGATGAATATAGATGCAAAAATCCTCAACAAAATACTAGGAAACAGAATCCAACAACACATTATACACCACGAGCAAGTGGGATTTATCACAGGGATACAAGGATTCTTCAATATATTCAAATCAATCAATGTGATACACCATACGAACAAATTGAAGAATAAAAACATGATCATCTCAATAGATGCATAAAAAGCTTTTGACAAAATTCAACACCAATTTATGATAAAAACTCTCCAGAAATTGGGCATAGAAGGAACCTAACTCAACATAATAAAGGCCATATTTGACAAACCCACAGCAAACTTCCTTCTCAGTGGTGAAAAACTGAAAGCATTTCCTCTAAGATCAGGGACAAGACAAGGATGTCCACTCTCACCACTATTATTCAACATAGTTTTGGAAGTCCTAGCCACAGCAATCAGAGAAGAAAAAGAAAGAAAAGGAAAACAAATAGGAAAAGAAGTAAAACTATCCTGTTTGTAGATGACATGATACTATACATAAAGAATCCTAAAGATGGTACCAGATAACTCCTAGAGCTAATCAAGGAATTTGGTAAAGTTGCAGGATACAAAATTAATGCACAGAAATCTCTTGCATTCCTAAACACTAGCAATGAAATATCAGAAAGAGAAATTAAGGAAAAACTCCCATTCACCACTGCAACAAAAAGAATAAAATACCTAGGAATAACCCTACCTAAGGAGGTAAAAACCTATACTCAGAAAACTATAAGACACTGATGGAAAAAATCAAAGATGACACAAACAGATGGAGAGATATACCATGTTCTTGGATTGGAAGAATCAATATTGTGAAAATGACTATACTATCCAAAGCAATCTACAGATTCAATGCAATCCCTAACAAACCACGAGTGGCATTTTTTTACAGAACTAAAACAAAAAAATCTTAAAATTTGTATGGAGACACAAAAGACCCCAAATAGCCACCAAAGCAGTCTTGAGGGACAAAAACGGACCGGGAAGAATCAGACTCCCTGACTTCAGACTATACTACAAATCTACAGTAATCAAGACAATATGGTACTGGCACAAAAACAGAAACATAGACCAATGGAATAGAATAGAAAGCCCAGAGATAAACCCATGCACCTATGGTCAACTAATCTATGACAAAGGAGGCAAGGATATACAATGGAGAAAAGACAGTCTCTTTAATACATGGTGCTGGGAAAACTGGACAGCTACATGTAAAAGAATGAAATTAGAACACTCCTTAACACCATACACAAAAATAAACTCAAAATGGATTAGAGACCTAAATGTAAGACCAGACACTATAAAACTCTTAGAGGAAAACATAGGAAGAACACTCTTTGACATAAACCACAGCAAGATCTTTTTTGATCCACCTCCTAGAGTAATGGCAATAAAAGCAAAAATAAACAAATGGAACCTAATGAAACTTAAAAGCTTTTGCAAACAAAGGAAACTACAAACAAGACAAAAAGACAATCCTCAGAATGGGAGGAAATATTTGCAAATGAATCAATGGACAAAGGATTAACCTCCAAAATATATAAACAGCTCATGCAGCTCAATTAAAAAAACAAACAACCCAATCAAAAAATGAGCAGAAGACCTAAATAGATGTTTCTCCAAAGAAGACATACAGATGAGCAAGAAGCACATGAAAAACTGCTCAACATCACTAATTATTAGAGAAATGCAAATCAAAAGTACAATGAGGTATCACCTCACACCAGTTAGAATGGGCATCAACTGAAAATCTACAAACAACAAATGCTGGAGAGGGTGTGGAGCAAAGGGAACCCTCTTGCACTGTTGGTGGGAATGTAAATTGATAAAGCCACTATGGAGAACAGTATGGAGGTTCCTTAAAAAACTAAAAATAGAATTACCATATGACCCAGCAATCCCACTACTGGGCATATACCCTGAGAAAACCATAGTTCAAAAAGACACATGCACCCCAATATTCATTGCAGCACTATTTCCAATAGCCAGGTCATGGAAGCAACCTAAATGCCCATCGACAGACGAATGGATAAAGAAGAAGTGGTACATATATACAATGGAATATTACTCAGCCATAAAAAGGAATGATATTGGTTCATTTGTAGTGACGTGGATGAATCTAGAGGCTGTCATACGGAGTGAAGTAAGTCAGAAAGAGAAAAACAAATATCGTATATAATGCATATATGTGGAACCTAGAAAAATGGTACAGGTGAACAAGTTTGCAGGGCAGAAATAGAGACACAGATGTAGAGAACAACGGTATGGTCACCAAGGGCGGAAAGTGGTGGTGGGGGTGGTGGTGGTGGGATGTATTGGGAGATTGGGATTGACATATATACAGTAATATGTATAAAGTAGATATCTAAAAGAACCTGCTAGGGCTTCCCTGGTGGTGCAGTGGTTGAGAATCTGCCTACCGATGCAGGGGACACGGGTTTGAGCCCTGGTCTGGGAAGATCCCACATACAGTGGAGCAACTAGGCCCGTGAGCCACAATTACTGGGCCTGCGCATCTGGAGCCTGTGCTCTGCAACTAAGAGAGGCCACAATAGTGAGAGGCCCACGCACCGCAATGAAAAGTGGCCCCCACTTGCCGCAATTAGAGAAAGCCCTCACACAGAAACGAAGACCCAACACAGCCAAAAATAAATAAATAAATAAATAAAATTTTTAAAAAAAGAAACACATTACATTTGTATCACATTCTTGAAAAAAAAATGGAATCTGCTGTATAAAAAAACAAATATAATAACATTTTAAAAAAATTTAAAATAAAGAAGAATAAAACCAAAAGAAAACAAAAAAAAAACACAAAAACTGTGTTTTCCCCATTTAATTCCTTTTTTGCTCTGTCAAAAATTAATTGGTCATAAAAGTGTTGAGGTAAGTTGTTTTTAAAAATATTGTGCTGGCCAAACAAAAAGGCTACATTTGGCTTAAAGCCACCAGTATGCAAATTTTGCTTAAGAGTAATGAAAAGGTAACTTGCTTTTTCAGTGTTTTTATTCTCTGTTAAACATGATACTAGTAAATTTATAAAGTGTATCTCACTAGATAAGAAATATTTTCAACTGTTTTTAATTATATTAATTAAAATTTTGTATAAGTTTTGCTGGTGATATCTTTTTAAAATATTAGGTCTATTGAAATATAATTGGTATATAAAAAATCCACCAATTTTAGGTGTAATTCTGAATTTTGACTAATGTGAGCAGTCATGTAACCAACACCACTGTGATAGTAAATTTCTATTGTCCCCCCAAAGTCTCCTGGTGTCCATTTTCAGTCACTCACCTTCCACTGTAAACACACATACACATACACAAATACACACACTGTCAACCTTTGGCAACCACTGTTCTGTTTTCTGTCAATATGTTTTGCCTTTTATATAATGTCATACAGGAGCCGTACAGCATGTAGTATTTTGTGGTTATTTTTTTTTCATTTAGCATAAAGCTTTAGAGAGTCATTCATGTTGTATGTATCCATAGTTTATTCTTTTAAGTTGCTGAGTACTGTTCCATAGTATGGATATACCATAATTATTCCATCAGTGGTCAGTTCTTTAGTCTGAGATAGTATTGGAACACATAATTTTCAATGTATCAATTTAATTTGGTTATTTTATATCTCCCTTATTTGTAATAAATTAGCTTTCAATTATAGTAGTAAACTATGAATTATGTTACATAAGAATGTGAGACCAGAGAATTAAAAGTTTCAAACATCTATGCTGAAAATTTTAATAATGTGACAGCTTAAAGAAGTATTGCTAGAATTGATTAAGAATTGATTAAGAAGAATTGATTAAGAAGAATTGATTAAGATGACACACCTGAAGATAAACTGGCAGTTAATGGGAAAAGTTTGTAACTAAACATTTTAATTTATGTTAAATTCTTCCTATTATTATTCATTCTTTTTATTAGTTCCTCTAGAAAAAGCTCTGACATGTGACAGTATTTTTCTAAGTAGCTAGAAACGGAATCATTCATGATTATCAGAATTTGAAATAGGAAGTAAATATTGTGGGGGATATCAAAACTCATAAAAAAATCAATAGGATACCTGAGCAAGAGCAGAACCTGAGTTGACTTTAAAAAAAAAAGAAGAAAGTAAGAAAGAGAAAACAGTAAAGAAAATAATGAATAAAGAAATAATAAATAAATAAATGAAGAGAGAACAAGAACAAAGGAAAATACTAATAAGACATCAATTGTTCTTAGAAAATAAATTTCAGAACTCTACATAAGGTTCTGATCAGGAAAAGAACCCTGGTGTTACATAGTTAGAAGTTACTATTTCAGTATCTGGGTATTAGGAAATAAAGAAATATACAAAATGCCAATGGGAAACATTCTCCTACTTCAGGCAATAGTGTTCAGGAAGAAATTTAAGATCAATTACACCCCCCAAATTTATAGTTGTTTTGGAAAATTATCTAAAAATATGCAAAAGAATGAAATTGGACCCTTATCATACATTATATGCAAATATTAACCCCAAATCATTTAAAGACTTAAATTTTAGACATGGAACCATATGCCTCCTAGAAGAAAACACAGAAGAAAATTTCTTGACATGGGTCTTGCAATGAATTTTTTGGATTTGATTACAAAATCACAATCAACAAAAGCAAGATTAAACAGGTAGGACTACATCAAAGTAAAAAGTTTTTGCATAGAAAAAGAAACAATCAACAAAGTGAAAAAGCAACCTACAGAATGAGTGTAAATATTTGCAAATCAAATATCTGAAAGGGGGTTAATATCCAAAATATATAAGGAACTCATACAACTCAACAGCAAAACAGAAAACAACTGGATTAAAAAAATGGGCAGAGGAACTGAATAAACATTTTTCCAAAGAAGACATACAAATGACCAACAGATACATGACAGGATGCTCAACATCACTAATCATCAGAGAAATGCAAATCAAAACCACAGTGAGATATCACCTCTTACCCATTAGAATCTATCATCAAAAAGACAAAAGTTAACAAGTATTGATAAGGATATAGAAAAAAAGGGAAATTTGTGTACTATTGTTGGGCACAGCCACTATTAAAACTAGAGTTACCATATGATCCAGCATTACCACTCCTGGGTATATACCCAAAGGAAATAAAATCACATTCTTGAAGAGATACCTGCACTCCCATGATCACTGCAGCATCATTCATAATAGCCAAGATATGGAAACAACCTAAGTGTCCTTCTATGGATGAATGGATAAAATAAAATTAAAAAGATGTGTTATGCATATATATATTTTTCATGCATGAGAAGGAAGAAAATCTTACCATTTGTATCAACATAAATGGAACTTGAGGGCATTATGCTAAGTGAAATAAGCCAAACAGAGAAAGACAAATACTGTATGATCTCATTTGTACGTGGAATCAAAAAAGCCGACCTCATAGAAACAGACAAAAGTGGTGCTTACCAGGGGCTGGCGGAAATGGGAAGATGTTGGTCAAAGAGTACACACTTCCAGTTATACGATGAATAAATTCTGGAGATATATTATAATGATTATAGTTAATAATACTGTGTAAATAATTGAAAATTGTTTAGAGAGTAGATCTTAAATGTTGTCAACACACAAAATAAATGCTAATTATGTGACAATGCAGGTGTTAGCTAACCCTATGGTGGTAATCATGCTGCAATAATTAAGTGTATCAAATCAACTTCTTAATCTTAAACCTATACAATGTTATATGTCAATTATGTATCAAAGCTGTAAAAAAAGTTGTCATCCTGAAACTCTATGAAGGAAATCCATAGCATCCATCAAAGGGAATTTCACTTCCTTTGATCGCTCTTGGTAGTTAAAAAGGTAATGATGGATGTGTGGGTGTGTGTGTGTGTGTGTGTGCATGTGTACAGCTGTTAGATCCTTCATTCCATTTCTTGAAAGTTAGGTTGTTGAAAAGGGATATATGGGCCTATGATGTATTGGCAATTATTTCTCTTTCTTCAAATAAAATTCATTTTGCCACCTTTCCAAAAAACAATCGCGTTCATGAAGTCATTTGTACTATACGTGGAGGAGATGTTAACAAGGGCTATGGTGGGATAGAACAAGGTTGGTTAAGTCCAGGAACTTTGATAAAACAGATAGTTATTCTATGCATAAAAATGGGTTAGGAGCCTTGTAAAAGCTCAACAAATCTCCCTGAACCTTCCCACTGCTAATTCAACAACATAGATTATCCAGTTCATTTTATCCCCTCATCTGGGTATTAGACAATGCAACAACTAAACCAGGAATGAAAGTAGAAGAAAGAAAACAAGCCAGGTCTTAATTTTCTACTAGTAGTCTTTCTCATGCTTTACTTTTCAGTCTGAGTTAGCAAATATAATTTAGTTCATAGTGACTAAAAATAAGTATGCAGAATATAATTTTGCTTTTCTTTCTAACTCCAGAAGGAACAGCTACTGATGTCTTACTGTGCACAAGATAGAACTAATGTATCCCATTGTTGCTCTCTTGTGATAAGCCGTCCAGTGTGAATTATTCTTTGGTTTAAAACAGTAAGAAGGACTTTGTCAAAAAATGTGCATCTTCTTATCTAATAATGTTGCATTTAGAAAACTACTTTTAAAATTTTGTTCAACTAGAGAAGAAAATATAATTAACTCACATACTCTGCACAGTGTATGCATAATATCCAAAAATCAGTAACCAAAAATACTCAATTTTGTGGTGAGAATGTCTATTTTTTTCTTAATTGTGGTAAAATACACATAATATGAAATTTACTATTTTATCCATTTTTAACTGTACGATTCAGTGGTGTTAACTATATTCACATTTTTGTGCCAGAACTGGCACAAAACTGAAGCTCTGAACTCCTTAAGCAGTTCCATACCTCCACTTCCTGCCATTCCTGGCAACCACTATTCTACTTTCTGCCTCTGTGAGGAATATCTAGATTCCTCATATAAGTGGAATCATATAGTATGTGTCTTTTTGTGATTGGTTTATTTCACATAGCATAATGTCCTCAAGGTTCATCCATGTTGTTGCATGTGTCAGAATTTCCTTTCTTTTTAAAGACTGAATAATATTCCATTCTGCGCATATACCAGATTTTGGTTATCCATTCATCTGTCCATGGACACTTGGGTTGTTTCCATTTTTTGGCTATTGTGAATAAGCTGCTATGAACATGGGTGTACATACATTCCATTTTTAAATTAACCTAACAGATGTGACTTAGCAATTTCACAAACTCCAAATTCTTAAATAAATTTTCAAGTTGAAATAGTGAAGCTGGGATTTCTTTTATCTTTCACCCTCTCTAATCTGGAACATTTCAATTGTCATGGCCTGGAAAAAGACTTCCATTTCAGAAAAGCCCAACGTCCCAAAAGATAATAAGAATTTCAGTGTCATCACAAAAGCTTTACATTCTAAAATAAGGCTGATGCAAGAGGGAAGAGATATGGGGACATATGTATATGTATATCTAATTCACTTTGTTACAAAGCAGAAACTGACACACCATTGTAAAGCAATTATACTCTAATAAAGATGTTAAAAAATAAAAATAATAATAAAATAGGGGGGGAGGAGAGAAGAGGGGGGGAGGAGAGAAGATGGCGGAAGAGTAAGACGCGGAGATCACCTTCCTTCCCACAGATACAGTAGAAATACATCTACACGTGGAACTGCTCCTACAGAACACCCACTGAACGCTGGCAGAAAACGTCAGACCTCCCAAAAGGCAAGAAACTCCCCCCGTACTTGGGTAGGGCAAAAGAAAAAAGAAATAACAGAGACAAAAGAATAGGGACGGCACCTGCACCAGTGGGAGGGAGCTGTGAAGGAGGAAAGATTTCCACGCACTAGGAGCCCCTTCGCGGGCAGAGACTGCGGGTGGCGGAGGGGGGAAGCTTCGGAGCCACGGAGGAGAGCGCAGCCACAGAGGTGCGGAGGGCAAAGCGGAGAGATTCCCGCACTTCCCGCACGGAGGCTCGGCGCTGACCAGCACTCACCAGCCCGAGAGGCTTGTCTGCTCAGCCGCCGGGGCGGGCGGGGCTGGGAGCTGAGGCTCGGGCTTCGGTCGCAGGGAGAGGACTGGGGCTGGCTGCGTGAACACAGCCTGAAGGGGTTAGTGCACCACAGCTAGCCGGGAGGGAGTCCGGGAAAAAGTCTGCAGCTGCCGAAGAGGCAAGAGACTTTTTCTTCCCTGTTTCCTGGTGCGCGAGGAGAGGGGATTCAGAGCGCCGCCTAAACGAACTTCAGAGACGGGCGCGAGCCGCAGCCAACAGCGCGGATCCCATAGCAACAGGGGCGCAGAGGGAAAAACGGAGAGACTCCCGCACAGAGGCTCGGCGCCGAGCAGCGCTCACCAGCCCGAGAGGCTTGTCTGCTCCCCCGCCGGGGCGGGCGGGGCTGGGAGCGGAGGCTCGGGCTTTGGTCGGATCGCAGGGAGAGGACTGGGGTTGGCGGTGTGAACACAGCCTGAAGGGGTTAGCGCACCACAGCTGGCTGGGAGGGAGACCGGGAAAAAGTCTGCAGCTGCCGAAGAGGCAAGAGACTTTTTCTTGCCTCTTTGTTTCGCGGCGCGCAAGGAGAGGGGATTCAGAGCGCCGCCTAAACGAACTCCAGAAACTGGCACGAGCCGCGGCTATCAGCGCGGACCCCAGAGACGGGCGTGAGACGCTGGGGCTGCTGCTGCCGCCTCCAAGAAGCCTGTGTGCGAGCACAGGTCACTCTCCACACCACCCCTCCCGGGAGCCCGTGCAGCCCGCCACTGCCAGCGTCCCGTGATCCAGGGACAACATCCCCCGGGAGAACGCACTGCGCGCCTCAGGCTGCTGCAACGTCACGCCGGCCTCTGACGCCGCAGGCTCGCCCCGCCTCCTCTGTACCCCTCCCTCCCCGCGGCCTGGGTGAGCCAGAGTCCCCAAAGCAGCTGCTCCTTTAACCCCGTCCTGTCTGGGCGGGGAACAGACGCCCTCAGGCGACCTACACGCAGAGGCGGGTCCAAATCCAAAGCTGATCCCCAGGAGCTGTGCGAACAGAGAAGAGGAGGGGAAATCTGTCCCAGCAGCCTCAGAAGAAGCGGATTAAAACTCCACAAACAACTTGATGTGCCTGCATCTGTTGAATACCTGAATAGACAACGAATCATCCCAAATTCAGGAGGTGGACTTTGGGAGCAGGATATATTAATTTTTCCCCTTTTCCTTTTTTTTTTTTGTGAGTGTATATGTATATGCTTCTGGGGTAGATTTTGTCTGTATAGCTTTGCTTTACAATAGCTTTATTTTACTTCACTATATTATAGCTTCTTTCTTTCTTTTCTTTCTTTCTTTCTTTCTTTCTTTCTTTCTTTCTTTCCTTCCTTCCTTCCTTCCTTCCTTCCTCCTTCCTTCCTTCCTTCCTTCCTTCCTTCCTTCCTTCCTTTCTTTCTTTCTTTCTATTTTTTCTCCCTTTTACTCTGAGCCGTGTGGATGAAAGGCTCTTGGTGCTTCAGCCAGGCATCAGGGCCGTACCTCGGAGGTGGGAGAGCCAACTTCAGGACACTGGTCCACAAGAGACCTCCCAGCTCCACGTAATACCAAACGGCAAAAATCTCTCAGAGATCTCCATCTCAACATCAAGACCCAGCATCACTCAATGACCAGCAAGCTACAGTGCTGAACACCCTATGCCAAACAACTAGCAAGACAGGAACACAGCCTCATCCATTAGCAGAGAGGCTGCCTAAAATCATAATAAGGCCACAGACACCCCAAAATACACCACCAGACGTGGACGTGCCCACCAGAAAGACAAGATCCAGCCTCATCCACCAGAGCTCAGGCACTAGTTCCCTCCACCAGGAAGCCTACACAACCCACTGAACCAACCTTAGCCACTGGGGACAGATACCAAAAACAACGGGAACTACAAACCTGCAACCTGTGATAAGGAGACCCCAAACACAGTAAGATAAGCAAAATGAGACGACAGAAAAACACACAGCAGATGAAGGAGCAGGGTCAAAACACACTAGACTTAACAAATGAAGAGGAAATAGGTAGTCTACCTGAAAAAGAATTCAGAATAATGATAGTAAGGATGATCCAAAATCTTGGAAATAGAATAGACAAAATGCAAGAAGCATTTAACAAGGACGTAGAAGAACTAAAGAGGAATCAAGCAATGATGAAAAACACAATAAATGAAATTAAAAATACTCTAGATGGGATCAATAGCAGAATAACTGAGGCAGAAGAAAGGATAAGTGACCTGGAAGATAAAATGGTGGAAATAACTACTGCAGAGCAGGATAAAGAAAAAAGAATGAAAAGAACTGAGGACAGTCTCAGAGACCTCTGGGACAGCATTAAACGCACCAACATTCGAATTATAGGGGTCCCAGAAGAAGAAGAGAAAAAGAAAGGGACTGAGAAAATATTTGAAGAGATTATAGTTGAAAACTTCCCTAATATGG
This sequence comes from Balaenoptera borealis, assembly GCF_965194805.1. NCBI lineage: Eukaryota > Metazoa > Chordata > Mammalia > Artiodactyla > Balaenopteridae > Balaenoptera > Balaenoptera borealis. The sequence goes on along the minus strand of NC_138869.1, from coordinate 63,732,617 downwards.
GAAAGGAAATAGTTAATCAAGTCCTGGAAGCACAGAGAGTCCCATACAGGATAAACCCAAGGAGAAACACGCCAAGACACATATTAATCAAACTGTCAAAAATTAAATATAAGGAAAACATATTAAAGGCAGCAAGGGAAAAAAAACAAATAACACACAAGGGAATCCCCATAAGGTTAACATCTGATCTTTCAGCAGAAACTCTGCAAGCCAGAAGGGAGTGGCAGGATATACTTAAAGTGATGAAGGAGAAGAACCTACAACCAAGATTACTCTACCCAGCAAGGATCTCATTCAAATGTGATGGAGAAATTAAAACCTTTACAGACAAGCAAAAGCTGAGAGAGTTCAGCACTACCAAACCAGCTTTACAACAAATGCTAAAGGAACTTCTCTAGGCAAGAAACACAAGAGAAGGAAAACACCTACAATAACAAACCCAAAACATTTAAGAAAATGGGAATAGGAACATACATATCGATAATTACCTTGAATGTAAATGGACTAAATGCTCCCACCAAAAGACACAGGCTGGCTGAATGGATACAAAAACAAGACCCATATATATGCTGTCTACAAGAGACCCACTTCAGACCTAGAGACACATACAGACTGAAAGTGAGGGGATGGAAAAAGATATTCCATGCAAATGGAAATCAAAAGAAAGCTGGAGTAGCAATTCTCATATCAGACAAAATAGACTTTAAAATAAAGACTATTACAAGAGACAAAGAAGGACACTATATAATGATCAAGGGATCGATCCAAGAGGAAGGTATAACAATTGTAAATATTTATGCACCCAACATAGGAGCACCTCAATACATAAGGCAAGTACTAACAGCCATAAAAGGGGAAATCGACAGCAACACAATCATAGTAGGGGACTTTAACACCCCACTTTCACCAATGGACAGATCATCCAAAATGAAAATAAATAAGGAAACACAAGCTTTAAATGATACATTAAACAAGATGGACTTAATTGATATTTATAGGACATTCCACCCAAAAACAACAGAATACACATTTTTCTCAAGTGCTCATGGAACATTCTCCAGGATAGATCATATCTTGGGTCACAAATCAAACCTTGGTAAATTTAAGAAAATTGAAATCGTATCAAGTATCTTTTCCGACCACAACGCTATGAGACTAGATATCAATTACAGGAAAAGATCTGTAAAATATACAAACACATGGAGGCTACACAATACATTACTTAATAATGAAGTGATTACTGAAGAAATCAAAGGGGAAATCAAAAAATACCTAGAAATAAATGACAATGGAGATACGACGACCCAAAACCTATGGGACGCAGCAAAAGCAGTGCTAAGAGGGAAGTTTATAGCAATACAAGCCTACCTCAAGAAACAGGAAACATCTCGAATAAACAACCTAACCTTGCACCTAAAGCAATTAGAGAAAGAAGAACAAAAAAACCCCAAAGCCAGCAGAAGGAAAGAAATTATAAAGATCAGGTCAGAAATAAATGAAAAAGAAATGAAGGAAACAATAGCAAAAATCAATAAAACTAAAAGCTGGTTCTTTGAGAAGATAAACAAAATTGATAAACCATTAGCCAGACTCATCAAGAGAAAAAGGGAGAAGACTCAGATCAATAGAATTAGAAATGAAAAAGGAGAAATAACCACTGACACTGCAGAAATACAAAAGATCATGAGAGATTACTACAAGCAACTCTATGCCAATAAAATGGACAACCTGGAAGAAATGGACAGATTCTTAGAAATGCACAAACTGCCGAGACTGAACCAGGAAGAAATAGAAAATATGAACAGACCAATCACAAGCACTGAAATTGAAACTGTGATTAAAAACCTTCCAACAAACAAAAGCCCAGGACCAGATGGCTTCACAGGTGAATTCTATCAAACATTTAGAGAAGAGCTAACACCTATCCTTCTCAAACTCTTCCAAAATATTGCAGAGGGAGGAACACTCCCAAACTCATTCTACGAGGCCACCATCACCCTGATACCAAAACCAGACAAAGATGTCACAAAGAAAGAAAACTACAGGCCAATATCACTGATGAACATAGATGCAAAAATCCTCAACAAAATACTCGCAAACAGAATCCAACAGCACATTAAAAGGATCATACACCATGATCAAGTGGGGTTTATCCCAGGAATGCAAGGATTCTTCAATATACGCAAATCAATCAATGTGATACACCATATTAACAAATTGAAGGAGAAAAACCATATGATCATCTCAATAGATGCAGAGAAAGCTTTCGACAAAATTCAACACCCATTTATGATAAAAGCCCTGCAGAAAGTAGGCATAGAGGGAACTTTCCTCAACATAATAAAGACCATATATGACAAACCCACAGCCAACATTGTCCTCAATGGTGAAAAACTGAAACCATTTCCACTAAGATCCGGAACAAGACAAGGTTGCCCACTCTCACCACTATTATTCAACATAGTTTTGGAAGTCCTAGCCACAGCAATCAGAGAAGACAAAGAAATAAAAGGAATCCAAATCGGAAAAGAAGAAGTAAAGCTGTCACTATTTGCAGATGACATGATACTATACATAGAGAATCCTAAAGAGGCTACCAGAAAACTCCTAGAGCTAATCAATGAATTTGGTAAAGTAGCAGGATACAAAATTAATGCACAGAAATCGCTTGCATTTCTATACACTAATGACGAAAAATCTGAAAGTGAAATTAAGAAAACACTCCCGTTTACCATTGCAACAAAAAGAATAAGATATCTAGGAATAAACCTACCTAAGGAGACAAAAGACCTGTATGCAGAAAATTATAAGACACTGATGAAAGAAATTAAAGATGATACAAATAGATGGAGAGATATACCATGTTCCTGGGTTGGAAGAATCAACATTGTGAAAATGACTCTACTACCCAAAGCAATCTACAGATTCAATGCAATTCCTATCAAACTACCACTGGCATTTTTCACAGAACTAGAACAAAAAATTTCACAATTTGTATGGAAACACAAAAGACCCCGAATAGCCAAAGCAATCTTGAGAACGAAAAATGGAGCTGGGGGAATCAGGCTCCCTGACTTCAGACTATACTACAAAGCTTCAGTAATCAAGACAGTTTGGTACTGGCACAAAAACAGAAATATAGACCAATGGAACAGGATAGAAAGCCCAGAGATAAACCCACACACATATGGTCACCTTATCTTTGATAAAGGAGGCAAGCATATACAGTGGAGAAAAGACAGCCTCTTCAATAGGTGGTGCTGGGAAAATTGGACAGGTACATGTAAAAGTATGAAATTAGAACACTCCCTGACACCATGCACAAAAATAAACTCCAAATGGATTAAAGACCTAAGTGTAAGGCCAGACACTATCAAACTCTTAGAGGAAAACATAGGCAGAACACTCTATGACATACATCACAGCAAGATTCTTTTTGACCCAGCTCCCAGAGAAATGGAAATAAGAACACAAATAAACAAATGGGACCTAATGAAACTTAAAAGCTTTTGCACAGCAAAGGAAACCATCAACAAGACCAAAAGACAACCCTTAGAATGGGAGAAAATATTTGCAAATGAAGCAACTGACAAAGGATTAATCTCCAAGATTTACAAGCAGCTCATGCAGCTCAATAACAAAAAAACGAACAACCCAATCCAAAAATGGGCAGAAGACCTAAATAGACATTTCTCCAAAGAAGATATACAGATGGCCTACAGACACATGAAAGAATGCTCAACATCATTAATCATTAGAGAAATGCAAATCAAAACTACAATGAGATATCATCTCACACCGGTCAGAATGGCCATCATCAAAAAATCTAGAAACAATAAATGCTGGAGAGGATGTGGAGGAAAGGGAACACTCTTGCACTGTTGGTGGGAATGTAAATTGATACAGCCACTATGGAGAACAGTATGGAGGTTCCTTAAAAAACTACAAATAGAACTACCATACGACCCAGCAATCCCACTACTGGGCATATACCCTGAGAAAACCATAGGTCAAAAAGTGTCATGTACCACAATGTTCATTGCAGCTCTATTTACAATAGCCAGGACCTGGAAGCAACCTAAATGTCCATCGACAGATGAATGGATAAAGAAGATGTGGCACATATATACAATGGAATATTACTCAGCCATAAAAAGAAATGAAATGGAGGTATTTGTAATGAGGTGGATGGAGTTAGAGTCTGTCATACAGAGTGAAGTAAGTCAGAAAGAGAAAAACAAATACAGTATGCTAACACATATATACGGAATCTAAGGAAGAAAAAAAAAAGGCCATGAAGAACCTAGTGGCAAGACGGGAATAAAGACACAGACCTACTAGAGAATGGACTTGAGGATAGGGGGAGGGGGTGGGGTGAGATGTGACAGGGTAAGAGAGTGTCATGGACATATATACACTACCAAATGTAAAATAGATAGCTAGTGGGAAGCAGCCACATAGCACAGGGAGATCAGCTCGGTGCTTTGTGACCACCTAGAGGGGTGGGATGGGGAGGGTGGGAGGGAGGGAGATGCAAGAGGGAAGAGAAATGGGAACATATTGTATATGTATAACTGATTCACTTTGTTATAAAGCAGAAGCTAACACACTATTGTAAGGCAATTATACTCCAATAAAGATGTTTAAAAAAAAAAAAAAAAAAAAAAAAAAAAAAAAAAAATAATAATAAAATAAAATAAGGCTGGATCCTTTTTTTCCCCCTCATTATCTCAGACCAAATTTTCTGCTTTTTATCCAGATTTATCCATCCTTTATCCCATCAGAATTGTCTACTGTCATATAATGATTGATTTAAACAACAGATAGAATCTTTTAAATATTATTCTGAAATGGCAGTTATTCTGAAAATTGAACTCCTTTGCATTATATTTTATTATTGTGAGTAAAACTATACTCAGTTTTTAAAATATTTTCTATTATATTTCTATATATGTCATACACACATGCACACATACACACACACAAAGCACAGTATACATGGGGGAGTCCCAGTGCAATATCCACAGAAAACTCTCAACATAGTTAAATGAATTGTGTTACCCAAGAAGTAAATTTCACTGATCCCTTGTGCCAGTCTTGCCTTCTTTGGTTCCAAGTGTGATGAGGGTTATTTTCTCTATGCAGCAACAGAATTTTTATCCGCTTTGAGCCTGATTCATGGTCATCTTATTGTCTAGGGTAGATCTGGTTTAAGACCAATCTGGATTATTTCTGTCTTAATGGCTGCCTGGTGCTCTTCAATAATGGCAAGTTCAGAGAAGCTGGTGCCTGCCTCTACTCTGTATTGGGTGTTTACAAGACTCCTGGTTATCTCCTGTCATTGAAACACTTGGCTCTTCCAACTTCATTATGGAAACAGATATTTTATAAAAATCATGGGCCAGTCTCAACTGCACCAGTGAAAAAGTTGCCCACGTAATGTCCAATGTCACTGATGTTATTTGTATTTGGCTGTGGAAGTAATTCTCAACATGTCTGCCTTCCCTGCTGAAGTTGTTTGCGTATGTGTTTGTGAATGTATTAACTTTTGGCTCATAGCTGAATTGCCAAATGATACGAGATCTCTGTGTGCCATTCTGTGAGAAAAGCTTCTTCTTTCACTTTATAAAAGAAACATCATTAACTACAAGGAATGATGTATTTGGTTTTTTTTTCAGTGTGATCAATTTATTGTGAATCAAATAATAAACATTTGATTTGACTGGGTATGTGGATACAGGCTGTAATTAACATAAAAAATAAGCAAGGAGAGGAGAGGAACCAAGATGGCAGAGTAGAAGGACGTGCTCTCACTCCCTCTTGTGAGAACACCAGAATAACAACTAGCTGCTGGACAATCATCGACAGGAAGACACTGGAACTCACCAAAAAAGATACCCCACATCCAAAGACAAAGGAGAAGCCACAATGAGACAGTAGGAGGGGCACAATCACAACAAAATCAAATCCCATAACTGGTGGGTGGGTGACTCACAGACTGGCGAACACTTATACCACAGAAGTCCACCCACTGGAGTGAACATTCTGACCCCCACGTCAGGCTTACCAACCTGGGAGTCTGGCAAAGGGAGGAGGAATTCATACAGGATCAGACTTTGAAGCCTAGTGGGAATTGATTGCAGGACTTCGACAAGACTGGGGGAAACAGAGACCCCACTCTTGGAGGGCGCACACAAAATAGTGTGTGCATCAGGACCCAGGGGAAGGAGCAGTGACCCCGGGGGAGACTGAACCAAACCTACCTGCTAGTGTTGGAAGGTCTCCTGCAGAGGTGGGGGGTGGCTCTGTTTCACTGTGGGGACAAGGACACTGACAGCAGAAGTTCTGGGAAGTGCTCCTTGGTGAGAGCCCTCCCAGAGTCTGTCATTAGCCCAACCAAAGAGCCCAGGTAGGCTCCAGTGTTGGGTTGCCTCAGGCAAAACAACCAACAGGGAGGGTACCCAGCCCCACCCATCAACAGTCAACTGGATTAAAGTTTTACTGAGCTCTGACCACCACAGCAACAGTCAGCTCTACCCACCACCAGAGCCTCCCATAAGCCTCTTAGATAGCCTCAACCACCAGAGGGCAGACAGCAGAAGCAAGAAGAACTACAATCCTGCAGCCTGTGAAACAAAAACCACATTCACAGAAAGATAGACAAGATGAAAAGGCAGAGGGCTATACACCAGAGGAAGCAACAAGATAAAACCCCAGAAAAACAACTAAATGATGTGGAGATAGGCAACCTTCCAGAAAAAGAATTCAGAATAATGATAGTGAAGATGATCCAGGACCTTGGAATAAGAAAGGAGGCGAAGATTGAGAAGATGCAAGAAATGTTTAACAAAGACCTAGAAGAATTAAAGAACAAACAAACAGAGATGAACAATACAATAACTGGAATGAAAACTACACTAGAAGGAATCAATAGCAGAATAACTGAGGCAGAAGAACAGATAAGTGACCTGGAAGACAGAATAGTGGAATTCACTGCTGCGGAACAGACTAAAGAAAAAAGAATGAAAAGAAATGAAGACAGCCTAAAAGACCTCTGGGACAACATTAAATGCAACAACATTCACATTATAGGGGTCCCAGAAGGAGAAGAGAGAGAGAAAGGACCAGAGAAAATATTTGAAGAGATTATAGTGGAAAACTTCCCTAACATGGGAAAGGAAATAGCCATCCAAGTCCAGGAAGCACAGTGAGTCCCATACAGGATAAACCCAAGGAGAAACACGCTGAGACACATAGTAATCAAATTGGCAAAAATTAAAGACAAAGAAAAATTATTGAAAGCAGCAAGGGAAAAATGACAAATAACATATAAGGGAACTCCCATAAGGTTAACAGCTGATTTTTCAGCAGAAACTCTACAAGCCAGAAGGGAGTGGCATGATATACTTAAAGTGATGAAAGTGAAGAAACTACAACCAAGGTTACTCTACCCGGCAAGGATCTCATTTAGATTTGATGGAGAAATCAAAAGCTTTACAGACAATCAAAAGCTAAGAGAATTCAACACCACCAAACCAGCTCTACAACAAATGCTAAGGGAACTTCTCTAAGTTGGAAACACAAGAGAAGAAAAGGACCTACAAAAACAAACCCAAAACAATTAAGAAAATGGTCATAGGAACATACATATCGATAATTACCTTAAACGTGAATGGATTAAATGCTCCAACCAAAAGACACAGGCTTGCTGAATGGATACCAAAACAAGACCCATATATATGCTATCTACAAGAGACCAACTCCAGACCTAGGGACACATACAGACTGAAAGTGAGGGGATGGAAAAAGATATTCCATGCAAATGGATATCAAAAGAAAGCTGGAGTAGCTATACTCATATCAGATTAAAATAGACTTTAAAATAAAGAATGTTACAAGAGACAAGGAAGGACACTACATAATGATCAACAGATCGATCCAAGAAGAAGATATAACCATTATAAATATATATGCACCCAACATAGGAGCACCTCAATACATAAGGCAACTGCTAACAGCTATAAAAGAGGAAATCGACAGTAACACAAAAATAGTGGGGGACTTTAATGCCTCACTTACACCAATGGACAGATCATCCAAAATGAAAATAAATAAGGAAACAGAAGCTTTAAATGACACAATAGACCAGACAGATTTAATTGATATTTATAGGACATTGCATCCAAAAACAGCAGATTACACTTTCTTCTCAAGTGTGCATGGAACATTCTCCAGGATAGATCACATCATGGGTCACAAATCAAGCCTCAGTAAATTTAAGAAAATTGAAATCATATCAAGCATCTTTTCTGACCACAATGCTATGAGATTAGAAATGAATTACAGGGAAAAAAACGTGAAAAGCACAAACACATGGAGGCTAAACAATATGTTACTACATAACCAAGAGATCACTGAAGAAATCAAATAGGAAATCAAAAAATACCTAGTGACAAATGACAATGAAAACACGACGATCCAAAACCTATGGGGTGCAGCTAAAGCAGTTCTAAGAGGGAAGTTTATAGCTATACAAGCCTACCTAAAGAAACAAGGAAATTCTCAAGTAAACAATCTAACCTTACACCTAAAGAAACTAGGGAAAGAAGAACAAACAAAACCCAAAGTTAGCAGAAGGAAAGAAATCATAAAGATCAGAGCAGAAATAAATGAAATAGACACAAAGAAAACAATAGCAAAGATCAATAAAACTAAAAGCTGGTTCTTTGAGAAGATAAACAAAATTGATAAGCCATTAGCCAGACTCATCAAGCAAAAGAGGGAGAGGACTCGAATAAAATTAGAAATGAAAAAGGAGAAGTTACAACAGACACCGCAGAAATACAAAGCATCCTAAGGGACTACTACAAAAAACTCTATGCCATTAAAATGGACAACCTGGAAGAACTGGACAAATTCTTAGAATGGTATAACCTTCGAAGACTGAACCAGGAAGAAACAGAAAATATGAACAGACCAATCACAGGTAATGAAATTGAAACTGTGATTAAAAATCCAACAAACAAAATTCCAGGACCAGATGCCTTCACAGGTGAATTCTATCAAACATTTAGAGAAGAGCTAACATCCATCCTTCTCAAGCTCTTCCAAAAAATTGCAGAGGAAGGACCACTCCCAAACTCATTCTATGAGGCCACCATCACCCTGATACCAAAACCAGACAAAGATACTACAAAAAAAGAAAATTACAGACCAATATCACGGATGAATATAGATGCAAAAATCCTCAACAAATTACTAGGAAACAGAATCCAACAACACATTAAAAGGATAATACACCACAATCAATTGGGATTTATCCCTGGGATGCAAAGATTCTTTAATATATGCAAATCAATCAATGTGATACACCATATTAACAAATTGAAGAACAAAAACCATATGATCTCAATAGATGCAGAAAAAGCTTTTGACAAAATTCAACACCCATTTAGGATAAAAACTCTCTAGAAAGTGGGCATAGAGGGAACCTACCTCAACATAATAAAGGCCATATACAAGAAACCCACAGCAAACATCATTCTCAATGGTGAAAAACTGAAAGCATTTCCTCTAAGATCAGGAATGAGACAAGGATGTCCACTCTCACCACTATTATTCAACATAGTTTTGGAAGTCCTAGCCACGGCAATCAGAGAAGAAAAAGAAATAAAAGGAATACATATTGGAAAAGAGGAAGTAAAACTGTCACTGTTTGCAGATGACATGATACTACACATAGAGAATCCTAAAGATGCCACTAGAAAACTACAAGAGCTAATCAATGAATTTGGTAAAGTTGCAGGATACAAAATTAATGCACAGAAATCTCTTGCATTCCTATACACTAATGATTAAAAATCTGAAAGAGAAATTATGGAAACACTCCCATTTACCATTGCAACAAAAAGAATAAAATACCTAGGAATAAACTTACCTAGGGAGAAAAAGACCTGTATGCAGAAAACTATAAAACACTGATGAAAGAAAATAAAAATGATACCAACAGATGGAGAAATATACCATGTTCTTGGACTGGAAGAATCAATATTGTGAAAATGACTATACTGCCCAAAGCAATCTACAGATTCAATGCAATCCCTATCAAATTACCAATGGCATTTTTTACGGAACTAGAACAAATCATTTTAAAATTTGTATGGAGACACAAAAGACCCCGAATAGCCAAAACAGTCTTGAGGTAAAAAAACGGAGCTGGAGGAATCAGACTCCCTGACTTCAGACTATACTACAAAGCTACAGTAATCAAGAAAATATGGTACTGGAACAAAAACAGAAACATAGATCAATGGAACAAGATAGAAAGCCCAGAGATAAACCCACGCACCTATGGTCAACTAATCTATGACAAAGGAGGTAAAGATATAAAATGGAGAAAAGACAGTCTCTTCAATACGTGGTGTTGGGAAAACTGGACAGCTACATGTAAAAGAATGAAATTAGAATACTCCCTAACACCATATCCGAAAATAAACTCAAAATGGATTCGAGACCTACATGTATGACCAGACAGTATAAAACTCTTAGAGAAAACATAGGAAGAACACTCTTTGACATAAATCACAGCAAGATCTTTTTTGATCCACCTCCTAGAGTAATGGAAATAAAAACAAAAATAAACAAATGTGGCCTAATGAAACTTCAAAGCTTTTGCACAGCAAAGGAAACCAAAAACAAGACGAAAAGACAACCCTCAGAATGGGAGAAAATATTTGCAAATGAATCAATGGACAAAGGATTAATCTCCAAAATATATAAACAGCTCATTCAGCTCAATATTAAAGAAACAAACAACCCAATCCAAAAATGGGCAGAAGACCTAAATAGACATTTCTCCAAAGAAGACATACAGATGGCCAAGAAGCACATGAAAAGATGCTCAACATCACTAATTATTAGAGAAATGCAAATCAAAACTACAATGAGGTATCACTTCACACCATTTAGAATGGGCATCATCAGAAAATCTACAAACAACAAATGCTGGAGAGGGTGTGGAGAAAAGGGAACCCTCTTGCACTGTTGGTGGGAATGTAAATTGATACAGCCACTATGGAGAACAATATGGAGGTTCCTTAAAAAGCTAAAAATAGAATTACCATATGACCCAGCAATCCCACTACTGAGCATATACCCAGAGAAAACCATAATTCAAAGAGACACATGCACCCCAATGTTCATTGCAGCACTATTTACAATAGCCAGGTCATGGAAGCAACCTTAATGCCCATCGACAGACGAATGGATAAAGAAGAAGTGGTACATATATACAATGGAATATTACTCAGCCTTAAAAAGGAATGAAATTGAGTCATTTGTTGAGACGTGGATGGATCTAGAGACTGTCATACAGAGTGAAGTTAGTCAGAAAGAGAAAAACAAATATCATATATTAACACATGTATGTGGAACCTAGAAAAATGGTACAGATGAACCAGTTTGCAGGGCAGAAGTTGAGACACAGATGTAGAGAACAAATGTATGGACACCAAGGGGGGAAAACCGTGTTGGGGTGGGGATGGTGGTGTGCTGAATTGGGCGATTTGGATTGACATGTATACACTGATGTGTATAAAATTGATGACTGATTAAAAAAAATAATAATAAGCAAGGAATGATTTTTTGTAATCATTGTCCCTTTGAATCTCTGAACAGTTTTCCTGGAGAATCTCTCTTAGGGATGTATCTGGCATACAAATCTATCTATATATACTATAGGGATATGTAATTCAAAATAATTAATTAAAAAATAGATGGACATGATTTCAAAAGAAAGAAATACATGCAAATATTTAAAGATTTAAACTTGGGTTTTCAGAACTTGAAGATGAGAGATTTCTGATATCAGAAATGATTATATCATATCATCATCAAAGCCAGCAGTGTCCAGCTTGTGTAGCCCATGCATGAATGAGTCTTAAGGCATGTTATCAATTTTGAATACAGATGCCAGGCAGGAATCTTCTCCAGCAACTTCCTGACCTCCCATTATTGAGGTTAAGATCTAAGAAACATTCTGAGTGGGTGCTTCTTTTTCTTTTTCTTTCATACAAAGTAGGTAAGTTCCCAGAAAGTACACAAATAAGTGTAGTCAAAATGTGAGGAAAAGGTTTATGTTTTGATAACAAGGTGTTACATTTTATATCTGAGCCTTTAGCTTGACCCTCAGTCTGAATGGATAAGGACTGCAGAAAATAGCACACAGGAAACAGAGAGAAGGATGCCTTGACCATGAACTCCGTTTTCTGGACATTTACGTGGACTAAGATTCACTCCCAGAGCTCAGCCCTTGGGAAAAAGACCTTTTTCTCCAGAAAAGACTGCGACTCTCCTGCCAAGGTTTGAAAATATTCCTCTGTTATGTAATATTAAATATTTCCTGAGAGATTTATACACAGCTGCCTATCTCTAGAATAGATTAATATATTAAATAACATAATCATTTATATTTAAAAGAGCTATCATAATGAAACTGGTGCATGTGGATGACTAGCACTAGTGGGTATTGCTAAATTGTTCTCCAAAATGGTTATTCTTGCATATATGCTTACTAGCAAGGTAGGTGAGGTTCTGCTTCTTCAAGTCTATGCCTATTTGGTATTACTCAAATATAGGCTCTTTTATATATCTACACCATATATACTTATATTTTTACCATTTGATAGATGTGAAATTATATCTCATTGCTTTAATAAATATTTACTTAATTTCTAGTAATATTAAGCTTGTGAAATTTTCATTGACAATTCAGATTTTTCATCTGTAATTTACCTGTTCAAATCCTTGGCTCATTTTAGTTATTCTTTGTTTTTATCTTTAGAAAATTTAATGCATTCAGACACTAAATCTTGGCTAGTTATAGGCAAGGTGAATATAATTTTGCAGCTCACAGCTTTATCTTTTTTATCATACAGAAATTCTAAATTTCAGTGTAGTGAAATGAATTATGCTCTTCATTTGCTGTTTTGCATATATGTGCAGATGTGTGTTTGTGTCTGTGTGTGCATACATAATTATTTTAAAAATCTTACCTTGAGGTCATATATTCTTTTAACTTACATGTTTATTCCATCTAGATTATATTTTTACATACTATAAATACTCTTTTATAGTTTGCTCTTCCATTTGGACATCCAATGTTTCCAACATCATGTATTAAATAATCCATCCTCTGACCTAGAGGGGTAGGATAGGGTGGGTGGGAGGGAGGCTCAAGAGGAAGGGGATATGGGGATATACATATAGCAGATTCACTTTGTACAGCAGAAACTAATACAACATTGTAAAGCAATTACACTCCAATAAAGATATTAAAAACAAAATCTGTCCTCTCTCTATTGATGTGGTTGTAAAACCACTAGCTCTGGTATATTCTGAATGCACATATTTGTATGGATTTGCTTCTGGGCCACCTCTCATTTCTGTTTCTGTATTTGTCTATTCTCGTGCCAAAATTATAATATCTTAATTTCAACTTATTTTGCCATATATTAAGTCAAGTGTTCCCTTTTTACTTTCCTATACAAGCAGTATAATGTACTGGCTTACAATGTAATATTTGGAGCTAGCATACCAAGGCTCAAACCTCAATTGTATCCTTGCTTAACAGCATGACGTTAGCAAGTTACTTAGACTTTCTGTGTCTCAGTTTCTCATTTGCAAAGTAAAGGTATTAATGGTTCCTATATAGTAGTGTTCTTTCAAAAGTTTAATGTACGTATTCATGTAAAGCATCTGAATTGTTCCTAGAAAATAGTAAATACTCAATAATTAGTTATTATTCAAAATTGTCTTGACTTCTCTTGGTCTCTTACTCTTTGTAAATTTTAAAGTCAGTATTTCAAATAGTTTAATAAACTGTATCCAGATTTTTAACTGAAATTTCACTGAATTTATAGAGTAATTTGTGTTTTCTAGCTGATTCTGTGAAATAGTTTTGCTTGGACAGCATTAATTTCTAACACCAAGCTGTGATAGAGCAATATTAGTCCTGATAGACAATAATTTATAAAGTTGTTTTGCAAAACTTCATGATTATAATTTTAGAAACTGGAGGGCTTTTTTAAGGATAGAAGTGTAACTTAACAATCATGTAAATTAGCCCCTTCTGCTAGAAATGAGGCTTACACTTGCTCAATGTGTCACAGGGGCCTGAATCACCACTGAAGTGGTATCTTTTATCAGAAACAGATTTGTTATAGGGACCTACTGTATAGCACAGGAAACTATACTCAATATTTTGTAATAACTTATGTGGGAAAAGAATCCGAAAAAGAATATATATATATTCAAATATATACACATATATTTGAATCACTTTGCTCTACACCTGAAACTAACATGACATTGTAAATCAACTACACTTCAGAAGAAAAAACAGTCTGTTATTATCAGTAATTAAAAAATAGTAAAACATATTAATGTTAAAACTCCACTGAACACTATTTAGTGTGCTTTTGATAACTCTAATAACACTTAAATATTTTAAAGTGCCCCCGGGTCAACAGGAACATAAACTGATGTTTTGGAGAATATTTAATAGAGATTCTCATCTGAGATACATGGCATAAAAAATTGGCTTTTACTGTGTTTTGATATTTACCTCAAAAAGAACTCTGGATTTCTTCTCAAGTCATATTTCCATTTTTTCCTCCAAGGTCTATGAACCACTTACCCACTCTGTAAATAGTTGGAGGTTGGTGCATCCTGATCAGCTCTGGTTTGGGACTGATGTGGTAGCAGACATGCACAGGCTCAGCAAGTCCTTTTGGTGATGGTCTGGGGAGCAGAGTGAGTGTTATTACTATTAGGTCATTACTGAAAACATCTATTTCCTCAGTCACACCCACCTTACAGTACAAACTGTATTTGACAGCAATTCATCTTTCAAAATCCTGCTTTGCTGTCATCTCTTCTGTGAAGCCGTTTCTGACACCCACCAGAGGAAAAGGAGAATTTTTTTTTTTGTAAATAACTTCATCTTTAAAGAAAAAAAAATAGAAATGAATCATAATTGAATAAAAGTTTACCAGATGACTTTTAAAAAATGTACTACAACAACCATGCATTTGATATTATTGCTTGCAAACCACAAATAAAAATCCTAGTGATTAGGTTAAAGGAGGAAAATTTCTACTTATTTCCTCAGGACGCTCTGCTGCTTTTTTAAGCAGGCATTTCTTAATTCACTTTCTTGTTGAAAAAGACTTTATAGAAAAATACATTCTGCATTTGTTGTCTACTCACTGTTCCACTTTGCAGCAATTCACACCAGGATTTGTGATTTCCAGTTCTTTTCAGAATGTATCTACTCATACAGGTATGATTGAACTTCCTTCTGCTGCAAAGCCTCTATTTTCAGTAGCTTGTAACCAAACTAATCAACTGAAATGAAATTAGTCATGTTTGTTGTCAGCTGAAAAGTAAATTTAGTGATATGGAAACAAAATCCGTGAAGTTACTTTAGAGCACTAGCTGAAAACAATTACATATTTTGATAAAAATTCTTTAGTGGTGTGAGTCAGCCTTGACTCAGCGTTGACTCAGGGTCACTTATGTCCAAACAAGTAACGACTGTCCCAGGAAAACGGCATTCTGCCTATTTTGGACTTTTCTCATCAAGAAAATAGGTGTGGTCTCGCCATGCTAAAAAAAGAAATTTCATATCTTAAAAACAAAACAAAACAAGCCTTCCTGCATGTCCTATGCCTCCCTGCTATTCATTTCTACAATTATATGGGCAAAAACAGTAATGGGTATAAGTATATGATTCACACCCCAGTCACATGTGAATTTGTTTCTTCATCCTTACTAGTTAAATAACATTGAACATGTTACTTAAATATCCGGTGCTATAAAACAGAGAAACAATACCTAATTCATGATCTTGTTATAAAAACTAAATGTGATATGGCAAGAAGTATAAACACTGAGACATTTAGATATAGGAGCAATTTTGTTTTCTTTGCTTTTTTTTTTTCCTTCTCCTTGCTACTCAGGAAGAATAGAATGCAGTCCTGGGAAGCCAATTTAAGTCCTTTCTGCCCTTATTTAAAGGGGAGCTTGGAGACAAGGAACCAGCCAATCCTAAGGAAGTTGGGCCACCGTGGAGAAGACTCCACCCTCTTAGAACCCCTGGGTGAGCAGATTATGGAGGGATCACCAGAGATCTTTGGAGCTGAGTCATATAATGTCGACCATCCAACCATTCATGGGAGCAAGATTGGTCCATTGCTAATGCTCAAGGTACTATAATGTTGATGTCCGGTTGGCATCCAGAGTATTTTCCTGGTCCAGCTCCAGCACCTCATCTGTTAATCGCCAGTGAGAGTGGGATGAGTGAGACGCAGCACACTCCCCTGCATCCCACGAGCCCAACACACAGTCTCAACACGCCAGGCCAAACAGGAACTCAACTCTGATCATAACCCTAACACGGAGATGAGCATGTGAGAGAAACATGGAATTGAACCTTCAGATTTCACTTGGAGGTTAGAAAGAGAAATAAGACTGAAAAAGAAGAGAAAAGAATTAGATAGTAGAATCTGGGAAGCAGAGTGTCATGGAAACCAGGTAAATCCATTTCCTAAAGGTGATTTAAAATATTAAATGCTGTTAAAATCAAGTAGAATGAGAAGCAGCTTCCAGATTTGACAAGGACACTGGTATCATTAAAACATAGTATAGGCTCTGAATGTACAAATCACAGAATATTGCCTAAGAAATTCTTAGGTTAAATGAAAACATCTAAAACTCAATTTGTCCAAAGGAAAATTGACCTCTTTTCTATAACACGTACTCTTCCTAAGTTAGAATGGTCTCTTGGTCTGTGCCCTTTTTACCAATCACATTTCACGATATGGACTGTACTCTCTTTAGCCATCCTATCTCTCCATACGGATAGGTGATAAGCAGAGATGGATATGCCTAAAGGGAAGATCTAACTATATATCTCTTGCTTATCTCTTCAAGATCACTCTCTACTCACAGTGTAAAGTCCAATATTCTTAGCACAGTATATAAGAACCTAGGCATATTCTATTCTAAATATTTAAATAACAATTAATCTTTTATTTTTTAAACTAATCTTTTAAAAATGCATTCTTCTGGTCAGTCGTCTTAAGAAGAACATGACACAATTATTTTTCCCTTCTCTCATATCATGTGAGAGATTATATGGGATTGTGTTAAGAGATCTGTTTAAGATCCATCTTTCCAATACACTTGGTTAGAAGAATCAGACCACCCCAACTGTGCTCTTAAGTAACCTGAATATTTGTGTAAGGCCCTGAGAAAATGAATAAAGGGATATTACAGGTCCAATAGGCATTGAAAGTGGTACAGTCTATACTTGTGGAAAGATCTTCTGCAAGAGTTTCCTAAACTGTTAAAGAAGATAAATCAGAGCCTCCTCTGCTCAGCAGTTATATTTCTTGAATGAATATAAATAAAATAGCAATTTGGTTTTATGCAACCGTTTCTGTGAACTTAATGTGTGCCAGCTCACCAGCTCACAAGAGAGGAGTACACTCAGTGGACTATCAAATCAGCTTTATAACTTAAAGACCAGATGTCAGATGGAGGTGAATTTACCAAGAGACCGCCAGTGTGTGCAACTGGTCCAGGGACCCAGCTAGATTTCTTTGTGAGATGTTACCTTAGATTATATTCTGATCAAAGTTTTTAAAAAGTATACTGCAAAGGAATCTGCTGAGAAATTCAAGTTTAATTTTAAATAAATAAATCTGCAAAAATGATTACAGTGCTGCACTTTTTGTAATAAAGTACGTTGTCCATTATCTCCTAAATAACTAATGTTATTTCTAATAACTAAGTTTCTTATAAATAACTTCTTCAATAAAATTTAAGTCAATGTTGATGGTTTATTTATACTATTTTAAGGAAGCCAATGATATCTCATTTTTATTTTGATTGCTTTAGAATTTTATCATTATTTTATGACATATACTAGCTAAGTTTTGGCCCCAATATGCACACTTTTAAACTAGAAAAGTTCTTAAGCTGAATCATAATAGCAATAAATAATTCATTCATATAAGATAGCAATTTTTATTATGGAATGTATAAGAAAACATCCTAGTTTTGTGATAAGTGGTGACAGTTTATGTTCTTTCTTGTTTGTTTCTCTTTAGAAGAACTGTTAGAATTTCAGTTTTAATCATATAATGTTGATATATTTATTAAATATATAATGATTATTTCAACCAAATCAACTGTTTAAGTCAGATAAATAGAAATTGCAGTAAATAACATAGAATATTGATTTCAAATTTCAAATTAGAAATCTAAAGCATAAGTCAGAGAACTTTTCATGTAAACATCCAGATAGTGAATATTTTAGGCTTCGCAGACTGTATGGTCTCTGTTGCAGTGGCTCAACTTTGTTGCAGTAAAATGGCCGAAGACAATGTGTAAACTGATAGGGCGGTCGTGTTCCATGAAACTTACAAGGCAGGAAGCAGGCTGGATTTGACCCATGGGCCATAGTTTGCTGACCTCTGAACTTCAGTGTTCAGAATGTGACTGAAATGTCACTGAAATGTCAGTGTTGTTTTGTTTTGTTTTTAAATTTTTTTTATTGAAGTACAGTTGATTTACAATGTTGTTTTAATTTCTACTCTACAGCAAAGTGATTCAGTTATACATATATATACATTCTTTTTTTTATATTCTTTTTCATTATTGTTTATCCAAGGATATTGAATATAGTTCCCTGTGCTATACAGTAGGACCTTGTTTATCCATCCTTATGTAATAGCTTGCATCTGCTAACCCCAGTGTTGTTTTGGAACACAGAGTTTGGCATCTCAACCTGGGTTTGATTCCTAGACTGAACTCTTTCCCAGCTGTATGACTTTTGACAAGTTACTTCTCTGTGCTTCAAATTCTTAAATTTCTAATGGAAATAGCTATTTTGTATAAAGATTTGAGATAATTACCCCAGATAACTCATGTAAAGTGCTTAGCAGAGGGCATCTTGAGGCATGAAAGGCAGTTAATAAACCTTAGCAGTGTTATCACTTTTCTCTAAGATTATATATTATATATGTTATGTAATATAATATATATATTATATAGTTATCATTTTTCTCTCACTAAGATTATATATTACATAATTCATAAGGTATGTTATTAATGCAATTCAACTTAACACAGATATATTTATTTAGGAACAATTTTGTTCTTGAAATTTTTGTCACCCAATAACTTTGGTGATTTCCACCCCCTTAGTTTTGTATGCATGTTACTTAAAATGCTTGAAAGAACTCTGTATTGCTTTAACTGAACTTCCATTTAGTCAGTCAATTCTATGTATAAATTTAGGGATAGGCAAAATAGGTAATGCTAAAGTCTAGACACATTAGGATTAAACAAAGTCAGACCATCTGCTGAACTTAACTGAGCCAGATTCACATTAAAACAAGTGATTCCAAAGGTTTTAATCACTAGTAATATGGAACAGCAACACTATGAAGAAATAATTTTGGTCTTGAAAGTAAGGCAAATGAAATACATGCCTTTGATATTTCAACTAGTCCAAACTGGCAAAATCTAGACTTCATAAAATAAAAATATGTCCAACATTTTCTTGAATTATAAAAATATCTTTTAGTGAAATTTTCCTTTACACCATGTATACATATACATTTTCATATAAATGTATATATAGCTATAAAATTATTTGAATATATTGCACAATTTTCTGCCTCAATATGGTTGAATAAACAGATGTGTTGATCATAATTAAACTTTCCCTGATGATTCATCATCCTACAAAATGAACATGGATATTGAACTTGCACTTAAGGGCCCTGGGATATTCTGATTACTTATTTCCTTTCATCTGATATTTATAATTTTTTATCTTGTGTAATCTGGTACAAATCAATTAAAATCATGCTGTTTCATTTTTAATTTACCTATAGTTTGAATGCAATAGCAGCCTGTCTTTGGAATTAGAGTTTTGTGATACCCCATGCTCAAGATGTTTATTTCTGTTTACTCCTTTTTCAGAGAGATGTAACTTCTGAACTTAATATGTACACCCAGAAACCAATGAATTATCCTGTTTCTGCTAAAAATATACTGAGTTTAAAGTATTGAAAGAAAATCAGACTGTTCACTGAACTCGATAGGTGACTTGTAGACAACAAAAATTACAAACACATTGTTACCAAAGTGCATATTTTGACTATTGAAAGTTTTACATATTTCAAGATTGTAAAGAGTACTTTCAAATAATTTTTGACAGTATGGGTAGTGAAGACATCCACAAATGTCTATCTGAAATCTCTTTTCTTCCTTGTATGTTAATGACTATTGTGATTTAAAGTAATCACAGGACTTTATCACTAATAAAATATTTTAGAATTTTTCCATTTAGCCCATATGTTAAAAAAAATCCAGTGAATCACCAGCAGTCAGTTTATGGATTGAGTAGCTCTCATTACTCTTGGTTTCTTTCAAAGCCTCAGTTGGTAAGATGTTTAAAGAATTGCTGAGCAGTCTTTTCTCATTTGATTCTAACAACTATGAGCCAGAAACCAAGATACCTAAAATACATAAATACATAAACATGTGGTTTACCGCAAATGTTTAAAGCTCTGGAGTTTTACTAGCAGAGACAAACTAAGCTTAAATTAATTGAGAAATGAGGAAGGAAGTAGTTATAAAACAACACAGAATTTTTTTTTTAGAGTTAATGGTCTACTTTTTTTCCCCCTGAAAGGATAAAATTATTAACTATAATGCAGGCTTCCCTAGCACAAATCAAAATAAACTCCAGAAGTATTCATCTCATACTTTTATATGAGTTTTAAAATATGCTTCCTGAAAAAAGTACATGTAATTTTTCTTGTGGTTTATTGGTGATCTTAAGGATTGTATTTAAAGATAACATTTTTAAGGAACCTGGCAGCCTACTGCTCTCATGTTGATTTATTACCTCTCCACATTGAAGTCAGTCCTTGAAAAAAGTGACTGAAAACTTGTAGAAGAATGCAAATCAGCAAAGCTAGTTGAAGTGAGTAACACAGGACAGGGTGTAGAAGCTGACAGTGAAGTACTGGAGGCTTATTCACCACTCGGGAGAGCCAATGGTTCACCTTCCTTCCCAACTGTGCATTGGTGACATGTTGGTAGCTTGAAATTGGCCATGGTAGGTCAGAAATGCTATAAATCCAGCTTGCCTGCCTTCCTTCCTTCCTTCCTTCCTTCCTTCTTTTTTCCCCCTCTAGAGCCCACTCTTAAAGATATACAAGCACACTAGTGGATAAAATCATGACAAAATAGTTTCTGATAAAGATTCAAATATGATTTTAGGATTATAAAATATTACAGTGATATTCTCACTTAGAATTGTAATTAGTGGAATGAATAAGGAAATAAGAATGAGTCAAAATCAACAGTAATAATACCACTTTTACATTGGATGGTAGACTATAGTTTATTTATTAATTCATTCACTTAATCACTTCTTGTTTGGTTCTATATATCCTGCATGCCAAATACTATGACCAGGTACAAGAGTTTTGAAGATGAATATGAAAGACCTTGCAGTCAAAGAGCTCATATCTAAAGGAAAAATCACATAGAGAATGTGTATTAAATGCAAATGTAGAGACGTGCATGGGATATTCTAGGAATACCAAAGAAGACAACCCATTACAATAAAGCAAGTTCATGACCCACTCCTAGAGGATGTAGCACTTAAATTTTTTTTATTTTTAGCACTCATCAATTTTATACAAATAACTGTATACATGTCAATCCCAATCACCCAATTCAGCACATCACCATCCCCACCCCAACACGGTTTTTCCCCTTAGTGTCCATACGTTTGTTCTCTACATCTGTGTCTCAACTTCTGCCCTGCAAACTGGTTCATCTGTACCATTTTTTCTAGGTTCCACATACATGTGTTAATATATGATATTTGTTTTTCTCTTTCTGACTAACTTCACTCTGTATGACAGTCTCTAGATCCATCCACGTCTCAACAAATGACTCAATTTCGTTCCTTTTTATGGCTGAGTAATATTCCATTGTATATATGTACCACTTCTTCTTTATCCATTCGTCTGTTGATGGGCATTTAGGTTGCTTCCATGACCTGGCTATTGTAAATAGTGCTGCAATGAACATTGGGGTGCATGTGTCTTTTTGAATTACGGTTTTCTCTGGGTATATGCTCAGTAGTGGGATTGCTGGGTCATATGGTAATTCTATTTTTAGCTTTTTAAGGAACGTCCAAATTGTTCTCCATAGTGGCTGTACCAATTTACATTCCCACCAAAAGTGCAAAAGGGTTCCCTTTTCTCCACACCCTCTCCAGCATTTGTTGTTTGTAGATTTTCTGATGATGCCCATTCTAAATGGTGTGAGGTGATACCCCATTGTAGTTTTGATTTGCATTTCTCTAATAATTAGTGATGTTGAGCATCTTTTCATGTGCCTCTTGGCCATCTGTATGTCTTCCTTGGAGAAATGGCTATTTAGGTCTTCTGTCCATTTTTGTATTGGGTTGTTTGTTTCTTTAATATTGAGCTGAATGAGCTGTATATATATTTTGGAGATTAATCCTTTGTCCGTTGATTCGTTTGCAAATATTTTCTCCCATTCTGAGAGTTGTCTTTTCGTCTTGTTTATGGTTTCCTTTGCTGTGCAAAAGCTTTGAAGTTTCATTAGGCCACATTTGTTTATTTTTGTTTTTATTTCCATTACTCTAGGCGGTGGATCAAAAAAGATCTTGCTGTGATTTATGTCAAAGAGTGTTCTTCCTATGTTTTCCTCTAAGAGTTTTATAATGTCTGGTCATACATTTAGGTCTTGAATCCATTTTGAGTTTATTTTTGTGTATGGTGTTAGGTAGTATTCTAATTTCATTCTTTTACATGTAGCTGTCCAGTTTTCCCAGCACCATGTATTGAAGAGACTGTCTTTTCTCCATTGTATATCTTTGCTTCCTTTGTCATAGATTAGTTGACCATAGGTGCATGGGTTTATCTCTGGGCTTTCTATCTTGTTCCATTGATCTATGTTTCTGTTTTTGTGCCAGTACCATATTGTCTGGATTACTGTAGCTTTGTAGTATAGTCTGAAGTCAGGGAGTCTGATTCCTCCAGCTCTGTTTTTTTCCCTCAAGACTGCTTTGGCTATTCGAGGACTTTCCTGTCTCCACACAAATTTTAAAATGATTTGTTCTTGGGCTTCCCTGGTGGCGCAGTGGTTAAGAATCTGCCTGCCAATGCAGGGGACATGGGTTTGAGCCCTGGTCTGGGAAGATCCCACATGCCGCGGAGCAACTAGGCCCGTGAGCCACAATTACTGAGCCTGTGCGTCTGGAGCCTGTGCTCCAGAACAAGAGAAGCTGCGACAGTGAGAAGCCCATGCACCACGATGAAGAGTGGCCCCAGCTTGCCGCAACTAGAGAAAGCCCTTGCACAGAAACGAAGACCCAACACAGCCAAAAATAAATAAATAAATAAATAAATTTATAAAAATAAAAAAAGGATTTGTTCTAGTTCTGTAAAAAATGCCATTGGTAATTTGATAGGGATTGCATTGAATCTGTAGATTGCTTTGGGCAGTATAGTCATTTTCACAATATTGATTCTTCCAATCCAAGAACATGGTATATCTCTCTATCTGTTGGTATCATCTTTAATTTCTTTCATCAGTGTCTTATAGTTTTCTGCATACAGCTCTTTTGTCTCCTTAGGTAGGTTTATTCCTAGGTATTTTATTCTTTTTTTTGCAATAGTAAATGGGAGTGTTTCCATAATTTCTCTTTCAGATTTTTAATCATTAGTGTATAGGAATGCAAGACATTTCTGTGCATTAACTTTGTATCCTGCAACTTTACCAAATTCATTGATTAGCTCTAGTAGTTTTCTGGTGGCATTTTTAGGATTCTCTATGTATAGTATCATGTCATCTGCAAACAGTGACAGTTTTACTTCTTCTTTTCCAATTTGTATTCCTTTTATTTCTTTTTCTTTTCTGATTGCTGTGGCTGGGACTTCCAAAACTATATTGAATAATAGTGGTGAGAGTGGACATCCTTGTCTCATTCCTGATCTTAGAGGAAATGCTTTCAGCTTTTCACCGTTGAGAATGATGTTTGCTGTGGGTTTGTTGTATGTGGCCTTTATTATGTTGAGGTAGTTTCCCTCTATGCCCACTCTCTGGAGAGTTTTTATCCTAAATGAGTGTTGAATTTTGTCAAAAGCTTATTCTGCACCTATTGAGATGATCATATGGTTTTTATTCTTCAATCTGTTAATATGGTGTATCACATTGTTTGATTTGCGTATATTGAAGAATCCTTGCATCCCTGGGATAAATCTCACTTGATCGTGGTGTATGATCCTTTTAATGTGTTGTTGGATTCTGTTTGCTAGTATTTTGTTGAGGATTTTTGCCTCTATATTCATCAGTGATATTGGTCTGTAATTTTCTTTTTTTGTAGTATCTTTGTCTGGTTTTGGTATCAGAGTGATGGTGGCCTGATCGAATGAGTTTGGGAGTGTTCCTTCCTCTGCAATTTTTTGGAAGAGTTTGAGAAGGATGGGGGTTAGCTCTTCTCTAAATGTTTGATAGAATTCACCTGTGAAGGCAACTGGTCCTGGAATTTTTTTTGTTGGGAGATTTTTAATCACAGTTTCAATTTCATTACTTGTGATTGGTCTGATCATATTTTCTGTTTCTTCCTGGTTCAGTCTTGGAAGGTTATACCTTTCGAAGAATTTGTCCATTTCTTCCAGGTTGTCCATTTTATTGGCATAAAGTTGCTTGTAGTAGTCTCTTAGGATGCTTTGTATTTCTGCGGTGTCTGTTGTAACTTCTCCTTTTTCATTTCTAATTTTATTGATTTGAGTCCTCTCCGTCTTTTTCTTGATGAATCTGGCTAATGGCTTATCAATTTTGTTTATCTTCTCAAAGAACCAGCTTTTAGTTTTATTGATCTTTGCTATTGTTTTCTTTGTTTCTGTTTCATTTATTTCTGCTCTGATCTTTATGATTTCTTTACTTCTGCTAACTTTGGGTTTTGCCTGTTCTTCTTTCTTTAGTTCCTTTATGTGTAAGGTTAGATTGTTTACTTGAGATATTTCTTTTTTCTTTAGGTAGGCTTGTATAGCTATAAACTTCCCTCTTAGAACTGCTTTAGCTGCATCCCATAGGTTTTGGATCATCGTGTTTTCATTGTCATTTGTCTCTAGGTATTTTCTGATTTCCTCTTTGATTTCTTCAGTGATTTCTTGGTTATTTAGTAACGTATTGTTTAGCCTCCATGTGTTTGTCTTTTTTACGTTTTTTTCCCTGTAATTCATTTCTAATCTCATAGCGTTGTGGTCAGAAAAGATGCTTGATATGATTTCAATTTTCTTAAATTTATTGAGGCTTGATTTGTGACCCAAGATGTGATCTATCCTGGAGAATGTTCCATGCACACTTGAGAAGAAAGTGTAATCTGCTGTTTTTGGATGCAATGTCCTATAAATATCAATTAAATCTGTCTGGTCTATTGTGTCATTTAAAGCTTCTGTTTCCTTATCTATTTTCATTTTGGATGATATGTCCCTTGGTGTAAGTGAGGTGTTAAAGTCCCCCACTATTATTGTGTTACTGTCGATTTCCTCTTTTATAGCTTTTAGCAGTTGCCTTATGTATTGAGGTGCTCCTATGTTGGGTGCATATATATTTATAATGGTTATATCTTCTTCTTGGATCGATCTGTTGATCATTATGTAGTGTCCTTCCTTGTCTCTTGTAACATTCTTTATTTTAAAGTCTATTTTATCTGATATGAGTATAGCTACTCCCGCTTTCTTTGATTTCCATTTGCATAGAATACCTTTTTCCATCCCCTTACTTTCAGTCTGTATGTGTCCCTAAGTCTGAAGTGGGTCTCTTTTAGACAGCATATATATGGGTCTTGTTTTTGTATCCATTCAGCAAGCCTGTGCCTTTTGGTTGGAGCATTTAATCCATTCACGTTTAAGGTAAATGTCGTTATGTATGTTCCTATGACCATTTTCTTAATTGTTTTGGGTTTGTTTTTGTAGGTCCTTTTCTTCTCTTGTGTTTCCAACTTAGAGAAGTTCCTTTAGCATTTGTTGTAGAGCTGTTTTGGTGGTGCTGAATTCTCTTAGCTTTTGCTTGTCTGTAAAGCTTCTGTTTTCTCCATCAAATATAAATGAGATCCTTGCCGGGTAGAGTAATTTTGGTTGTAGGTTCTTACCTTTCATCACTATAGGTATATCATGCCACTCCCTTCTGGCTTGTAGAGTTTCTGCTGAGAAATCAGCTGTTAACCTTATGGGAGTTCCCTTATATGTTATTTGTCATTTTTCCCTTGCTGCTTTCAATAATTTTTCTTTGTCTTTAATTTTTGCCAATTTGATTACTATGTGTCTCAGAGTGTTTCTCTTTGGGTTTATCCTGTATGGGACTCACTGTGCTTCCTGGACTTGGATGGCTATTTCCTTTCCCATGTTAGGGAAGTTTTCCACTATAATCTCTTCAAATATTTTCTCTGGTCCTTTCTCTCTCTCTTCTCCTTCTGGGACCCCTATAATGTGAATGTTGTTGCATTTATTGTTGTCCCAGAGGTCTTTTAGGCTGTCTTCATTTCTTTTCATTCTTTTTTCTTTAGTCTGTTCTGCAGCAGTGAATTCCACTATTCTGTCTTCCAGGTCACTTATCTGTTCTTCTGCCTCAGTTATTCTGCTATTGATTCCTTCTAGTGTAGTTTTCATTCCAGTTATTGTATTGTTCATCTCTGTTTGTTTGTTCTTTAATTCTTCTAGGTCTTTGTTAAACATTTCTTGCATCTTCTCAATCTTCGCCTCCTTTCTTATTCCAAGGTCCTGGATCATCTTCACTATCATTATTCTGAATTCTTTTTCTGGAAGGTTGCCTATCTCCACATCATTTAGTTGTTTTTCTGGGGTTTTATCTTGTTGCTTCCTCTGGTGTATAGCCCTCTGCCTTTTCATCTTGTCTATCTTTCTGTGAATGTGGTTTTTGTTTCACAGGCTGCAGGATTGTAGTTCTTCTTGCTTCTGCTGTCTGCCCTCTGGTGGTTGAGGCTATCTAAGAGGCTTATGGGAGGCTCTGGTGGTGGGTAGAGCTGACTGTTGCTGTGGTGGTCAGAGCTCAGTAAAACTTTAATCCAGTTGACTGTTGATGGGTGGGGCTGGGTACCCTCCCTGTTGGTTGTTTTGCCTGAGGCAACCCAACACTGGAGCCTACCTGGGCTCTTTGGTTGGGCTAATGACAGACTCTGGGAGGGCTCACACCAAGGAGTACTTCCCAGAACTTCTGCTGTCAGTGTCCTTGTCCCCACGGTGAAACAGAGCCACCCCCGCCTCTGCAGGAGACCTTCCAACACTAGCAGGTAGGTTTGGTTCAGTCTCCCCTGGGGTCACTGCTCCTTTCCCTGGGTCCCGATGCACACACTATATTGTGTGTGCCCTCAAGAGTGGGGTCTCTGTTTCCCCAAGTCCTGTCGAAGTCCTGCAATCAATTCCCACTAGGCTTCAAAGTCTGATTCTCTATGAATTCCTCCTCCCATTGCCGGACTCCCAGGTTAATAAGCCTGACGTGGGGGTCAGAATGTTCACTCCAGTGGGTGGACTTCTGTGGTATAAGTGTTCGCCAGTCTGTGAGTCACCCACCCACCAGTTATGGGATTTGATTGTGCTCTGATTGCGCCCCTCCTACCATCTCATTGTGGCTTCTCCTTTGTCTATGGATGTGGGTTATCTTTTTTGGTGAGTTCCAGTGTCTTCCTGTCGATGATTGTCCAGCAGCTAGTTGTGATTCTGGTGTTCTTGCAAGAGGGAGTGAGAGCATGTCCTTCTACTCTGCCATCTTGGTTCCTCCTATCAGCACTTAATTTTTTAATAAAACTTCTTGGTATGTAGATACTACAATATATACAGTTTATTAAATCAGTAAGAAAGAAATGAATCCTGCCACCTAAAATTCTAAATTTAATAGTACTTATTTAAGATTCCTAAATCTATCAAAACAAAAACATCTGTCCAATCCAAAATAGACCTCTCCACTCTTTGGATATAGCTATATATCCATTGTGATATCATCGCATTCTCTGTGTTCAAACTGTCAAAGAGGATTTGGTTTGTTCTCAGACTATGCAACAGTAGGTACATGTAATGGAAAGAAAAGCAGCATTTTTAATGTAGTGTATTTTCAAGGGCTCTGATAGTTATATCCATTGGTATAGTTGCTTAAATTATGTTTTTGCATATGCCAAAGAAAATACATTTTGTACTTGGCATATAAGAGGGATTTACAAGACCTTAGCTGAATAAATGATAATTTCTTTAAAAAGTTGCCAAAAATTAAATCAAATACTTGAATGCATAGGGCATGTCCAGGTTGCACTAGATGAGTTTTGAAGATCTCCAGAGGTACTATTACTATCTTTGCAAATGACAGTAATTAATAATAGAATGCCATAACTATAAGTTTCAGTAAGTCATTAGCAACAGCAATGATAAACTCCATTTTGGAACTTTGGACATTGAGTACTGACATCAGAGAAATCATCCAAAAATCTGAAGTCTAAGTAATGAAATCCATTCAACTTGGCTAAATATGAACATGATACTGTGGCCCCCCAAGCCATTGAGATGAGGCACGTGTTTCCAATTATGACATGTCACTAAATGCTTATTTTTCTCAACTGGTTTGTGTTGAGCACCTGTCACTGAGGTGTCATTCGTAAATTTACAAGAATGTTCCCCACAGTATTTTCCAATGATAATGCATAAAACATAGGGAAGGTACAAAAAAAATGGTTCTTAAAATAAAATTAAATTAAATTAAAAATAAATCTGTCAGAGAGTGATACTTAGTCAACTCCAAACAGGAAAAACTTAGCTCCATGGTTATGGAGCTATCTGTATGGAGAAACATTATCAGGGTTGATGTATGGAAAATTAAAACAGTGATCTTGATCACTATGTAATAGTGAAAAAATGCTAATTGGGTCCAATAGGATGGCTTAAAGCAGCATTCCCCAACCTTTTTGGCAGGGACCGGTTTTGCGGGAGACAATTTTTCCACGGATGGCGGGGTGGGGGGGGGGAGGGGGATGGTTCAGGTGGTAATGCAAGTGATGGGGAGCGGCAGATGAAGCTTCACTCATTCTCCCAATGCTCATCTCCTGCTGTGCGGCCCAGTTCCTAACAGGCCACGGACCTGTACCTGTTGGGGACTGGGGCTGGGGACCCTTGACTTAGAGGGATAAATGGGGAGGTTATACAAAAGAGAAACAATTTTTAAAATGGAAATTATAACCAATAGTCGAGTAGTGCATTATATTTTCAAAATACTTTCAGGAGCATCATATCATTTAATCATAACAAATTCTCTGTCAAAAAGGAATTATTTTTATGACCATGCTGCATATGAAGTTCAGAAACATTATTTAACTTGCTTGAAGACACAGGGCTAAAAAAAGCTAAAGCTGAAATTTGATCGGCAATATTTATACTCCAAAGTCTACTTGCCTGTTAGTCTGAGATGGTTTTTGAAGAGAATTCCTTCAGCTAACCTAATCTGAGTCACTCAATGATGGGAGTGGACACAATGAAATGTACCTCTGATCAACTGAGAAATGTTCTGTAAAACATGGCAATGGTGGTGGGGTGTTCTGGCCCATTCAGAGTATGCCCTAGGCCCCTAGGACAGGAAATGTGGTGCCTTATTGATTCTCTATCACAAATTCCCTACCTCTCTTTTGAAATACAAAAATGTGATAAATTTCTTCCCAAATTCGTTGCAGGAAAAAGGCAAGTAGGCTTCTAAAGTGAAAATGTTTAAGCGAGTGATTTTATAGATATTAAGCTTCCTTCTCTTTCAGGACAGGTATTCTGAATAATTTCTGAGTGTAAAGGAGAAAATCTTTCTGTGAGAAGGAAAATTTACTGCCTCGTAATAGCAGGGGAATTTCCTTGAGAGTATCTAAGAATATCAATGTTGTGTAATGTAATGACTGTTTCCTGGTAGTTTTAAGTGAGGTCTGACTTTTGAAAAATGTAGGCTAAGTGACAAAGAGTGTATGAAACTTACATTTAGTTCAATTTATTGAGTGGTGCTTAGTCCGATGGTCCAAATGTTACAGGCTAAACAGAGATGGACACAATCAGGTATTTGCCATCTAAGCATTTATAATTTGGTGAAACAACACAAAGATCTTTAAAATAATATTACAGTAAATACTACAGAAAAGGTAACAATACAGTGAAAGACCAAGAGAAAGAAAGGATATTTTAATTGAGAAGGAGAAATGGAAGAGGTGGTATAGAATTAAGGTAGGGAATGGACAACTGAAAAATTCAGGAAGGAGTAACGCCAGGAAAAACATGCTCAGAGAGAGTTTTAGGATGAGCTGATGAGATCAGCCCAGGAGAATCCCATCAAGTAGACCGAGACCTGAGGACCTAAAGAGCGCAGCAGACACAGAAGCCCAGGGAGAGGAGAGAGTGGATTTTTACTTGTCCACCGGCTGTGAAGCTCATTTCCAGATCTGTGCCCAGGGAGGGGAATGTGGAGGACAAAGAAGATAATCTCAGTGGATGAATAACGAATAAATGAAAAATAAAGGAGTGAAGATGGAGGTGAGGTGGGTGGGTAATATTTCTTTATGAAATTTTGCTGTTATGGGATGGAGATGCTTAGGTGAGTAGCAAAGAGTCTCAAAAGGGCAAGTTCATAGGCTGAGGGGAAAGAGTCAATAGGGAGGGCTGGGAGAGGAGAAATACCTAACAGGGGTGGGTGCTTTGCCTTGGAGGAGACGGAGTCTCCCTACCCTGGGACAGTGGGGGACTAGCTCTGAGTAGAAAGAGGGATTCTTCTGCAGCTGAGTCTAGAAGAAAGAAGGAAAATATGGATGGATAAGGATACATTGATAAATAAAAGTAACAGGAAATTGGGCATATCCATCCTTAATTGCTTCAGTTTTCCAGTGGAGGTAGAGTTAAGTTACCAAAAGATTGTGGGGCAGGATAAGCTTGAAAATAGGACAGTCAGTGAGGGGAATGGAAGGTGGTACTGAAAACAAATAAATGTGTTATTAAGTAGATTCCAGGGTCCAGCTCTGTATGAAAATCATTATTTTTTTGTTCTGATCTACATGGTTGCTTGTTTTTACAGCAGAGCTTAGTAAACTGCTTAGGTAGAAAGGAAAGGACTGAGATTGAGTCACAATTACAATTTTTGCCAGACAGTCGCTGTAAAAAGACAGGAGGACAAGATTACTGAAAGTGTTAGTGACCAACATCTCAGAAGAGTAGAAGGACAAAAAAGGTGGTCAGAACCATTTTATGTATGAGGGGAATACAGAAGGATGGAAGGTCTGAATTATGGGATTGGAAAGGAATCCTAACAGGAACTGATATCCAGGTGGTTGTCAGATAGTGAGATAAAACTGAGATGTCTGATTGGAGCGATTCAAGGTGATGCAAAAGGGCAGGGGTGTATGTGCATGTATGTATGTGTGTATATACCCACACATGCCCATGTGCACACTAGCTTCTTTTAAGTGTTCCATTTTCTCAGTTCTGAATCTTACTTCTTTTTGTCATAATTCTAATTGTTGCCCAAATACCTAACTTATAGATTCAGAGCCCTGTCCCTATACAAATCCCATCACAGCAGCAGTGCCCCCTTCTCAGAACTGATTTGGCGAGGCCTGTTTGACAAACAGAAGTTTCCTCTCTAGCTAATTCAGCACAGGAGGTAAGGGTTGACTCTCATACACAGAGAAACCGATGAAGAAGAAATGAGCTTAACAGCTAAATTGTAGACAATTCGATATTCTCAGCAGGTGAGTTTATTAAGTTTGGGCCCACGGATTTCTAACTTCTGGAGGCTGCTTTGTAATCACTACTGCTCTAATTGGAGTTGATTTATTATTGCACCAGCTACTGTACATGTTTTAAGCACTGATTCTTCTAACTGCTATACTGAGGTCACTGTGTACAATTTAAGGGCTTTTGCTAGATAATAATGTTCCTAAGTGGAGCAAAATGTTTAACACAAACAAAATGTAAGTTTGCATATAATTAAAGTGTAATACCTACAGGTTCTGAAACTGTTAAGAGACTATTTTAATTTAATACTGCATGAAGTTATTTTCATTCTTGGTGGAATATTGACATAAATTTTGTTAAAGAATGTGCAAAGCTCCCCTCAGCCATTCCTCAGTTTTCTGTTGGCCTTCTTACCTTTGTCTTCTTTGCATTGTACAATGTTCTGAGTTATCCAGACTCAGTGTTTAAATAGGGATAGAGCATTACTGAGGAGAGATAGTAATAAATTGAAATTGGTTCTTAGATTCTTCATTTCAACCAGAAATACATTTCCCAGAACTTCTCATACCCAAACAGTGAGCTTGCCCTACTTTTGGAACATTTACATTCTTTTTTCACTTCGATTCTTTTTTCACTTACAAGACCTTAAAAATCAAAACTTATATATGTATGTTGAATTTTTCCCGTATGGTCAGCACTGTTCTAGATGCTTTGGGAACACAAAAAGATGAAACCTAGGCCATGACCTCTAACCCTCAAAATCTAACTGGGGCTGATTAGCATCATGCAGGAAATAACAAGGGCCAGGCAAACAAGGTAGACTATGAGGGTAAATCATCTTCATGATATGTCTTCACCCAGCAAACATCAATGGGGCCTCTTGTTTCAGGTGCTCTTCTAGGGCTGAGCATACAGCATTGAACAAAGCTGGTGAAATAACTGTTCTTGCATGGCCCACAGTGCAGTAGAGCAGAAAATAAGCAAGATAAACAAGTAAACAAATTAAATAGTAAAGAAAGCTAAATAGAAGTGATGAGGAGGAGAGAGGCCCAGGACATGTCAGGATCCAGTGAGGAATTTAGGTAGAATGTCCAGTGAAGGATTCACTGTCTAGAAATCTGAAGGAAGTGAAGGAGCTGCACTGGCCATGCAGGTAACTGGGAAAGCACATTCTAGGCAGAGGGGAACTTAAGTGCAAAGGCCATGTGGCAGAAGTATGTTCAAAGAGGCAGAATAGTGGAGTGAGGCAAATAAAGAGGGACATTGGATAATGGGGAACCAGATCTACAATGCAGGTCATTGTAAAAACTTTGGCTTTCACCTGGAATGATAAGAGGGACAGAAATAAAGATGTAGGTAGAGAGTGTAAAAAATTAATAAACAAAACTCCCAATTAGATAGTCTGGAGACCAGCAGGGGGACCTCTCACACCTTGCGATGATAGCAGAGCCCAACAGGAAGAAGAGAGGCTCCTCTTCTTTCCTGGCAAGGGCTCAGCCAATGAAAAGCCAGGGACTCTTTGTTTACTCCCACCCTCCTTTCCCCTCTATAAGAGTGGCTCCCTCCCTTCCCATGTGGGGACTTGCACTTGGCTCCGCATGGCTGCAGACCGTGAATTGCAATTATCTACTGATCCTGAATAAACCCATCTTCACTGGATAAATATCTGGCCATCTGTTTGTTTCAGGATAAGCAAAAGAATAACCCCTGGGTTTGTAATTTGAACTGGGTTTGGATGGGTGGATAGAATGATAGCTCAATACGAGCAAAGACATAGTAGGAATTATCAATACTTTAGAGACTGTGAAGGTAAGGAGCCCATTGTGACTGGAGTAGAGAAACATCCTGGGACTGGATAATGATGGTGGGACTAAACTACTGATGGCCTTGGAAGACATGAAAAGAAGCTTATATGTGATAAAAGAGAAAAATTGGGAATCTTGGAAATTTTTCACCACCAGAGCTTGAATAAATTGGAGAAAGACCAGAGCAGGACAAGAGATAAATAAAAACAGAGAGAAAAAGAAAACTGATTTCTACAGCAGTTTAAAAAATCAAACTCCTATTCCTAGCCCTCAGCGGACTTTGAATTTCCCCCCGTGATTTGTAAACTTGGGTGGTTTTGTATGAAAAGTACGCTTGATAATGATAATGTAAGTGTCGTAGTTTGAGCTGGAATAGGAGAGTAGTAAGTGAAGGGGGAAGATAGGAGGGGTAGAAATAGGAGAGGAGTGAATAAATATTTAAGTGAGCTAGAAAAGCTGGAGTTCTGTTAATGATTTCTAGTAATCTGATATTAATAATGTTTTAATGTGTTAGCATTTATTGCAGCGGAGTCAACTGCTTTAGACTACCTCCCACTTGTTCTTCAGCTGTCAACATTTTGAGAATAGACAGTGTTTTGAAGCCTATTTTTCTAACAGTAAAATAAAAAAGTGCTTTAATGTTTGCCTCCTACAGCCTCTCTGACATGGATAGATTTTCACACAGGTTGATACAGGAGGTAAAAATAAAAATTGCTTTTACTGAGCCATTGGACTATGATATGCAGTAAATTTCCAAATGGCAGCACTAGAATGGTGTTTATGACTGTGGGGGATTTACTCACTACAGGGTATACTTTTAGGTGGGTGGGGAATTTGGGAAATTCTATTTTCTATATGTGACCTTTCGCAAGTATAGAAAATGGGAGAAAAATTCTTTACAACCTTGACTGGTTTACAAAGTCATCTCCAGTAATTCTGTTGTCACTGTCAGTGTGTGGTTAAACTAACTGAAATCCAGATCAGCCTAAATATGTGAGCTGGAAAGTTTCATGTTTCTGAGCCAAAATCAAAAAGGAGTAAGGGAGAGTTCAGAGAAGAGTGATAAAGAACAACAGCATTTCAAATATGTTTAATGAATTTTTAGTGATCAATTCATATCATTTGTTTCTGTCATTGACTTAGATGAATCCATTCTGGCATGGAAACACACAATGGCCTAATTACTTCACCCATGGACTTACTGATGGGGAGAGAATAGGAAGCAAGTTTCTAAGCCTGGGGTCCGTGAACTGTGGCTCATGGGCCAAATATGTGCCCCTCCAGCCTCTTTTTGTCAATAAAGTTTTATTGAAACACAACCATACACACTAATTTATGGATGCTTGTGGCTGTTTTTACAAGTACAATGGCACAGTTGAGTAGTTGTTGTAGAGACTGCCTGGTGCCCAAAGCTGAATATATTTACTATGTGGCCTTTCATAGAAAAAGTCTGTCCTACCTGTTTTAAGGGCACCGCTGTGCATGGGAATCATGCAGCTGGAAGGTAGCATGTTCTGTGAGTTGAGGGCAAAAGAATCTGGGAAGGAGGAAGGAGTGGCAGAGATGCAGCAGAACAAGACCTCATAGGCCTCATGAAACAAACGGCTTGTGAAAGCTACTGTCTACAGACAGCTTTTTTGAACACTGACTATCATTCAATGTTGTATTTATTTTTAAAAATAAAAACAGATTTTTTCCCCCAAATTCTATAGCAGTAATTGTTTTTGTTGCCTTAAGAAGAGGTATTTCTTTTTATGTACCAAACTAATACAAATACAACTAGTAAGCAATACAACAAACAATTGCTAACAACTGGTTTTTTTACCAAGGCAGTAAGAAATAGGCTGTTGTCATCTTCTCATTCTCAACCTCTTTTATTGTAATAGTGTTGTTTTGAAGCTCTGTGAAAGAAAATTGCTACTTGCTGAGATCACAATGTAAAGGCAAACTAGATAAGAAACTCAGGTCTATTACATGCCACATGTACTATTTAAATATAAACACTGAAATTTGTGGTGTTTATTGAAGAGAATATCCATTTTCTCTCTTTTGGAGAAGAACTTTCATCTCATCCATGAAGACTCAGTGGGCATCGCACTTTATAAACACATGAGAAACACTTGAGTTGTGCAGTGGGATGATGGCCACACTCACTCTGGGGTGCTGAGCATCCCAGCTATTTTTGTTGCTGCCATCACAGCTGCTGCAGCCTTGTTTACAAAGCTGAGTTGATCAGTTAAAAAAAAAAAGTCAATTTTCATTTGTTAAATTATTCATTTGTTAAATTATTGTTAAATTTTTTGAAGGAACTGAGCCTCTATCCATTTTTGCGATAGATTTTAATTCTAATTTAATAATAGCTAACACAGCAAGGGTGTTGAGAGCAGCGTTTCTCAGGGTGTTGAGAGCAGCGTTTCTCAGATTTGTGGTCTCAGGATACAGTCCCACTCAAAACTTACTGAGGGCTTCAAGGAGTGTTCTGTTTATGTGGATTATATCTATTATTGATGTTCATACTACTAGAAATTAAAACTGTCACTTTAAAATACTTAATCATTTTTAATGTCTAATTGTGGTAAAAGACACAACATAAAACTTATAGACTTAACCACTTTTGAGTGTGAAGTTTACTATTGTTAAGTATATTCACATTGTTTTGTAACATTAATTCATTTTTAGATGACAATAATAAATACTATACATGGTGATATAAACAATATATTTTTAATGCAAAATGACTATTCATTTATTTCTTATTATTTTTTGATTATTTTTTTTAATCAGTCATCAATTTTATACACATCAGTGTATACATGTCAATCCCAATAGCCCAATTCAGCGCACCACCATCCCCACCCCACCACGGTTTTCCCCCCTTGGTGTCCATACGTTTGTTCTCTACATCTGTGTCTCAACTTCTGCCCTGCAAACTGGTTCATCTGTACCTTTTTTCTAGGTTCCACATACATGCATTAATATACGATATTTGTTTTTCTCTTTCTGACTTACTTCACTTTGTATGACAGTCTCTAGATCCATCCACGTCTCAACAAATGACTCATTTTCGTTCCTTTTTATGGCTGAGTAATATTCCATTGTATATATGTACCACTACTTCTTTATCCATTCATCTGTCGATGGGCATTTAGGTTGCTTCCATGACCTGGCTATTGTAAATAGTGCTGCAATGAACATTGGGGTGCATGTGTCTTTTTGAATTACGGTTTTCTCTGGGTATATGCCCAGTAGTGGGATTACTGGATCATATGGTAATTCTATTTTTAGTTTTTTAAGGAACCTCCATATTGTTCTCCATAGTGGCTGTATCAATTTACATTCCCACCAACAATGCAAGAGGGTTCCCTTTTCTCCACACCCTCTCCAGCATTTGTTGTTTGTAGATTTTCTGATGATGCCCATTCTAACTGGTGTGAGGTGATACCTCATTGTAGTTTTGATTTGCATTTCTCTAATAATTAGTGATGCTGAGCATCTTTTCATGTGCTTCTTGGCCATCTGTATGTCTTCTTTGGAGAAATGTCTATTTAGGTCTTCTGTCCATTTTTGGATTGGGTTGTTTCTTTCTTTAATATTGAGCTGCATGAGCTGTTTATATATTTTGGAGATTAATCCTTTGTCCATTGATTCATTTGCAAATATTTTCTCCCATTCTGAGGGTTGTCTTTTCGTCTTGTTTATGGTTTCCTTTGCTGTGCAAAAGCTTTGAAGTTTCATTAGGTCCCATTTGTTTATTTTTGCTTTTATTTCCATTACTCTAGGCGGTGGATCAAAAAAGATCTTGCTGTGATTTATGTCAAAGAGTGTTCTTCCTATGTTTTCCTCTAAGGGTTTTATAGTGTCTGGTCTTACATTTAGGTCTCTAATCCATTTTGAGTTTATTTTTGTGTATGGTGTTAAGGAGTGTTCTAATTTCATCATTTTACATGTAGCTGTCCAGTTTTCCCAGCACCACTTATTGAAGAGGCTGTTTATTTTTAAAAATAAAGAGAAAATTTTTCCCCAAATTCTATCAAGGTAAAAGTGGCATTGTTTTACATTTTTGTAGACTTTCTTTAATGTCTAGCTTAAAAGAAGATGTTGGATTGTCATATCTCCTTTACATTCATTGTAGTACAATATGTTGTTTGGTGGAAATATGTGAAGAAATTCCGGCTTTGTATACACATGTAATTGAAAAAAAGAAAAATATTTTAATAGCTTTTCCAAATAGTTATGGATTTGTCATGTGGCCTGCACTGTGTACATGAAACAGAATAAAAATATATAAAAGGCAAATAACATCTTAGTATACTCAAAAATAATTTTGACCTCACACATGGTCTGAAAAGGACCCCTATGGGTCTTATAAAATTATCTGTCTAGAGAACAGCATTGTGCAAATTATATGGCTTCCTGGAGGCAAAGGTGAACAGCAAATATTGTAGTTAAAAACCACATTTTTAATTTTTTAACAAATTGTGGTGAAAAACATATCACATAAAATTTACCACCTTAACTATTTTAAATTGTACAGTTCAGTACAGTTTAGTGATATTAACTATATTCACATAGCAATGCAACAGATCTCTAGAACTTTTTCATCTTGCAAACTGGTGCTGGCAGCTGGATATCCAACATGCACAAGGATGAAGCTGGACACTTACCTTACACCACAGAAAAATTAACATTGATTAAAGACCTAAGCATAATACCTAAAACTATGAAAGTCCTAGAAGAAAATGTGGGTAAAACTCTTCAGGACACTGGTTTTGACAATGATTCCTTGAATATAAAGCATAAGGCACAGGCAAGAAAAGCAAAAATAGACAGGACTACATGAAACTTCTGTGCATCACAGAAAACAGTCAACAGAGTGGAAAGGAAAAGACAATCTACAGACTGGGAGAAAATATTTGCAAATAATTTATCTGATAAGGAGTTAATATATATATATATAATATATAAATAACTCCTACAACTCAACAACCAAAAACCAAATAATCCGATTTAAAAATGGGCAAAGGACTTGAATAGAGATTTCTCCAAAGATGATGTACAAATTTCCAGAAAGCATATAAAAAGATGCTCAACTTAACTAATTATTAGATAAATGTAAGTTAAAACTACAGCGAGATATTACTTCACACCCATTAAGAACATGGCTACTACCAAAAATACACAAAATAACAAGTGTTGGGAGGAGGTGGGGAAATTAGAAGTCTGTGTACTCTAGGTGGGAATGTAAAATGGTATAGCCACTTTGGAAAACAGCATAGAGGTTCCCCAAAATCTTAAAATAGAATCACCTTATGATCCAGCAATCCCATTTAGTTTCTGTTTTATGTATGTAGCTTTTTTGTTCTTTTCCTCTCTTTCTGAAAGTTTTTTGCATTTCATTGATTTTTTTTGATATGTTTTGATTCCTTTCCCATTTCCTTTTGTGTATATTCTACAGGTGTTTTCTTTGTGTTTACCATGAAGATTACATAGAATATCTTAAGGTTATATAATCTATTTTAAATTGATACCAACTTAACTTCAATTGCATAAAAAACTTTATTCCTTTTTTTGCCTCTGCCCTCCACTTTATTTACTGATTTCACAAATTATGTCTATTTATATTGTGTAACATTAACATGGATCTATAGCTACTTTTATGTTTTTATCTTCTAAATTATATACAGTATAAAAAGTGATTTAACTACCAACATTACAATACTACAGGATTATTGACCTGTCTATATATTTATCTTTACCAGATGGCCTTATAATTTCATATGCTTTCATGTTGCTGTCTAGTATCTTTTTGTTCCAACTTGAAGGAATCCCGTTAGCATTTCTTATGTGGTGATAAATACCCTCAGCTTTTGTTTATCTGGGAAAGTATTACTGTCTCCATTTTTTTCCAGCTTTATGAAGGTATAGTTGACAAATAAAAATTGTATATATTTAAGGTGTATGACTTGATATGAATACATTGTGAGATCACCACCACACTCAAGTTAATGAATATATCCATCATGTCACATAGTTATCATTTTAGTATGTGTGTAGTGAGAATACCTAAGATTTACTCTCTTTTCAAATTTCAGGTATAAAATAAAGTATTGTTAACTATAGGTACATTGCTGTATATTAGATGCTCAGAAATTATTCATCCTGCATAACTGAAACTTTATATCCTTTGATCAACATCTCCCTAGTCTCTCTTTTTCCCGGTCCTTGGTATTTATTTTCTATATAAATAAAATGTGAATATATATCTCCATCAACACATATTAAAGGTGTTTGTCTATCAACACATATTTGTTTATCAACAGTTATTTGTCCATTGGCATATATTTAGGTTGTTTCCAGATCTTGGCTATTGTGAATAATGCTGCAATGAATATGGGAGTGCAAATATCTCTTTAAGATCGTAATTTCATTTTTTAGAAAAAATTATAACCAAAAGTGGACTGTTGGATTATAAGGTAGCTCTATATTTAATTTCTTGAAGAACTTCCATAGTGTTTTTGTAATGGTTATACCAACTTACTTTCCTACCAACAGGGTACAAAGATTCCCTTTTCTCCATATCCTAACACTTGTTACCTTTTGTCTTTTTGATAACAGTCATTAACAAGGTTGCCAAGAACATACAATGGAAAAAGCATAGTCTTTTCAATAAATGGTGTTGACAAAACTATATGCAGAATTAAATTGGATCCTTATCTCACACCATTTACAAAAATCAACTCAAAATGGCTTAACAACTTAAATGTAAGATGTGAAACTGTAAAACTACCAGAATAAAACGTTGGGTAAAGTCTTCTCTGCATTGGTCTAGGCAATGTTTTTTTTTGGATATGACCCCATAAACACATGAAACAAAAGCAAAATAAACAAGTGGGATTGTATCAAATTTAAAATCTGCACAGTAAAAGAAATATCAACAGCATGAAAAAAATGGAAGAAAATATTTGCAAATATGTACCTGATAAGATGTTACTATCCAAATATATAAGCAACTCTTACAACTCAATAACAAAAAAATAAATAACCTGATTTAATAATGCACAAAGGACCTGAACAGACATTTCTCCAAAGAAGACATACAAATGGCTAACAGGTATAGAAAAGGAGTTCAACATCACTAATCACCAGGGAAATGCAAATGTCCTTCATTTTTGAAGGACAGTTTGCTGGATACAGTATTCTTGTGTGGTGTTTTTTTTTTTTTTTTTTTTTTTAATCTTTCAGCATTTTGAATATATCAACCCATTCCTTTCTGGTCTGCAAGATTTCTGCTTTGATAATCTTATAGAAGCTCTTTTGTATGTAATGAATCACTTTTCTCTTCCTGCTTTCAAGATCTATTTATCTGTGATTTGGCAGTTTGATTGTAATGTGTTGGTGTGAGTCTCTTTGGATTTATGTTAGTTGGAATTCATAGAGCTTCTTGAATTTGCATGTCCATTTCCTTCCTCAAATCTGGGAAGTTTTTGATCATTATTTCTTCAAATAGGCTCTCTGCTCCTTGCTAATTCTCTTCTCCTTCTGAGACTTGCATAAGGCATATATTGGTTTTCCTGATAATGTCTCATAATACTTATGCTCTTTTGACTTCATTTTTTTTCTTTTAGCATCTCTGATTCAATAATATCAAGTGACCTATCTTTAAGTTCTCTGATTCTTTTTTCTGCTTGATAAAATCTGCTGCAGAATCTCTCTAGTGAATATGTCAATTAAGTTATTGTATTCCTTAGCACCAGAATTTCTATTTGGTTCTTTTTTACAGTTTCTATCTCTCCTGATATTCCCATTTTTTTCACTGTTATCCTGATTGTATTTAGTTGTCTATGTTCTATTTAGTTTATTGAGCATCTTTAAGACTGTTATTTGAATTCATTGTGAAGTATTCATAGATCTCTGTTTCTTCATGGCCAGTTTCTAGAGATTTATTTTGTAAGTTTGAATGGGCCACTTTCCCCAGTTTCTTTGTATACCTTGTGACCTTTTGTTGAGATTTGGGCATTTGAAAAAACAGATGTGATTATAGCAAAGTTGCAGGATACAAAGTTGACATACAAAAGTCAACTGAATTTGGATTGGGAGTTTAGGATTGACATGTACACAGTACTATATATAAAATAAATAACCAACAAGGACCATAGCACAGGTAACTCTGCTCAATATTATGTAACAACCTAAATGGGAAAGAATTTGAAAAAGAATAGATACATGTATATGTATAACTGAATCATTTAGCTGTACACCTACAACTAAAAACATTGTTAATCAACTAAACTCCAATATAAAATAAAAAGTTAAAAAATAAATTAGGATTCATAATGGAAAAACGCCAATTGCTTTCCTATATACCAGTAATGAGCAAGTGTAACTTAAAATTAAAAACACAATACATTTACATTTGCAACCAAAAAAATGAAATACTTAAGTGTAAATCTAACAAAATATGTACAAGATCTATATGAGAAAAACTATAAAACACTGATAAAAGAAATAAAAGAAGACCTCAATAAATGGATAGGAAGACTTAGTATTGTCAAGATGTTAGTTCTTTCCCCCAATAAAAATCTCAGCAAGCTATTTTAAGAATATATACAAATTGATTCTAAAGTTTATATGGTGAGGCATAAAATCCAGAATAGCCAACATAATATTGAAGAAAAATGAAGTTGAGAGACTGATGTTTTTTGACTTCAAGACTTACTCTAAAGTTACAGTAATCAAGGCAGTGTGGTATTGGCAGAGTAATAGACAAATCAATGCAACACAACAGAGAGCCCAGAAATAGAGCCCACATAAATACAGGCAAATGATCTTCAATAAGAAGCAAAAGCAATGGAGGAAAGCTAGTCTTTTCAACAAATGGTGCTGGAATTGATGGACATCCACATTTTAAAAAATGAATCTAGACATTGACCTTATAGCCTTCACAGAAAATAACTCAAAATGGATCACAGGCCTAAATGTAAAATATCAGACCTAATATGTAGATGCAAAATAAAAGTCCTAGAAGATAAGAGATGAGAAAACCTAAATGACCTTGGGTATGGTAACACAATGTCCATGGCATTATCCATAAAAAAAAAATAACTGGTAAGTTGGATTTTATTAAAATTAAAACTTCTGCTCTGTGAAAGGTAATGCCAAGAGAATGAGAAGATAAGCCATATACCCGGAGAAAATATTTGCAGAGAAACATCTGATAAAAGACTGTTATCCAAAAGTTCAAAGAACTCAAAACTCAATAAGAACACAAACAACCCAATTAAAAAATGGGCCAAGAGACTTATCAGACACCTCTCCAAAGAAGATACAGAGATGGCAAATAAGCATATGAAAAGGTGCTGCATGTCATATGTCATCAGGGAAATGCAAATCAAAACAATGAGATACCATTATGCACCTATTAGAATGGCCAAAATCCAGAACACTGACAACACCAAATGCTGGCAAGGATGTGGAGCAACAGGAACTCTCATTCATCATTGGTAGGAATGCAAAATGGTGCAGCCACTTTGTAGGCAGTTTGACAGTTTTTTACAAAAATCAACATATTTTTACCATATTATCCAGCAATCACACTTCTTGGTATTTACCCAAAGATCTGAAAACTTATGTCCACACAAAAACCTGCACAATGATATTTATAGCATATTTACTTATAATTGCCAAAACTTGGAAGCAACCAAGATGTCCCTGAA
The DNA here is from genome assembly GCF_965194805.1 of Balaenoptera borealis. Taxonomy (NCBI): domain Eukaryota; kingdom Metazoa; phylum Chordata; class Mammalia; order Artiodactyla; family Balaenopteridae; genus Balaenoptera; species Balaenoptera borealis. Next base: position 63,689,210 of record NC_138869.1, on the reverse strand, counting down.
TGATAAATAAACTGTTGTATATCCAGACAATGGAATATTATTCAGCACTAAAAAGAAATGGGCTACCAAGCCATGAAAAGACATGGAGGAACTTTAAATGCATATTCCTAAGTGAAAGAAGCCAATCTGAAAAAGCTATGTACTATAAGATTCCTATGTGACATTCTGGAGAAAGCAAACTACAGAGACAGTAAAAAAAAAATTAGTGGTTGTCACAGTTTGGGGGAGAGGATGGATAGAGCACAGATAATTTTTAGGGTACTGAAAATATCTGTAGGATACTGTAATTATTAATACTTGTCATTATACATTTGTCCAAACCCACAGAATGTACAACAGCAAGAGTGAACCATAATGTAAATAATGGACTTTAGGTGATTATGATGTCTCATTGTAGGTTCATCAATTTTAATAAGTGTACCACTCTGGTGGGGGATGTGGATAAGCGGGGAGACTATGCATTTGCAGGGGCAAGGATATATGGGAAATCTCTCTACCTTCCCTCAATTTTGCTGTGAACCTAAATCTACTCTAAAAGAAATAAAGTCTTTAAAATTTTTTTTTAATTAGAAGCAAACAAACAGCCACACCTCTCTGTCTTTACTGTCTTCATACGGGGGAAGACCTTCACTAATAAGCCTGGCTGGGGATTTGGGGAGTGTCTAAAACCTTTTCTGAAGCGTATCTTTTCTGGGCTTGTGCAATAATTTCCCAGTTAAAGTTTAACCCCTTCTTCTCCGGATCCTGTAAGCTCTTGCTCCCCCTGGTGTCTATCTGTAGTGAGACAGTCTTTCTGATGGTGTCACAGAGGCCCTCAGTCTGGCACCGAACTGCCAATCATGTTGGTGTTTGGAGTCAGGCATGACGAGACCCTTCCCTTGGGCAGCCCTCTGAAAACCAGAACAGTAGACTCACAGTCCACTCTTCTTTTTCTCTCCCGAGTGGAGGGAGGAGCCTGGGATGAGGGAGTTTTCTCCAAATCAGGCTGTGTTGTGCAGGCAGAGGGATGGACCATGGTGGACAAATGCAAGGAACTTTCTTACTGGCTTCTATCCAGTTCTTTCTGGCTTTGCATTCACCTGGGGTGCTGCGACCTCTTACCTGGTTTCTGGAGTTCTCACAAAGGCAATTTGGGCCATATGTTGTTGTTAAATCGGTATTTCTGCAGGGGAATGTGAGCCGGAAGCTTCCTACACCACTATCCTGCTGATATCCCTCACTCTTTTGAAATATAAATTTGTATTGAAATTAAATCTGATATTGTATGTAATGAGGAAAATTTTTAGAAGACTTTTTGAGATTTTTCAAAACTTTCTAAAATAACTTTTCCTTTAAAAATATTTTGGCTCACTTATCTTTTTTTAAACCCTTAGTGTACTCGACTAATTTTACAAACCAACAAAGACATATTTTTATGAAATTTCACATAAGTTATTGTGAGCACAACATTATAAATATCTCTTTCCAGTGGCCATGATTGGCTTCTTGTTCTTCCTTACCTGCTTAATTGCTAACATATCATCACGAAGGGAAGGAGTTTTCAAAACCTAATAAATTTTGTTTAAGCTTTAAGTGCTAAAATTGAAAAATTAAAAACATTTTCTAGCATGACTTACTTTCAGGTGTGCAGGTAAAAGGGGGATAACATACTAAAGCACTCAATTAATGTTAATTCTCAATAGAATTTTACTCAGGGTAACGTGGCTTGCTTTTCTGCATAAAGAGGTAATATAAACAAAATTAAGAAATGATGTGTTTTTAAAAGAATTACGAGCAGAATTGAAAAACTGCCTTTTTAAAAAAGAAGTATAGCTTTTTGAGGAATCCATAGCTTTGATAATAGCTGATTGAAATTGTGTTTCTCTGCCAATTATAAAACTATTAACACTAACGTATTTATTGAGCACTCTTTATGGAAAAGATCCTTAGGCCTGCTGTAGGCTGTTTTCCTACCAACTTTATTGGAGCGACCAAAGAACATTAAACTGTTGAAAACACAAAATTTTTCTGATTAATAAAGTACATGAAATTATTACTTGTGAGCATGACACAGTATGCAAATATTTTATATTTAGAGTAAAATATTTCAAGTAGACGATACCTACTTTTTAATAGTAACATTTATTTTTTGACCAAAGAATGATTCTCTCAAATGCAACCACATTAAACACACTTGAGTGCACTGCCTTTAGGGATGAATCAATTGGTTAAGTGCCTCTAAAGATATAAGTAACAGATCAAGATCTACTCTTGGCTAATGACATGTAAGGAAAAGTATATTTGGAAATCTGACTTACAGGGAGTTTTGTATGCTTTTAGAAAACATAATTTTCAAACTCAAGATGATTTATTTACAAGTATCACAATAATGGATATAAATTGCAGATTTTTAAAATTTTGACTCTTCCAAGGTATTATATGCTTTATGCTTCTGTGCTTTATCTATTTATCTGTATATCAGTATGTCTGTTTGCTTTCATATAAATTTATGTCTATCAATTATTTATTACTCTACTTACTTCAAAAATACTTTTGAGGCCACTCAAAACAAATATTTCAGTCAAGAGCTGGGCAGTGCAGGACATTTACCAGGTTGGAAGCCCTGGGAAATAACTTTTTAAGTTCTCATGAAAAGAATGCCTACAATCTCCTTATTTATTTTCTGAAAAGCTAGTGCAAGTCTGACATATACTAGATGAAAACATTAATATTTGGTCTCCATAACTGGGGGTAGATGAAGAATGAGAGATTTGTTTAGTATTTAATCTTAAATTTGTTCTACTCCTTTTGTCAAGGATTAAAGCAGAATTACAAGTAGTTTGGACTCTTCTTTTTAATATTTGAGGGTATTTTGTATATCTAGTATTGTATGAATTAATCACATGTTAAAATTAAATAATAAATTAAAAATTCAGAAAGAACTAAAAAATGATTCATTTCTCCAAACTGTTCCTCCTCTTGGGTGGTGAGTTAATGTACATTATCAGCAAGGTCAGCCTGATAACCATCCCCCTAAAATTATTGGCTTAGCTCTTGGAGTTTGCCCTGTTTGATTTTCCCTCTTCCTGCCCAGAAATTACTTCACTGATCTCCACCTTTCAAACTATGTCTTTTTGGCTCATCTTAGGCCAAGTGAAATATCACAGGACCATCATCAGGGTGAAATGTCATAATAACAGTTACACTGCAGGATGACAGTACAAGACATCCTTCAGTGCTTGAGATAGATATCGAAGCAATGGAAACTTTGTTTGAATAGGATTGCTACAAATTTTGAGGTCTTCATGAATACCTTATTGGCTCATACTCTTTTAGCTTATTATGATATATCACCTAACTCTTTATGTCACAGTGATTTTGCCAGGTAGAACAATGAGCCACACATTATGACATATCTGTACACTTCTTGTGGATGTACTTCTTTCTGAAATTTTTACATTTAAAAAATGTAGAAATAGTTACCATAGCAGTCTTGAGTTCATGCTTATTTGTTATATAACTAGACACATGCTGTGGAAACTGGCAAATCTCTGAACTTCCTTATATTAAAGTAGAACAAAAATAAACCTGTCTTTGAAAAATTATGGCTCCTTCAATGTAAATGAGTTTGCTTTAATGATGGAATAATCCACATTTCTTGTCCAGGAAACTTTTTAGGTTAAATCTTTCTTCTTTTGCTGGTCTGCTTCTGGGGAAAGACTAAGCCCTATCATAAACTGTCTGAGCCATAAATACCAAGGCAGATGCAGTGGGAGGTAACTTGCAAGAAGTTATTGTAACTGAAAGAGTAAATCATCAGCCTCAGTGTCCTTTGGGCTCTAACATATAGTTATTTCTGCTCCTTAGTTTACAAAATTTTCTGTTATATAGTTAAGAGAATCATTGATCAATGTTACAAAGAAAAAAACTAAAAACAAGACACTTAAAATTACCTTGTTTTCTTGAATACTGGAAAAAGTACAATATATACAAGCTTATATGAAATATAGATACTGGCATATATAACTGAAAACACACTATGGATTCAGAAAGAGCATTTTTTTACTGTACAACTTTACTATGGACTAGTTGTGTTCCTTTCCTCCATAGCTTCTTTTTGATGAAATGAAGAATTCAAATTAATAAATAAGATGTTAAAAATTTTACAGCTGGAGTAGTGTGCAAATTAAAATGCAGTGTTTTACATTCTGAATCTGAGAGAGTATCACTTAATCTAATTATCAACAAAAACAAAGTGACATTTTTGTCCATCTATTACAGCATTACTGAAAAATAATAAAGAGCTTTCAACTAAATATGAAGAGCATGCTTGTAATAGTTTGACTTAATAAAAAAGACTATATAGTACATGTGAAACTCACTTTGGCCATCCTTGGGGGACATTAAAAAATACAGTCGTTCTACAGAAAAGAAGAAACTAAGCATGAATTTCCTAGCTTCAGAGGATATGATTATGTAGTCTGGCAATATATAGGCTAAGTGGCACTTAAAATGTATCCACTTATATGCTCAATAATAAAATATATGTGATATTCATATGTTTGAATGCCTGTAATAAAATAGGATATATATAAATAATATATACATTATTATATTAATATCTATTTACATATATATGACATGTATGTATATATATAAATGAATATGTATATATGTACATAAACAGTAGTATAATTAAAACAGTAGTAAAATAATAATTTAAATGACCATAAATAGCAGTATATATATATATATATTGTTTTACTACTATTATTACATGTATATTATTCTAATCTATTCATAGAATAATATACATACAAGTAATAATAATAGTTTTATAACATGGGATATATATACTACATATGTCATATTATATTATTATATGTTATATAATATATATCTCACTGTATACATTTGTATATAATGTTCAGTGAAAATAGCCAAAATACAAGGTTGATACGTAGAATGATCAAACTTTCATGAAATGGCATTTATCAGGATAGGATTGCCCATTTTGCAGTCAAAGATAGAGCTTGAAATCTTGTATTACTCATACACATAGAGGCTGATGCAGGGCAGGGAGCCCTCCTTCATCTTGAAGACATATTCAGTGGCTTCTGTGGTCTCCAAGGTCATCATGGCTAAGAATGGCGAGGTGAAAGAGCTGCACCAGCTCTTAGTTGGCTTGACCAGAAGGTGAGACATGTTCTTTGTCACCACATCCATCATCCAGAACTAGACCCACAGCCTACACATACGTGCAAGAGATCCTAAGAAATTACTCTGCCACAGATGTACTATTTTTAGAAAATGAAATATCCTTTGTAAAGGATGCTATTAACATCAAAATATTAATTGCAGCTTTCTGAGTGTTTGATTATGGTTAATTTCAATTCTCTTCTTTGTGTTTTTCTACCCTTTCCCAAATACTCCATAATATGTACTATTTTCATAAAATAAGTTTTAAAGTAATAAAACTAAAAAGTAGCCATTGACCCCATGTCATATTACTTTAGCTTTTTATTATTTTTAGAAACTATTAATCTACCTTTTAAAAAACTACTTTGACCCTCAGTCAAACATAACTGTATTCTGTGAGCATTCACTTTGTGCCTAGGTAAAATATAAAGTGTAAGGTCATAGATACTTAATTAGATTTTAAGATTGAACAACTTAAACATAGTTAAATGTGTCTGTCAACTCTGTAGCATTATATTTGTAAGTTTATGCTAAAACCATAAAAATAGGAATTAAGAAATTAAGAGATGATAAACTTTATGTGGCAGGAAAGAGGATGTGATGGGAGAAAGTGGAAGAATACGCTGAGATATAATTTCAAGGGAAAATCATTGGCAAATATCCGAATCTCAAACACTTGTATCTCCGATATAAGCAGCTGTACCAACTGTGGGGTATGAATATTGTCAAACCATTTTTGTTTTTCAAATTAATTGCTCTGGCATCTATTTCTCGGATTATGTCAAAACATCCAGATCTCTCATGAAGCCCTCCTTGGACTTGAATTATCCAAAGAACTCAGAGCTGTTCAGTCAAAAAAAGTCAATCATGTTGCCCCTGGTACTTCATCAAATACCAGCTGAAGTGGAAATTGGAGGGTTTGTTTCACTGTTTTTGCCTCTGCCAAAGCTTCATTGGGGCATTGCTGAAAACTCTCCCTGAAAAGTCATTTTTCACAGATTTCTATGTGCTTCACACATTTTAGTTCCTGAGGTTACAGCTTTTTCATCAAAAGGGACTTGCACAGCCATTGTTTCTAAGTCATGCCAACTATAGTAAGGTACTTCAAAAAAAAAGGGAATTTCCTACACTTCCCAAATCTTTTGCCATTTGATGTGTGGCTTTGCAGTTCCTCCCAGCAAGAAATGAGTTTATTATCCTACCCCTTGATCTGGGACGGTCTTGTCTCTTGATTTGACCAACAGAAGATGGCAGAAGTGATACTACAGCAGCTCGAAATCTAAGCCTCCGAGGACCTTTCAGCCTTCTTCTCATTCTCTTAGGATCCTGCTGCTGCCATTTGAACAAACCCAGGGCAGCCAGCTGAATGAAGAGCGGGATGGCACCCCCATCACCAGACTTGATAGTGAGTTGAGGTCTCCAGGATGAACTACTCTCTAGCCAACCCATCAGAGAAGCCCAAGGTAAGATCAGCCATGCCTGGCCCAGATCAGCAGAACCACATGACTAACCACAGACTCATAAGCAGTAACAAGTGATTGCTGTCTTTTGTGTGTTCGTTTGAAATTTTATTCTTATTTATGTTATGTAATCAATGTCTGTCTCCCAAACCCCTCCCCATTAGATTGTAAACTCCATGAGCATGCAGTCATGTCTGGACCATTCAACACCGAGTCCCCAGCACCCAGCACAATGCCTGGTACTTAGCACACTCTCAATAAATACAGGGTGGATGAGACTGTTCAAATAGCCGGGATGATGGTGGCTTAACCAGTAGCAGAAAAACTGAGGAAAGGAGACTAACATCACACGAAGTGGACAGAACAGGTTTGAGACAAGAATCAGAATCAGTTCCGATTTTACAGCCTTCTGACTACACTACTAGCTATATAGTCTGGGCAGGTCAACAACCTTTATCCACCACACCCTTAGTTTTCCCCTCTGTGAAATGAGAATAATACCCCTGCAGCTGGGGAGAACGAATATCCTCCAAGGCAGAAACAATAATAAGTCTAGAGGAGGGTCATGGTGGCCCAAATGAGGGCCAGCTATCCACTGAGAAAAGCTGGAAGACCAAGTGATTGCAGCCTTAAGCCTCTAAGCTTTGGCAGGGTTTGTTATACAGAAAGCTCATCCCCACAGACAGCTGTAGACGGCTGCCATGGAACTCAGGACCCCAGTCCAGATTAACACACCTTCCTTCATGTTGAGTTTTCCTGGTTCCCTTTCCTGTTAGTGGACATAATTTATCAAAGAAGTTTTGCTAACATAGAACTACAAAGGGAAGAAGTGAAGGTCTGGGCCTTGCCATCCCAGCAGGCTTTCTCGCTATGCAAATTTACAACCTCCTCAACAACCCTTGTGGCTGCAGCCAACAAGTGTCCCACAAAAGGACCCAAGGAAATTTCTGGAACTGATGGGTATGTTTAATACCTTGATTGTAGTGAGGGTATCATAGATGTGTGTATATGTCTAAACTCATAAAAATGTGTACATTAAATATGTGAAATATTTGTATATTAATTATATCTCAATAAAGATTTAAAAAATGAGTTATCATAACCTTCCCTGAGGGAAATAAAACCCACAAAAGTTATATTCAGCTGGATATGTTTCAGAGTAACTTTCTGTATATACTTGGATTTAGAAGTTACAGATATCTTCTCTAGTAAACTGTTAAACCCAAATTGCTCTACCCAAAGTGAGAGAGAATGGGGGTGAGACAGGATGGGACCTGGGCCCCTTTGCTGCAGTGCTTGCACCTGGACAAACGTCTCCAAAGAAACTGTAGGGACTAAAAATAGCTGCATGCATGAGCAACAAAATACAAAGAAACTATAGGGACTAAAAAACACTGCGTACATGCGCAGTTGGGGCAAAAACTGGACAAAAGATACAAAAAACCCAACTGCCACTTCTGAGGTGCTTGGAGCAAAAGCAGGGTACTGCGCATGATCCCTGCACTCAACATCACCTAAGGGGTGGGCAAACCACCTAAGCCACCCCTCTGGCCTGACCCCTAGACACACCCCTTCCCTCACCCCACATAAGGAACAAGCTTGTCCCCTTGGGAAGCGAGCAAGGGAGCTTGTTACTTGTTTTCACCCCGTCCTGCAGCCACAAGGGTCCCAATAAAGCCTTGCCTGAATTTCTTGTCTGGCCTCTTGTCAATTTCTATTGATTAAGGAAGGCAAGAACCCTGGTGGGTATCAGGTGTATCCTGGTAGGTCGCTGGGAGTACAGTGACTTCAGTTCCTGGGTTTATCCTGCCTTAGCCTGACTTGGCCACATCACTCACCCTCACTGAGCCTCAGACCTCTTACCTGTAAATGGAGAAGGAAATATGACTGGCTTCACCAGGGGACCCGATCAGTAACCAGCACCGATGTCATGTGTCTGTAACCTCTCTGCCTGCAGTCTGCTGCCACCGTATTAGAATCCACCAGGACTGCGATCTCTGTCATGCACCAGAGAGGGAGGACAGGGACCCGCATGCTCTCTGCCTGTCCCTCACTGTGCAGTGGGGAGAACCAGATGTAATAATGTGAGTACACTGTGTGCACACAGCTCCTCCCAAGTAGCAGGATTCCAGAAATGCTTGAGATGACTATGATGAGGAAGAGAGCAAAGACAGATATTTGTAATAATTTGGGAATCGCTAAAAGTAAAACTCAGATAGCAAAGGACCAAAGTACTTGAACTTACACAAAATGTATGGTGCAAAAATCTCACAACATAGAGGCAGAATAAATGTTCTAAGAAATCAGTCTCTCCCATTTGTTGTGATGCTCTAGAGAGCAGAGGCTCATCTCTGCTGGGAGCATGGTGTCCTGTGGGCCTTGGTAAATACACATGGTGTGGTGGAAGAGAACTGCACACAGAGCAGCCTGCCCAGCTTTTACCCTGATGTTATCACTTTGTAGCTATAAGACAAACCAAGGACTGCTCCTCCTAGTGCTTAAGTGAGGCCTCTGGAGCCAGCTGATCTGTGGTTTACAAAGTATGCGATTTCAAGCAAATTGTATACTCTTCTGGGCCACATCTGTGAAATGGAAATACTAATAGTGCTTACTTCATAGTGCTGTGGTGAGAACTGAATTTATATTTATATTTATATATATATTATGTAGTGCTCAAAATAGTCTCTAGGGTATAAATTCTCAATAAGTGTTGACTATTAATACCATTGTACATCCCTATATAAGTTACTTAATCTCTTTCTTCATCTCTAAAATGAGGATTATAATAATTTACATTTACACATAGAGTTGTTCTAGGATGTAAAGAAATGAATGTGTATAAAACGATTATAACAGTGATTGAAGAAGTAAGAAATCAATAAATGTTAGTAATTATTACTATTTTAGTTTGTAAATTTGTAATTAAACTATCAGTGATTCGTAGAAGTGTTTCAAGGGGACACTATAATTTATTTTATGCATTTTATTCTTAACTCTTTTAAAAATCCATCCCACTAAAAGTTCCTTTTGTTTCATATTGACTGTTTTACTAATTTTCTTTTTTAATTTCAAAAGTTACCAATTATCCTATTGCCTTCAAATTACTTATACATGGACACATGAACCTAAGCCATATTTGGATATCAAAGGATTACAGAAAGTCATTTCTGGTTTTATTTCAATAGCATCTAAGCTAAACATCAGCTCAATTTTTTCTAGGTCATAAATGATCACAAGGGTATTTTCTTCATTTCAGGATACTTTATAGCTTCTAAAGTACTTTCATCTGCATTATTTCATTTTAGAAATACCATTTTTCACAATTTCAATAAAGAGAAAACTAAGTCATAGAAATGAAATAATTTACCTAATACATTGAGTAAATGTCAGATTCAGGATTTGATCCATGGTCTTTAGACCCCAGGCCCCATGTTCTTTTCACAGTATAATATTTCCCTTCAAAATCAACAAAATTAACATTTTGAAAGAATGTTGATATTTCAAGTTCTAAATTCACTGGCAATTTAACAACCTAAAAATGTCATTAAAAGTAATATGAGAAATTATACTTGTAATAAGTAGAGCAAACTAATTAATCCAACTTAAATCTAGTGTAGTGTGCTAGTGATTAATGAATAAGTTTTGACTAGTATCACATCAATTTAAATTGTATCTATACATAAAAGAGATGACACTTTTTTCTTTGCTGACTACTTTCTTTCCTGTTTTCTCATCAGATGAGTTGGAAATGATTTGCATAATTATATGTTTATATAACCAGGATAGTAAGGCATACTTTCTTAATTTTACTAAGTACCAAAGGCTGGAAGTAAAAATCTACTTATCCATCCATCTATCCATTTATCCATGTGTGTGATTTAATATGAAATTTCCAATGGGCCATATATGAATGTGGCACAGACTTGGATCTAGAGAATATTACATCTTTTTGTGAATTTGCCTAGTTAGAAGTTAAGTCTTGAGTTTAAAATATTTGCCTAGTTAGAAGTTAAGTCTTGAGTTTAAAATATTTGGGTTCCCAGGTATAGTTAGGAATAGTTAGCACAATATAGTGGAAAGAGACTTTAGCATCAGGCAATTTTTTTGTAAAGTGGGTATTTATACTATGTCAGAAATATCTCCCAAAAGCCCTGATTGTATTTCTTTACTGGTGAAAAAATACACAGTTCTGGATAGCACCAGACAAACTTAAATATAAACCTTAGACCTGCAACCAAGCGGATGGTCTTGGACAAGTCACTTAAATTTATTAGCCCCATTTTCCCCATGTGTAAAGTGAGAGAATTAGTTCATACACTCCAGATTTGCAGATAAGTGTAGGCAGGGTATGTGCATAGAATCTGTTATATAATTTAGGCACTTTATGTATGTTGTCATCATGATCAGTCAACACAATCATGATTATCATCTGTTAAGACTAGAGCTCTCTCTTCCATTGTCATGGAAGAAAGAATTGAACTGCATTTTCATTTTCATTTATATTAAAATACCTTCTTTATTTTTCTTATTTTTTATTTTTTATTTTTTGGCTGTGTTTGGGTCTTCGTTTCTGTGCGAGGGCTTTCTCTAGTTGCGGCAAGCAGGAGCCACTCTTCATCGCGGTGCAAGGGCCTCTCACTGTCGCGGCCTCTCTTGTTGCGGAGCACGAGCTCCAGACGCGCAGGCTCAGTAGTTGTGGCTCACGGGCCTAGTTGCTCCGCGGTATGTGGGATCTTCCCAGACCAGGGCTTGAACCCGTGTCCCCTGCATTGGCAGGCAGATTCTCAACCGCTGCGCCACCAGGGAAGCCCTACCTTCTTTATTGAATTTAAAGAATGTTTCAAGCTTCATAAGAAAGATTTTCTTATAAGTATACAAACCAATATTTTTGAGTACTTACTATGTGTCAGGCATAATGTCAAGAGCTCCACGCTTACTATGCCATTTAGGAGTAATGTTGCTACAAAGTTAAATAGTAGCTAGTGCAATCTTTATCATTTTTTCTAATGTAATAAAGCTCAGGCTAATTTGTTGAAAGTTTTAAACCTAGTAAAAGATAGATCCAGTACTCAGATTCAAGGTTAATTGACTCTTTTATTATTTTCTGACCATACTTTATATTTAAGTATCTATGAGGTGGTATCTATATGAAATAAAAATGCAGAAAAAATTAAAATATGTAATAAAGACTTGAAATAATTTGTTGATAATTTTAGACAATATAAGAAACAAAAATGAAAAGAGTTCAGAATTCATTTTTACTAAGAATGAAGTATGGATTTATAAGAATAATGGTTACCTGCAGAAAAAAGAAGAATGCCATCCTAATATTTGTGAAACAAAGGAAAGAAATATTGGGCTATAGTCCCATAAAGGCCATAGACTTTAGGAAAGAGTATTTGAGTATCTCAAGAGAAGGAAGTCATGACCCAAAGGGAAATGTGAGAAGGACTGTGACCCAAGTGTCATAAAAATTTCACCAAAAAAATCCCCCAAATCTAACTATATAATTCTGAATAATCTCAGTGGGAAAGAAAAATGGAAAATGGAAAGTGTCCAAAGAAATGGCATTTTTGAACAATTACCATCATGAAGAACTCAGATTGTAAAAAAGACAACAAGATATACATTTGAAATGAACATCAAATAACAAAGACATTGATACAAAACAAATGGTCTGACAATATACTGAAAATTTCAGTGATACAAAAACCTTAAATTTTATAGGATTATGTGTTTAGGAACTAAAGGTAATTACTAAAGAGTAGGAACTAAAGATAATTACTAAACAGTCTTTAGTTTGTTCTTCGTTCCTTTAAGAACGTTCCAGCTGGAAAATGAAGGAAATAAAAGCCTTTCATGAGTATACTCTGTGGGGTTTGGTGACTCCTTTTCAAATATCAAATACCAGAGAAATCTTTGCCCAACACTTTAAAAATGTAAGATATCATTATTATCTCATGGGCTGTAAATGTTCTCATGTCATGCTAAGAGATGACAAAGATGGAACTTTTTTATACTGTCAGTTTGCAATTCAGTAATTGTGCTATCTTAGATAAGTTATTTAACTTTTTTGTACCTTTGTTTTCTCACCTTTAAAATGAGGATAAAAATAATCCCTAGCTCACAGTTTCATTGTGAGATTTAAGTAGGTTAACATATTTAAAGCATGAGGACCAAATGGTACATAGTAGCATTTAGTACTTCCTATTACCCAACTCCTTGGTGTGCTGATGAACTATTCATAAGCAGGTGCATGGGAAGGAGCCTGGGCTTGTAGTGTTGGCCAGTGTCTATGGTGTAAATACTCCCATCATGACTGATCTCATCTCGCCCAAGTCGCTGAATGAGAGTTGGGAAGAGATGCATGGCAGCATCCTGCTACAGAGTGTTTCCATGATGCAGATACCAATAACCTCAGGAGAACAGATGACAGTAAAATGCAGTAAAATAATTAGAAATAGTGAGTTTTGAGTATCTGTTATTTTGTTTTTAGGAAAAAAGAAAGAAAAAAAATTATTTGACTAAGGAATTACAAAAATATACAGATCTTCCTTCATTTACTGTGGGGTTATGTCCTGATAAACCCATCAAAAGTTGAAAGTATTGTAGATTGAAAATATATTGAATTCACCTAACCTACTGAATGAACATCATAGCTTAGCCCAGCTTACCTTAAATGCTCTCAGAACACTTATAGTAACCTACGGTTGGGCAAAATCACCTAACACAAAGGCCATATTATAATAACATATTGAATAGCTCCTGGAATTGATTGAGTACTGTACTGAAAGTGACAAATATCATGGTTATAAGTGGACCTGTTGTTTGCCCTCATGATCACATGGCTGACGTGGACCCCTGACCCTGACACTCCCAGCATCCTGAGAATATCAAATGGTATATCACCAGCCTAGGGAAAGGTCAGGTTCAAAATCCAAAGTAGAGTTTCTACTGACTGTGAACTGCTTTTGAACCAGCGTGAAGTTGGAAAATCATAAGTGATTCTTTGCTGTGTGCAAAGCTCACCCAGAATTTTAGGTTCTAGAAGCTCAGAACTACACCACTGACAGTGTCCGCTCATCTGACAACTATCTGACTCCCCACAGAGTAAAGTCCATGAATAAAATTTACTTGTTTACACAGGGCTTGTTGGGATTAGAAGTAATATTTTAAAGATATATCTATATCTATAATATTGTATTATATATCTGTTATATAAATTTTGCTTTTCCATGATTTGTAATTTTTTACAATGAAGATATATTACTCTTACTATTAATTATTAACAACAAAAAGTAAAGACATATAACATCCAACTCAAAGTAGTTCATATGAAAACAGGATTAATTCACTAACATCACAAGGATGTTAGGGCACAATTGTGCCTTAGTTATAGTAGGAACCAAAGGTTCACACCAGTTGTCACAACCCTCTTTCTCCCCACGACTGCCAGTGACTATGAATTTGTTCTATCCTCTCTTAATGCCAACAGGTTTCCAGTTTTATTCTAAGTAGATGATCACATTCTCCCAGTTAATATGATCTCAATACCAGGGAAGTGTATTTTACATTTGATTTAGAGTGAAACTCTTGAAGAGGATTGTGACTGATCTTGTGCAGGTTTTGTACCCCATCACAACCCATCACTGTAGCCTTGGAAATAGAGTATTCAAATTGACCCATGTAGATCATATTTTCTCTGGTGGAGGACAAGCGGTTGGCTAAAGTTTACAGTGTTATAGAAGAGAAAAATATGATTCCTTAAAGAAAGGTACATGGGGTGGTAAATGATATATGTCCTACTGTAATTGTGAAGTGAAGGTGAAAGGTGAATTGGTAGCCAGAGGGAAATCCAAGGCTGATAGCGAGCTCATGAAATAAAATGCTATGACGAGGTTTGTGAGTTCCTTAAAGCTAAGAGGAACTATAAATATGGTAGATGGAAAGATCGGATTCAAAATGATCTCAATAGGCAGAAATGAGACGCATAAGACAAGATGTAACTTCACAGGAGCAAATATAAATTCCTACATTTAGTTCAAACAGTTGGTTTTATATAAATAAAAAGTGGAAAAACAGGATTTATAGCAGTTCTACTGAAAAAGCAAAATGTGAAGTTTTATCTAGCTTCAAGTTCAATAAGAACTGACAACATGACACTGTTGCTAAAAACGGTAATTTAATCTCAGGTTGCTGTCTGGTTCAAACAAAGGAGATTACAGCCTCCCTGTACTCTGTGTCGGGCATGCTAAATCCAAATTTTTTCCGGCTTGGGATTCCATACTTTACAAGTGACAGTAACAAACTCAAGGGAATCCTGAGTGAGATGAATAGGGTAGAATAATATTATCCCCAAAATGACACAATAAACTGGGTATATTTTTATCTTAGCAGGGATGGCTTCAGGGGTGTATAGTATCTTCCTTCAATTCAGATGTATCAATGGAAAAGGAAAATAATTAATTCTGGGGTCTAGAGGGACAGAACTGCACCAACTGTCAGAAGTCAAATCAAAAGATTCTGGCTCATGGAGGATGGCATTTCTAAAAACGAAAAGACCACATATCAAAGTAGTGTGTGTCTTTCATTGGAGGTGTTAAACTATAAATTAGCACAGTGGAATGAGAAAGAAAAAAATTAGTAATAAAAGAAGGGATGAATGAAAAAGAGTAGGAAGTTCTAGACATTTGTTCCTGATAAAACACTATAAAATATTATTTAAAATATGTATATTGAGGGCAGACAGCAGAAGCAAGAAGAACTACAATCCTGCAGCCTGTGAAACAAAAACCACATTCACAGAATGGTAGACAAGAGGAAAAGGCAGAGGGCTATGTACCAGATGAAGGAACAAGATAAAACCCCAGAAAAACAACTAAATGAAGTGGAGATAGGCAACCTTCCAGAAAAAGAATTCTGAATAATGATAGTGAAGATGATCCAGGACCTCGGAAAACAATGGAGGCAAAGATCGAGAAGATGCAAGAAATGCTTAACAAAGACCGAGAAGAATTAAAGAACAAACAAACAGAGATGAACAATACAATAATTGAAATGAAAACTACACTACAAGGAATCAATAGTAAAATAACTGAGACAGAAGAATGGATAAGTGACCTGGAAGACAGAATGGTAGAATTCACTGCTGCGGAACAGACTAAAGAAAAAAGAATGAAAAGAAATGACAACAGCCAAAGAGACCTCTGGGACAAAATTAAACACAACAACATTTGCATTATAGGGTTCCAAGAAGGAGAAGAGAGAGAGAAAGGAACCAAAGAAAATATTTGAAGAGATTATAGTTGAAAAATTCCCAAACATGGGAAAGGAAATAGCCACCCAAGTCCAGGAAGCACAGAGAGTCCCATACAGGACAAACCCAAGGAGAAACACACCGAGACATATAATAATCAAATTGGCAAAAATTAATGACAAAGAAAAACTATTGAAAGCATCAAGGGAAAAATGACAAATAACATACAAGGGAATTCCCATAAGGTTAACAGCTGATTTCTCAGCAGAAACTCTACAAGCCAGAAGGGAGTGGCAGGACATATTTAAAGTGATGAAAGGGAAGAACCTACAACCAAGATTACTCTACCCGGCAAGGATCTCATTTAGATTTGATGGAGAAATCAAAAGCTTTACAGACAAGCAAAAGCTAAGAGAATTCAGCACCACCAAACCAGCTCTACAACAAATACTAAGGGAACTTCTCTAAGTTGGAAACACAAGAGAAGAAAAGAACCTACAAAAACAAACCCAAAACAATTAAGAAAATGGGCATAGGAAAATACATATGGATAATTACCTTAAATGTGAATGGATTAAATGCTCCAACCAAAAGACACAGGCTTGCTGAATGGATACAAAAACAAACCCCATACATATGTTATCTACAAGAGACCCACTTCAGGCCTAGGGAAACATACAGACTGAAAGTGAGGGGATGGAAAAAGATATTCCATGCAAATGGAAATCAAAAGAAAACTGGAGTAACTATACTCATATCACATAAAATAGACTTTAAAATAAAGAATGTTACAAGAGACAAGGAAGGACACTACATAATGATCAAGGGATCAATCCAAGAAGAAGATATAACAATTATAAATATATATGCACCCAACATAGGAGCACCTCAATACATAAGGCAACTGCTAACAGCTCTAAAAGAGGAAATGGACAGTAACACAATAATAGTGGGGGATTTTAACACCTCACTTACACCAATGGACAGATCATCCAAACAGAAAATTAATAAGGAAACATAAGCTTTAAATGACACAATAGACCAGATAGATTTAATTGATATTTATAGGACATTGCATCCAAAAACAGCAGATTACACGTTCTTCTCAAGTGCGCACGGAACATTCTCCAGGGTACATCATATCTTGGGTCACAAATCAAGCCTCAGTAAATTTAAGAAAACTGAAATCCTATCAATCATCTTTTCTGGCCACAATGCTATGAGATTAGAAATGAATTACAGGGAAAAAACCATAAAAAACACAAACACATGGAGGTTAAACAATACGTTACTAAATAACCGAGAGATCACTGAAGAATTCAAAGACAAAGTCAAAAAATACCAATAGACAAATGACAATGAAAACACGACGATCCAAAACCTATAGGATGCAGCAAAAGCAGTTCTAAGAGGGAAGTTTATACCTATACAAGCCTACTTCAAAAAACAAGAAAAATCTCATATAAACAATCTAATCTTACACCTAAGGGAACTAGAGAAAGAAGAACAAACAAAACTCAAAGTTACCAGAAGGAGATAAATCATAAAGATCAGAGCAGAAATAAATGAAATAGAAACAAAGAAAACAATAGCAAAGATCAATAAAACTAAAAGCTGGTACTTTGAGAAGATAAACAAAATTGATAAACCATTAGCCAGACTCATCAAGAAAAAGAGGGAGAGGACTCAAATCAATAAAATTAGAAATGAAAAAGGAGAAGTTACAGCAGACACCACAGAAATACAAAGCATCCTAAGAGACTATTAAAACAAATTTCTGCTAATAAAATGGACAACCTGGAAGAAATGGACAAATTTTTAGAAAGGTATAATCTTCCAAGAAAGAAGAAACAGAAAATATGAACAGACCAATCACAAGTAATGAAATTGAAACTGTGATTAAGAATATTCCAACAAACAAAAGCCCAGGACCAGATGGCTTCACAGGTGAATTCTATCAAACATTTAGAGAAGAGCTAACCCCCATCCTTCTCAAACTCTTCCAAAATATTGCAGAGGAAGGAACACTCCCAAACTCATTCTATGAGGCCACAGTCACCCTGATACCAAAGCCAGACAAAGATACTACAAAAAAAAAAGAAAATTAAAGACCAATATCACTGATAAATATAGATGCAAAAATCCTCAACAAAATACTAGCAAACAGAATCCAACAACACATTAAAAGGATCATACACTATGATCAAGTGGAAGTTATCCCAGGGATGCAAGGTTTCTTCAATATACGCAAATCAATCATTGTTATACACCATATTAACAAATTGAAGGATAAAAACCATATGATCATCTCAATAGATGCAGAAAAAGCTTTTGACAAAATTCAACACCGATTTCTGATAAAAACTCTCTAGAAAGTGGGCATAGAGGGAACCTACCTCAACATAATAAAGGCCATATATGACAAACCCACAGCAAATATCATTCTCAATGGTGAAAAACTGAAAGCATTTCCTCTAAGATCAGGAATAAGACAAGGATGTCCACTCTCACCACTATTATTCAACATAGTTTTGGAAGTCCTAGCCATGGCAATCAGAGAAGAAAAAGAAATAAAAGAAATACATATTGGAAAAGAAGTAAAACTGTCACTCTCTGCAGATGACATGATACTATACATAGAGAATCCTAAAGATGCCACCAGAAAACTACTAGAGCTAATCAATGAATTTGGTAAAATTGCAAGTTACAAAATTAATGCACAGAAATCTCTTGCATTCCTATATACTAATGATGAAAATTCTGAAAGATAAATTAAGGAAACACTCCCATTTACCATTGCAAAAAAAAGAATAAAATACCTAGGAATAAACCTACCTAGGGAGACAAAAGGGCTGTATGCTGAAAACTATAAGACACTGATGGAAGAAATTCATGATGATACCAACAGATGGAGAAATATACCATGTTCTTGGATTGGAAGAATCAATATTTTCAAAATGACTATACTACCCAAAGCAATCTACAGGTTCAGTGTAATACCTACCAAATTACCAGTGGCATTTTTTACAGAGCTAGAACAAAATATCTTAAAATTTGTATGGAGACACAAAGGACCCCGAATAGCCAAAGCAGTCTTGAGGGACAAAAACGGAGCTGGAGGAATCAGACTCCCTGACTTCAGACTACACTACAAAGCTACAGTAGTCAAGACAATATGGTACTGGCACAAAACTAGAAATATAAATCAATGGAACAAGATAGAAAGCCCAGAGATAAACCCACGCACCTATGGTCAACTAATCTATGACAAAGGAGGCAAGGATATACAATGGAGAAAAGACAGTCTCTTCAATAAGTGGTGCTGTGAAACCTGGACAGCTACATGTAAAAGACTGAAATCAGAACACTCCCTAACACCATACTCAAAAATAAACTCAAAATGGATTAGAGACCTAAATGTAAGACCGGACACTATAAAACTCTTAGAGGAAAACATAGGAAGAACACTCTATGACATAAATCACAGCAAGATCTTTTTTGATACACCTCCTAGAGTAATGGAAATAAAAACAAAAATAAACAAATAGGACCTAATGAAACTTCAAAGCTTTTGAACAGCAAAGGAAACCATATACAAGACGAAAAGACAACCGTCAGAATGGGAGAAAATATTTGCAAACGAATCAACTGACAAAGGATTAATCTCCAAAATATATAAACCACTCATGCAGTTCAATATTAAAAAAACAAACAACCCAATCCAAAAATGGGCAGAAGACCTAAATAGATGTTTCTCCAAAGAAGACAAACAGATGGCCAAGAAGCACATGAAAAGCTGCTCAACATCACTGATTATTAGAGAAATGCAAATCAAAACTACAATGAGGTATCACCTCACATCAGTTAGAATGGATATCATCAGAAAATCTACAAACAACAAATGCTGGAGAGGGTGTGGAGAAAAGGGAACCCTCTTGCACTGTTGGTGGGAATGTAAATTGATACAGCCACTATGGAGAACAGTATGGAGGTTCCATAAAAAACTAAAAATAAAATTACCATATGATCCTGCAATCCCACTACTGGGCATATACCCAGAGAAAACCATAATTCAAAAAGACACATGCACCCCAATATTCATTGCAGCTCTATTTACAATAGCCAGTTCATGGAAGCAACCTAAATGCTCATCGACAGATGAATGGATAAAGAAGTAGTGGTACATATATACAATGGAATATTACTCAGCCATAAAAAGGAATGATACTGGGTCATTTGTTGAGACGTGGATGGATCTAGAGACTGTCATACAGAGTGAAGTAAATCAGAAAGAGGAAAACAAATATCATATATTAACGCATATATGTGGAACCTAGAAAAATGGTATGGATGAACCGGTTTGCAGGGCAGAAATTGAGACACAGATGTAGAGAACAAACGTATGGACACCAAAGGGGGAAAGCGGTGGGGGTTTGGGGTGATGGTGCGATGAATGGGAGATTAGGATTGACATACATACATTGATGTGTATACAATTGATGACTAATAAGAACCTGTTGTATAAAAAAATAAATAAAATTCAAAAATTCAGAAAAAATAATAAAATATATGTATCAATTATATTCTAATTTTTTTTTTTGCCTCTGCAATTTGATGTTTTGACTACGTCTGTATCACTAAAACCGTCACAAAAGTGAATATATCAATCAACCCTAAAAGTTTCCTCATGCCCCTTGGGAATCCCTCCCTTCCAAAACACACCTCACTTGATCCAAATCAATGTGGGGGAAATTAGCATCTTAACAGCATTGTGCCTTTCAATTCTGGAAGACATTATATCTCTCTATGTTTTTGTATCTTTAGTTTTCCTCAGCAGTGTTTTGGAGTTTTCAGTGTTAAGAGTGTTGCTCATATTTTTTCCGAGTTTATTTTATTTTCTCTTTTTTGTGCTATTGTAAATAGTGCTGCTTTTTTGAAAATGTCAGCCTTAAGTTTGTCACTCCTATAAAGAAACACAATTCATGTTTGTATGTTAATTTTATATCCTGTACCCGTTCTTGTGGATTCCATCAGATTCCCTGTGTATGTGAACATGTCTGAGAACAAAGCCAAGAGCACAGCCCAGGAAAAGCTTACGGCTTTAGTGGATAATGGCTCTCATACCCATTCAGTGCTCAGCAGCTTAAGAAAATATACCAAAGCAAAATTTTGAGAAGGGTAACTGAAATAAAATTCTATATTACAATTTCTCATTAAGATAGAATGGGCAAATATATATTTAAGACATTATTTTATAGGTAAATTATGATCCATTCTGTGTTCATAAATTCCAAGACCTAAGGAAAAGTCCCTTTGAATAAACAAATAAGGTTGGGTTCAGAAAAATGAACAAAAGCAGATGAATGTTGTTATTCTCACTCTTTCTGAAACATGTAGCCCAAATAGTTACTTTCAAACAGGCTTAAATAATATTGCTTCCAAATTTTATGTATTCCTATCTTTTCCCATTTTCTGATTTTTTTTATCTTTACAAACCTTTATCTTTTTTGCATTTAGAACTCTAAACCACTTATTTTTATTTATCAAATCACCTTTTGATCTTTCATTCTACACCTTATGTTTCCCCAAGTGGGTGAACTGGGAGCATTGGTGTATGAATTGAAAACAAAACAGTTAAAAATGGAACAGATATGAACTCATGTCCATATTGGTTTGATAGTTTAAAGAGTCACCAATTACATACATGATGAATAGGAATCACATTTGCCTTTTATTCCTAAGAAGGAAATGAATCTTATTCTTTCATGCTATAGTTACAGAAATCCAAGCCACAACTCAAATCCTTTTTCCTTAAGGAAGCACAACACAACCTCAACGTGTTTTTTGAAGAGTTGTAGCTGGGACATTCTCTAGCACTGATTATAGGTTCTTGGGGCTAGAGACCAGGCTTCACAGTTGGTTGGATCCAACTCCAGTGCCTACTACAAACTGTTCTTTTGTGGGAAGTGTTGAGTCTGTATTTGTTTATTGAGAATGTTTTATTTTATGATGCAGTCACGTGAACTGAGCATATAGTGCAGTTGAGTGTGAAATCATAGGGTCGGCTCAGTTCACTAAGTCTTTGCATGCAAAGTTATAGAAAAATAGGACAAATCAAATGGTTTGATCTTCTTTTGATGATGAGTGAAAATCAGCAACAGTCTGGATTCAAAGGAAATGACCATATATTATATTAACTATTTTCTTGCCTGGGTTATCTGGAAAGTTAGCTTTCCTCCCCACTCCACTGTGTCTATTAGCCGTGACAATTATATTGGCCATGCTTTTCTACTTTTAAAATGTCTCCATTTATAATATCCATTAAGTTGTAAACCTAAATCTTAAACATGCCACACAAAAAAAACCAAATGATTATGTTTGATATCATGAAAGTTAATGTTTATATAATAATATAGCAATATGTCAATTAATCTGTCAACCTGAATCTCAGAAAATTTGCTTCACACTCTTTGGATGATACAGCTCATTAGAGGTAGAGTTGGAAAAGTAATAACAAACATTGTACTTTATTGTTTAAAAACAATATTCAAAATTTTTTCTTGGTGAAATTCATTCTGAAATAATAAATTTTAATACAAGAGTTAAATACAAGTAAAAGAAAATTGAAAATATGCAATTTAGCTTAATTATTTCTATGCTTTTGTAGTTGTTGTTTTGGTGCTAGTTTAATTATTTGATGTGAACTTCATTTCTATATAAAATTTGGTTTAATTTTATTTTCTATAGATAGTTAAGAGAAAAGGGTGCAGGAAAAAAACCAAGCCTGCCAATAAAGTAACAAATGAGGAATTAATAGTTAAATGGCAAAAAGGCATTGTTATAATGTAGAAAGAACCTGGGCAAGCAATTAAGTGACCTGGATTATATCCCGGCTCTGCCCACAAAAAATACTGTCCAGTAAGTAGATATTAAAGCAATGCCCTTCACTTTTTATATACATATTTTTATACATTACTTTATTTGTTTACAAAATTATCTCTAAGGTACACACTATTCTCCCCTTCACAGATGAAGAAAGCCAATTAGGGAGGGTAAGTAACTTGGAAAGTTCTCACGGCTAGTAAGTGTTTGGCTAACAACAGGGCTCAGTAGGGATTCCAAAGACAAGTTCTTTCCATTTGTCATTTAACTTATTTCAGACTCGTATCCTTACATGTGAAAAAGGAAGGAGACTGGATTGATTAATCGTTTAACCTATGTCAATTTGCAGCCGCTCCAAAGGGTAAATAAGACCTTTAGTTTAAAAATGTGTGTATGTGACATTAGCACAATGAGTGAGACAGTAAAACAGACT
The DNA here is from genome assembly GCF_965194805.1 of Balaenoptera borealis. Lineage (NCBI taxonomy): Eukaryota > Metazoa > Chordata > Mammalia > Artiodactyla > Balaenopteridae > Balaenoptera > Balaenoptera borealis. The sequence goes on along the minus strand of NC_138869.1, from coordinate 63,666,001 downwards.
GTCCACCTGTCTCTAGGGCAGCGCCCCACTTCCTAGCATCCCCAACCCCCAAATATTTTATCTGCACAGGAATTCTCATTTGAGTAAAACAAAAATTTTGAAAACAGTTATTATAACCTGAAGAAAATTACAGCATTCATTTCTAATACTGAAAAACAATGCTGGAACACTCTTTCACTAAACCAGAAAATATACTTTCCTCTCTCACTAGCTGGACTCATATTTCTTTTATTAATTCAGTATGGGGTTCATAGAACAATGCATTTTACGACTGTTAATTCACATCCTGTCTTCTCAGTTTTCAGTGGAACTCCCCTAACTGTGAAAAGAGTTTCATATTAAAATCTATAGTAAGACACGACCCATGGTTTTGTGCCTCAAAATTTCATCAGTGGAATTATAACTCCATAATTCATGGTTAAATGTTGGTAGTTTCCGTACTTGAATAGCATATATTTAAAGTATATTTACAAAGCACGGAGATGCAAACATTTCTAAATAATTTGTGATGTTGGTATTTTAGGCTGTTTTCTTTAATGTGGTATTTTTTTACTTACTCTAATTTAATGAATTAAAAGTAAAGCAAATTGGAAAATGAAAATCATGGAAAGTTCAAGTGCAATTTCCTTGTATACTTTTGTAGGGAAGCTTGGAAAGAACGACTTATGTGTAATACTTGAGGTCCCCAGCACAGCTGATGACATGCTCCTCACACCCTGCAACCATCTGATGAAGGGTGTCTCACATTTCTCTTAATAATACCTATTTTAATAAGTTTTGTTTCTTAAGTTTAAGAATTTAACAATAGGTTAGAAATGTTTCTTGACTGTTGTTTATATTTCATTCTGAATACATTCCTAATATTTTCTGAGCTTCTTCAGGTGTGAGGCTAGCTCTCACAAAGAAGGCCCCCGCACTCCTGGAGGGTGTGGGGTGAGGCTGGTTCACACAGCTGGGTCCAGCAGAGCTTCTCTGGGAGCTGAAATTGGACTGAGCATTGTGCTGAGAAGTCTGGATAAGAACATTCCAAGTGGGAGGGACAGCAAGTGCAAAGCTACTGAGATGGAAAGGAGCTTAACATGTTCAAGGAACAGAATGCAAGCCAGTGCGGCTGGAGGATGGAGAGAAGAGGGAGAGGCTTGGGATATAACATTAAATAGATATGCAAGGATGAGGGATGTGGAATTGCCAAGGAGTCTGGATTTGAGTCTAAGAGGAGGATTTTAATCCAGAGAGTGATTGGTTCAACTTGTTTTAAGATTATTCTCTCTGATTCAGCTAAATACAGATAATTTGTAAAGCCATGATCACAAGGGAATAACACAGATAAAGAAAAAGTAAAAACCCAAAACTATGGCTTAACCTAACATTTAAAGTCATAACAGATGGATTTAAGAAAGACAATTGTTGAGGAAGTGCCACCAATTCAAGGAGATCAAGAAACTACTTTGTGGAATCCAAGAGTGGGAAGCATTTCAAGAAGAGAGTGGCCATCTGTGCTGAGAGACTGAATAATATGAGGGCAACAGGAAGGCAGCTGATGGGCTTGAAAGCGCATTTGAACAAGAAGAGATTTGATAGAGAGGAGTGGACCCTAACGTTATTATGAGAAACTGGGTGTCCATGGGTGCAGAGTGGTGACTACGTTTGCTGAAGATAGATTTCCTCTATTCCACACACCAGGGCCTTAGAACAGGTAAAAAGCATTTCCTGTTCTAATGGTTAGCTTACTTCTTTAACATTTTTTTCATTATACTTCAATGATTTTATGACTCCATAATTAATTTGGCAGCCTAATTCTTAAAAAAAAAAAAAAAAAAAAGATTTCCAGTAGTGTTTACCTACTGAGTGATATCTTAGCCAATTACAAGTGTTTCTCCTCTAATCTCTCTACCTCCACAATGACCTTCCTGGAAGTTTTTATCTTTCACTTTTCTTTACAAAAACATGAAAGGTGAGGAACAATGACAGAATTATATATATATATTTTTTGGGGGGGGGGTCACATCTTTTATTGAAATGTATGTCATGCGATCCATCTGGAGAATTCTAATATTAGTAATTTTGAAATTTCATCGTCAGTTACACTAGTATATTCTTTGGTGGGAGGGTTATGTTAAATCTTGGAGAGAATTCCCAGTTACCATTTAATACCTACTGATGCCAAAATTGAGCTCAAAAAAACGTTATATATGACTACATCTCAATATATAGTTTGAAACTATATATATTAAAACTTCAAAATTTTCTCTTATGAGAAAACAAGGAAGTAATCAGTTTTTTTTTTGTTTTTCATTCTTAAAAATTCCTAAGGAAGATAAAATACAAAAAATATCCTTTTGGTTTTTAACATAAAAAAGGTAAGTTTCCTCAAAATTTTTCATAAATTTTCAATGTTTGTACAACATCTTGAATACAGAACAATTGACAAGAAAGATCACCTGTTTAGTGGATATGTGTCAGCATCTATGTACATGATAAAAGCAAACTATGAAAGCTTTATAAACACTAATCAAGACAAAATAACCTTAGAATTTTATCAAACACCACATGTGTGTTGTTTATTTTAAATTTAAAATATTATATGATAAATTTAGTTATCCTTCACAGCAGCCAATATTATTTATAATTTTAAAAATCTATATAAAATGTAAATTTGAGCTAGGGATTCTAAAAAATAGTCGTTGTTTAAAAAGTTATCAGAAACTATACAATGATTATTTGCCTTTCTCCAGGTTGGCACAGAATGGATAACAAAAATTTAACTTATAGGCCAAAGAACATAATTTAATGCGTTCAGAGATTCAATTTAACTTGAGTAATTATATGTGTTTATTGTAATGACAGTATTTTAAGGATTTAATTCATTTGGTAGTTTGAAAATAGTTTTTAAAGAGAAAATTAGCAGTTGATATAATGACTACTTAGGGCAAATAGTACCAATATATTATTAATTCTAAAAATGACAAAAATGACCAAGTTTAATAATCAATGTATGAGTATAGGTTTTTCATGCTGTTATACTTGGGGGGGGTAATTTTATGTTATTTTTCCTGGTGTTCAGCCATTGTTCTACTTATTCTTGAGTGTTTTTCCTTATTTCATAATTAAAAATCTGTACCTCTATAGAAGCCTACTGTGCTCACCCTTCTGATAGGTTATTTTAGTAGCAGAAATTCAAATCTTTGTGAAAAGTATCTAATACATTTATATTTTGAAGTCCTTAAAATATTTTACTCATTTTCATTACTAATTACTATTATGCTATGGCTGCCTCAAATGATTAAGAATGGATAAGGCATTTAAGCATCACTAATATAGTAAATATAGTCTTTGTAGTAAATAAAACTATGTTAATGATGAAAATAAATCTGAAATAAAATAATTAACAAAAGTACACCATCAGAAATTAAGGTATAGAACTTAAAACATGTGTGGCTCATTTAACTCAGTTCATAAATATACTTTTAAAACATGTCTCAAATAATTGCTAACATGGTAATTCTTTTTAACAAAATTATAAATGTTTAAATATATACATATTATCCAAAAGATTTTAGCCTATTTGTATCAAAGCAGTAATCAAATGCTTTTTACTTCAGTTAAATGCTTTATTAAATATATATCTTCCATCCTGAATTTAAAAGATGAAGAACTAAATGTGATTTGTGAGTTAAATTAATGTAATATTTGTTATTTATCCCCAAAAGATTACCTAGTAAATTCTTTGCATCCTGTCTGCTTTTATAAATCATTTCTGAACCTTACTGAATATCATCTGCTTACCTACTACTCACTTGAATATTTTTGGGCTCTGCAAACATGGTGGTAGACACATATCTGTGGTGCCAGTGGTACTGCCAATGGCTCTTATCTCCTCCATTTGGAAATCAGCACACAGGAAGTTAGTGAAACTATTAGATATTATTAACTATTTTAGATAGATCTTCCTGAGGCTACTTTCAAGGACACTGATTTTCATTTGCAGAAGCTTTTCTTTGAGGATGAAAATGATTTTTTCAATCTTTAGGCGTCTATGTTTGGAGCAGAAACTACTGCTTCCCATGTTGATGTCCAAAGTATTGCCAACTCAAGAGACCTTTTTGAAGACCCCAAATTAGAGTCCACCTTAGTAAATACTCCATCTTCTCAAAAACATTTTTTTCTAGGAAGTTAGATAGGATTGTCCTTAAGTCAGAAATATCAAACTTGTTCAGGAACAGTCTTGCTAGAAAATCATGGTTTTCTGTTATGGAAAACATTTTGCTCATCCTCTTTGAAAAACAGCATAGCATATCAATGTACCTAATTTCATCAAACCAATTACAAAGCATTACTAGCTGAATTCCTACATTAAAATGTGACTCTCTACTGGAAGAAGCTGATATTTTTAAGTTTCAGGTGGCCAGCCAGTGACCCAGATTCAATTGGAACCAAGGTTTGCAGATTACTCACCCAGAGACCATCGCGCTATGCCATACAACAATGCAAATAAATCCTGTGAAAGATATTTGTCTTTGGACCAGAAATATCTGCGATTATAAAAGCCCCTCGCTTTCCAACCACTGTGGCCATAAGATTTATGAGATTCATTGGGAAAAGGGTTGCACTTTAGAATATTGCAATACTCTGTCGGCACTAAAAAATTAATGATACAAAAAAACCGTGTGCAAGACAAAAAGTAATGGAAACACTCCATCGTTCAATAATCACTCTGGTATTTAGTATTTCAAGATGGGTAAGATTGTTTCCAATGTATCATTCTGCTAGAATGAAAGAGTGCTTTAAAAAAAAGAAGAACCTGAGGTGTTTCTTAACAAGAAATTGAAAAAAGATCTTAGTATTGTCTAAGCAGATGAAGCAACAGCAGCCAGTTTCCCTTTAAATTGATGTGCTGTGAGATGTATTAAAAGCAGAAGCTTTCTATAATTATGGTATTCAAAAAGTCTAATTATTTAATATATGTATAGCTCTTTTAAGAGACTTGAAAAAAATAGAATTCAAATTAATACCTAATTTATTTCAATCATAAGCTTTCCTAGTAATGTTAAAAATAGTATTGCATGGACTTTGAAAAATGTTACCATGCTATTAAATGTCTCATTTATGTTTCATACAGAGTTTTTTGATGTAGAGACTGATTTACTACTGAGTGTTTCTGAATTAAGGAAATAAAGATGGGGAAAATAAAAGGACTCTCAAAAGCTTAGGACATTACAAAATATTTTTTCTCAGTATCAGAGGGAAAGCTACAATTTCTGTGCACAAGAGGTCTAAAAGCAAGTAAAGAAATAAATATCTTGCCTGGACTCTGAGATAACTAATTATAAGATATTCACTCACCATGAAAGATAAGATGTGGGCAATGTATTTTCCATAATGATCAATAAACAAGACCATAAATAGCTCTCATAAAATAACTGAAAAATGGTTCTTATGTAATCAAGCTTTATATTTGATTGTGTAATTAATTAAAAATACTCATATGACATTAAAAGTTCTTGGGAAGATATGAGTTCATTAGAATTCTTAGCATAAACATCATTTCATCTCATTTATTCTGTAAATATTTTATTAATTACCTACTCTATCCCAGCTACTGTTCTAGGCATTGAGGGTCCAGATAAACAAGACATATGGAGTCCTCTATAGAGCAGATATCTAGTGGGAGTGTGGAGAATAAGCAACACCCATGTAAGCACATAGATAATTTTAGGCAATTGTAAGTGCAGTGCTATAAAGTAACACTACCTGGGATCTGCTTTGGGTAAGCAGTGATATAGGGTGGGAGTAGGGGTTTTTCGTTCATCTAGATCAGCCAAGACCTCTTTAAAAATGATGTTGGAGCTGAGTTCTGAATGCTGAGTAGGAATCAAGTATATAAGGCTGTGGAAAAGCTGTGTTCCTGATTGCAGATCAAATATAAAGGTCCTGGGGTAGAAAACAGCTAGGTTTCATAAATGTTATTTGATATTTTGGTAGCGGACTTTGGCTATTATTGGTGTTCATACTGAAGAAAGGCACAAAGTTAATATTACAGGTATGTAAATTCACAGATTCCTTCATCTAGTATACTCTTAAGTCATTATTCCTCTATTCTTACTTCAGTACAATTCTATTTAAAGAAACAACAAACAATATGATCCAAACATATTTAAGATTGCATATATTTTCATTTCGATGTCAAAATTAAGTAATGATGTTGTCTTCAGAAGACCATGAATAATACAGCACAGATTTCACTTGTATCATTTTTGCTTAAACTCACCTAATATAACATAACTTTCCAAACCCAATAGTGCAGAGAAATAACACAGCTAAAGCTAACTTTAAACTTGACTTTTAAATTATTTTTCCACTTTAGAGAAAGTTTCATAAACATGTTTTTTTAAAAAAAGAAACTTTTGTGCAATAAAGTATATTATCAGCAGATTGAAAAAGCAACCCACAGAATGTGAGAAAATATTTGCAAATCAGACGTCTAACGGGGGTTAATATCCAGGATATGTAAAGAATTCCTGCAATTCAACAACTAAAAAATCTGATTTAAAAATGGGCAAAGGACTTGACACTTCTCAAAAAATATATGTACAAATGGCTAATAAGCACATGAACAGATGCTCAACATCACTAATCATTTGGGAAATTTCCTTTATTATAAAGATTCAAGCAGCATAATGAAATGTGAGAAAGCAAAAAAAATCTTTTAAAATGTTATGTGCTGATTAAAACTTATCTAGACATACATGTTATATAAACAGACAAAATAGAAACTATATGAACATATACTTCAAATAAGTCTAATTTGTTGACAGTAACATGTAACACATTTCATCACAACTTAAGATGGATGCAGAATTCTAACAATTGCACTAGAACCTTATCCCAATGCTTATTAAGAAAATGATTTTTCTCTGGAGTCAAGCAATTTATAAGAAAGACTGCACATTGTACATGACATATATTAATACACATTTGTTTCTACTAATGCCATGGTGAATCCCCAAACCATTACTTTAATTAAATGTTTTATTAATTAATATAAACCACATGTAGTGAGAATGAAATACACTGCTTTTGTTCTTCTCATTGAGCTACAAAAGCTTTAAGACAAAAGATATTTTTAAAACAGGGAAGCACATCATAAGATGAAAAACCACGGTGGAATCCTTACATTATGAGGAGGTCTACCAGGCAGCACTTAGCCTCAAAAATCACTTATCTCTGGCTCAAACCTACAAAAGACCATGAGACACCCCCCAATGTCCCTGGGCAAAGGAAACTCACAGATGTCTGGAAGTCATTACACCAGGGAATGACACCTCTTATCGCTTGTGCTACACATCCATTATTACAGCAGAAATACGGGAAACTAGCAATAACAAGACAGTGGAAATGTGGTTGCTGAACTCTGTAATTGAGAGCAAAAACCCATATTTTAGTTCATTCTCCATTGTGTTTGCATTGTCTAATCCTGCCTCTTTGCCTAGACCCATGCAGGTGACCATAGCTGGAAAAGCAAACCCATGGTGATTCTAAAGACTCTAAGTTAAATCATACTGAAAAGTCTTATTCCCCCAGTCAATTTGCTCACTCTTCTGGATTCCACATTTCCTTGTCTCTCCTCAAAATTCTATCTCCCTTCCCACTCTCTTACTCGTGACTGGTAACCTCACTTTCTATTTCACTGAGAAAACAGAACACAGTATAAGCAATGGCCAGCTGTACCGACCCCCATGTATCTGTGCTCCCTCCCTCTCCGTGCCCTCCTAACCACGCTCTCCTCCAAGGCCAGCGCCTCCCTTCCTGCACTAAATCCCATGCCCACCATTGTTCCCCCTCACAAGATTCTTCTTATGAGAATACAAAATAAATTCTTATTTTCATCATCTAATAATTCCCTTCCTTGACTCCATCCCCCCCAACTGTATTATGTGCCAACTGTTCTTTGTAGCAAAAGTACTCAGAAGAGTAGATAAACTATGTTTTCCACTTTTCACCCCTCGTTTTTTCTTCATGTCGTTCTGATCATGCCTCTGTCCTGATCTGAACTACTCCTTGAAATGACTGCCCTGCAAAATGCCGTGATAGAAGCTTAGCTCTTATCTTATAAGCATGGCACAATCATTTCCTCTGTTTTATTTTTTTTAATTCTAAATTATTACTTTATTTATTTGTTTTTACACCAAAGAAATAAATTCAAAGATGAATAAAGAAACACTTAATCATCCCCCCATTTTCTCTCTTGAGATAACTAATATTAAGAACCTATTGACAAACTTCTTCCTGTTTCTCCATTATTATACAATATTACACAATCGTATGTACACATGTATACAGTTTGGTTTGGATTAAAAAATAGAATTACACTATATAATTTTCTCCATGATTTATATATTCCTTCTGATTTATGTAGAGTTAACTTACTCTTTTTAATAGTTGAATAACATTCCATAATAAGGATATACCAAATTGTATTCAATTATTCCTCTTTTGCTAGTTGTTTTAATTTCTTGTACTAATAAGAATGTTGATTCATTTAATATCATTGTTCATGTAAGTCTGCTCCTTGGTTCCTCAGCAATCAGAGCCTGAAAGAAATGCTTGGGTATGAGGGTTTTGCTAGGTCTTATTGTTTAAGAAGCAAGAGTGAGAGCAGAACAAAGCAGGAAGGACTGAGAGCCATACAAAGATAAGCTATTGAGTTGGCCACCACTAATTGCCTACTTGGTCAATCCCTTGAGACCTTCTGAAGGACTGTGATTCTCTATCCAAGGAGGAAAGGAGAAAGCATTTCTGGCTCTGCTGGCTTATCGATCAAAGGTTTGCACCACAGAGTACTGAGTTCCCCAAACTGGCAGGTTGCGCAGACGTGAGTTTTTTTTTTTTTTTAATTTATTTTTTATACAGCAGGTTCTTATTAGTTATCTATTTTATACATATTAGTGTATATATGTCAATCCCAATCTCCCAATTCATCCTACCACCACCCCCACCCCCGCTTTCCCCCCTTGGTGTCCATATGTTTGTTCTCTACATCTGTGTCTCTATTTCTGCCTTGCAAACTGGTTCATCTATACCATTTTTCTAGATTCTACATATATGTGTTAATATGTGATATTTACTTTTCTCTTTCTGACTTACTTCACTCTGTTTGATAGTCTCTAGGTCCATCAACGTTTCTACAAGTGGCATGAGTTTTGAATTAGTTCCCAAGATGTACACCCTCATGGTGTCAGCTGTAAATCTCTGGAGCTGTGAGCCAGGAGAGGGCAAAAACAAGACTGGAAGTGAGACATATTCAGGTTAGGCTGTAACTGTGTGACCCTATTGAGTCCACAAGAAACTCATTTTCACAGAAGTAGGAAAAAAATGATAAGTTAAACCAATAGAATCTAAAATGTGCTTAAAGAGATGTTCAATAATGTTCATCATTTACACCACTCAGAATTTCTCATGTAATTCCAGTCTCTTTTGGGGAGGTAGCTAGTTGCTACCTGTCTGTCTCTTGCAGAGACAATGTATTATGGTAATTAAAATAAGCTAACAGTTCTCACTGCTTCAACGTGTCTCAGGGGCACAAATGATATTCAGAATCTCAGTTCTCCATTTCTTATTCTGTTTTTCTCATTCTCAGCCAGGACTTCACTGGTTTGAGCCATTAGCTGCCTTGAGTTTGTTGAGCTGTGGTTCCTGCAACTGCCTTGCCACCACTATGCCCAGAAGGGCACAGATGCACCCAGGAAATCCTACGGGTTCCTTACATACTCCTTCCTGACCCCACAGTGTAACATCAATGCTACTTCCTAGTGGTGATCTAAGTGGATGACCCCTCCCCCCATATAATTCTTTTCTTTTGGTCCACAGGCATGAGTAACTCACATGATCAGGTGGTAATCCCAGCTTCAAGTTCAGTGGAAGATTATTTGTTTATCCTTCAGGAACTAGGAACTAGGACTTCAAATCTGGAAGACCCTAATTTTAGGAAGATAGGAGCATTATTGCAAGTGAATCTCTGGGAGTAACCAGTCCTTTGTTTCTGGACCTGTGCATTCTATTAGGAACACACTACCCACCGTAGATTGGTTGTTAATTCAGCACATGTACTGCATCCTTCTGTCATTCTGTTAGTAGTCAGCTGGCTGTTCTGGGTAATTAGGTATGCATTAAGACAATGATCCATGTGGTCTTGTGTCCCCCTTTGACTTTTTCCCCCTAAAAATTGGCCTGTTGTTCTGAGACCATATGGTAGGGGATGTCTTGGCTGACGTTCACAGGACAGTCATACTATCTCTGCAGTGGATGCCCTCTGGAGGGACACAGATACCTACTGGCCTTGTGGATGGTCCTACAGTCCATCTACATATCTGTTCCCCAGACTCCCTTATCCCAGACCTTTGAATTCCATCAGGAGCAAATTCCATTTGCTCTTTTGCAAATAGACAGTGTAAAATATCTACAGAATCCTAAAGGTCTGCATTGCAATTATCCTGCTGAGGCTTTCCAGAAATCTATAGGGTGTATTATCCTTTCCAGATAACTCTGTTGGACCTTCTGCAACATTGAGCCAGGAGGTCAGGGCACATGCCCTACATACCTGACTTGCTCTCTGGCTCTGGGCTCACTGAAAACTGGACATCACATCCTGATTCATAGGGATAGGACCAGTATTCCCAACTGTGATATATGCTGCCTCAAAATCCAAAGACTCCCACCAGGCTCTGTGCTTCTTTCTGAACACACAGTGCCAGAGGATAAACTTCATCAAAGACGACTTGGAAACCTCAGCAATGCTGGCCAATGCTGAATATATTTTATAGGTCAAATACGTTGTATTCAGCATTAGAAATATTATTTATATTTGGAAATAAAACTAAACAAAGGAAAGGATAAAATGTTGTTAGGTATATAGCATGTACTTTGACAAAGAAGAAATGATGCAACCATTTCATTTTAATAAGAAGAAAGAGAAAATTATAGAAAATAGAATAATCCAAGCTATTGCCTCCTAGGTAACAGGTGGAAGATAAAATATGTCATTTAAAGCTGATAAATCAAATAGTAAAATCTTAAGTATATAAAAGAGAAACATTAAGTAAAATAACTTCACTGAATAAAATTGGGAGGTGCAAGAGAAAAAGAGGCAGAGATAAAGAGGTAAAAAGCTTATTTTGCTTTGCTCACAAAGCAAAACACAGCATCTAAAAAGAGAGAGGCAAAATAAACTATATGCTAGCACAAATGTAATCTCTAGAACAAAAAGTGTGAACCTTATTAAATATCAGAGCTACATCACCATGAAAAACAAACCTCATATATTATTTTAAAATTTAAAGTCAAAGCAATATTTACATATATACTGATTATATCAGTAACGCAAATAAGAATGGCTCACCTATTAAAATTATTCCAGATTGTCTTTCAAAGCAAAAACCAATCCTATGTTATAGACATACACCTAAGCAAGTTGATTAAGAAAAGTTAAAAATAGATGAGCAAAAAGCACATAGGCAACTGCAAACAAAAGGAAAGTGGGGTTTTCTGTTATCAGACAAGCTAGTTTTCAGTGTAAAAACATTGAATGAAAATATAAGCTGTTATCCAATACCATTCACAATGTTTATAACAGTCTTGCATATATGTATGCACCAAATAATAGGACCCTTTTAATAGTAAATAATCTCAATGTTAATTCAAATGTTTAAAAACATAAAAAAAAGAAAACTTTAAGTGATTTCTATGAAATGAGTATGATCGTTGATACCAGAACTTTTTAAACATTATAAGCAATTATTTTGATGATTACATTGCAGGGATGGCAAATAGATTTCTCTTATAATAGCACCTTCAATATATTGTCAATGGTGACTAAAATTTTACATTGAGAAGGATTCTGAGGGTGCATCTGAGCACAGTGAATGTATTTGTCAAATAATATATTCATCAGTATAAAACTAAGCTGTCACTGGTCAGATAATTATAACTCTTTACTTAGAGTAAAAAAAGAAAACACTATAGAGGTATTGTGCGAATAACTTTTATTTTACATCTGTTTGTATGTATGTATATACACCTAACTCTAAATTTATTATTGTGATCTATTTTCCACAAACTTTATCACAATGATAAATTTAGTGTTACTACAGATTGGTTTCCTGAGAGTAATTTTCCTGAACTCTAGTCCTGAGTTAGGAAGTGATACAGCTTATGAATAAGCAAGTCTTATGTAGCATATTTAGCAAAACTACCAAATTTGGGATTCAACCTGGGTTTATATGCATACTGGGCTAACTCTTTTGGAAAGTTATCTTGTTATGTTTACTTAAACATATTGTCAGAGTTTATAGAGAGGAAACATCTTATATGGTTAAGAACACAAAAGCTGTAGTACAACCATTACTGTTTAAATGTTCCCATCCTGGCTGTGGGACCCTGAGCACATTACCTCAGTTTCCTCACCTGCACAGCAGGGATTATAATAAGACCTCTACCACAGAGTTGCAGGAAGACTAAAGTGAGTTAAAATGAATTATGTGCCTATAATAGTGTCTGACACATACTAGGTACTATATAAATATCTGTGAATAAGATATGGGGCCCAAAGATGAATCCTTGTCCTCTCAAAGACAACAATTTTGACTCATATTTTACATCAATATTTTCCTGTATTTCAGAAGAATCATACTCAGCTTTCACAGAGAAAGGGAAAGGTATTTACAAATTAACTTCAGAAAGGCATTGTTTTTGTTTTGATTATACATAGAAAGAAATACAATGTAGTTTCAATTATCCAATAACTAAAAGTGACTAGGTGAAATATTTATATGGTTTGTCACTGAGTGTTCCTGAACTCCTAGAAACATTTCACAATATATTTTACCCGATGCATATCATATCTATTCAAATTTTAATCTAAGCATGGAATTAGCCCTCTATGTAGACAAATGCCTTTAGTAAGATTGAATAAATTAGATTTTAAAATAATACAACTTTTTCCAGTTATTTGAGAGTCACACATATCACCTATGTACTAACATTTTCCAATGCATTTTCTTAGGCTTTAGATATAAATATGATTTCATTTGGAATTTAATTTCACTATTTTTTCAAACCTCTTCAAGGCCAAAGATTGAGATGTGTTAGTATATTCTCTATCACAGTGATTAAAATATAAGTAAGTGATTTAGAAAATTTTACCCTATTGTTTGATGGGACAAAGGAAAATGATTAGGAAAAAAAATACATATAGGAACAACCTAGAAATGTTGAACCTAGAAATGTTGAAAATAATTAGGAAAAAAATACATATAGGAACAACCTAGAAATGTTGAATCTAAGTTGTCATTTTAGTAAGAGGATTTAATAATTTTTTATATTTTATTATATGTCATGAAAAATATTTGTATTTAGTGCTCAAAAATGAACCGTGTGAATGCCTAGCATTATTTCGCCCCTTTCCGATGACTGGAACTATGAAATTTATTCAAAATTATTTTTGTGTGACCATCCCTCACTTCCCACTTAACATACTGAACCTAGATTCCTTGGTTCATCCTCACCTATTCAGCTGTTGCTTTATTTTCTTTTATTATTATCCAACTGACAACTGGAATCTCATCTTCCCTATTGGGTTTCTCCTGTTTAATTAAGTGATTTAATAGTCCACACAGAAAATCTTCTGCTTCACTGTGTTTTCATTAAAGAAACATTTCCTGATTGTCAATTTCATTAAGGAATATGGAGAAGGCATTTTAAAAATCCCCACAGTGTTACTGGGAAAAGAAATATACATCAGTGAAACACTAGAGACCAATTAAAGGCAACAAATCAGTAAGCCCATGATTATGTGGTATAATCAATATGCATGAGTACCAGGAGAATGAAAAATTAGGGAAAATAAGTCTGGGATGTAATTAGGTCTAATTACATTCCCTGATAATAAGCCTGATCATCCGGTGGTGATTTTACATTTATTGTCTGAGGTCATGAGGATGTGGTTTGCCCATTATTCATTCCATGCAGTAAGGGCAGCACTGCAAAGGTTTACCTTGTTTGACTTAAGAGCTTTCTTAGTATTATTTCTCTCCCTGTGGCTAGTAACTGATACAATTCTGAGTTTTGAGTAAATGCCTTTGTATGTCCATGTTGCACATTTTTTCAAATATCAAAATAGAGATTGCATAAAAAGAGATCATTCCTTATGGACATTGTAGATGGAAAGTTAGCCAATATTTATTTTTCCATTTTAACTTTTAACTGGAAAAAGATAAATTAAAATGTATTTTCCTCATTAAGTACAAATGGTATTAGAAGACCAAGAAAAGATCATTATATAGGAAGATGACAATTTAGAAAATCTCATTAATTTAATACTTTTTATTTTTTCAAATAAGTAATATATTTAGGTTGTAATAAAGAAACAAAAAGTTTAAAGAAAAACTAAAATTTCCAGTCTTGGTCTCTCCTTAAAAAAATAAAATCCAATTTGAATCCAGCTAGAGAGAGAGCCACTATTAACATGGAGTGACATTGCATACATATAAATATACACAAATCATAAATGTGCTTTCAGAGTACATGCATTGCATGTGCATATTTGCAACTTTAAAAAAGGGGCAGCTCTTTTGCCCCTTTCCTGTTTGCCCATTTCTGTTCGCCTCTAACCTTAAAAACCTAATTATAGGAATGAGATCACTAAGCAATTGAAACTAACTCCTGACTTATGCTCTCCTGAATGCACACCATGCCTTGCCTAACTTGCTGGTTCTTTTCCTAGATAAAAAGAACTAAGAATGAAGAATTAAGTAGTTAAAGAATGACTAGCTCTCTACCCTTAACAGCCCCCTTAGCAATCCTGAAGGAGATCAAGCAGGCAAGATAACAGCTGAAGAAAGAGTCAGCCAGTCTGCATGCAATGGAGAATGATGCAGAACCTAACCTCCTGCCTTGATGATTCACTGAGATTCTACCCGCCTCACCCCCCAAACTGTCATGGCTGAGCAAAATCTTTGGAGTTGGTCTATGGACACAAGTCCATCATCTCTCCAGATTGCCAGCTTTTCTGATTAAAGCACCTTTCCTTTCTACTGACACTTGCCTCTCAAATTATTGGCTTTTGAGCAGTGAGTAGCCAAACCTGAATTCGGTAACAAAACTATAGTAGTTTATTGAACAAATTTGTTACTTATGAACACTGATTATTCTTAGGTCTTTTTGACTAATGAAGAATTACTTGGTAACATTTTTATGCTATAGTTTTGCACATTTGTTTAAGCATATTTATTCACAAAATATATGTAAATATATCTGCGTCTCTATCTGCCCTGAAGTAAACTGGCTTAGTTAATGAGAAAGCAAATTTAGCTGTTCTTTCATTTGTATTTTCCCAAATACTTCTCAAAAAGAAGTGTATGATTTTATACTTCTATTAACAAAGTCTGGGGGTCTGTTTGTTTTTCATTCTCACCAAATATGAGTATATTTTAAGATTTTCCATAGGTGAATAATAGTACTTCATTGTTATTGTATTTTGCAATATTTAATTATAATGAGATTCAACATCTTTTCAAGTTCATTATCCATTTATAGTTTTTTCTTTGCCCATTTATATACTGAGTTTTCAGTCCTCATTAATTTATAAGCATTCTTTACAGGTTAACAAATTAAACCAATTTTCATATATTTCTCAGATTCTTGTTTGTTTTTGACTTTTTAAATTATTTATTTAGAAAAGTTTAATTTTATATAATTAAATTTAGAAGACAGTATTCATTTTTAGAAATAGCTTGTTTCCCTTTACAAGCTATACTATAGCAAAAAACCATTTGATAAACAGATAATTGTGTACATTTTAAATATAAAAAATAGTCACAAAGTTGTAGGCTTGTTTATATGTTAAAGTTACAGAAGGCCAGGCCAGCTTTACACATATGACAGAAATCTACTACCAATTACCTAGTTCTATGAATTAGTGAACAAGCCAGCAAACATCACTTACAATGATGAAGACCACATCAAAAAATGTACTTTGTTCATTTAGCTTGACAAATGTAGTTCAGTACCAATTCTTGGATAATGCTTCAGGGTAGACTAGTAAATGTCTTCCAACAGATTTTGTGAAATAGTTTAGTGTGAGTTATAATGAGGTCTCACTCTTGTTCTCAGCTAATGATTTGCGGCTGAGAACTGGAGGACTGGTGGTAGCAGTGAGAATGATGGGATTTGCAAGCTATGGAAATGACACTTAACAAGGTCACTTAATGGGGGAACTTATTTTATCTTTTTGGAGTAAGATGCGGTTTTATGCCCATCTGTAATTTTAAAAGCCTGTGGTGAAACTTGAGTGTCACTGCAACTGAAAATGAAATATTAATGAATGAAATGCATTGAGTTGCAATAACTAAATCTATCTATGACCTCAAAGAATAAGTGACTTAACAGAGATTCAAGGGCTCTCCCACAACATCTATTTTTAGTTTTTCTATGAATGTTTGTCCTTTATTTTACTCTTAATTTTTATTGGAGTATAGTTGTTTTACAATGTTGTATTAGTTTCTGCTGTACAGCAAATTGAGTCAGTTATACATATACTCATTTTTAGATTTTCTTCCCATTTAGGTCACCACAGAGCATTGAGTAGAGTTCTCTGTGCTATACAGCAGGTTCTTATTACCTATCTATTTTAGAACTTTTGTCTCTTTATTTACATCCATGTCATATGTGTACTTGCATTAATTTTGATACAATGTTAGCAGTTCATAAAGAAAATAATTAAACAAATTTAATTTTGATCCACATTAGACTTTTAGGAAAAGTAGATTACAAGGTACTCCAAAATGGCCATTGCTACAGGATTATGCATGTGATTTTGCAAAACTGTAATTTGGTCATAGGAATTTTTGATGCTGGCAAAATTAGGGTAGAGGCTAATGACAAACAAATTGACCAATCATACACGGTTCCAACAAATCACATGTTCTGGGAGTTGTGGTTTTCATCTGTTCCCTGTCTCCCCTTACACACATATTTAAAATATATCAATCTGTTTCTAATGGAAACTGGGTTATATAGAAATAAAATTTTCTTTAAATTTCCTTTCCTTCTTCAAATACAAATATCTGAGATCTCATTTTTTGAGTCAGTGGTACATGAATTCTTCTATTATTTTTCTTTCCCTTTCCATCCCTCTCTCCTCTCCTTTCTCTTTTCTCTCCAAAGTGAATGAAATGAAATCAGAGCTGGATGAATGTGTGACCCCCGCCGTAACCCACGTGAGCTCAGCACCTAGAGGGGGACCTTACATCTTACATTCAGGTTTGCCAGCACATGCTAGGTAATTATTGTTTTCCCAATGTAATTATAGCAGCACTTGCTTTGACTCTCAAAGTTTCCTAGTGGGAAAGATAAATTATATGTTCACCCTGGACACTGGAAAAATGGTGGTCAGGGACCTGCTTTAACTTCTGTCCTTTCCATCACTTCAACATCAAAATATTTATTCACAATTTAGTTCAAGCAAGAGAATTCAGAGATGTTAAAATTTCAGCAATAAATGGGAAATTCCCAATTCAATTAGTATTAATTTAATAAATTGTCTTTAAAGCAATCCCTGAATATAAAACTATTTTCTCTATTAGGAATGTTAAGATTCAGTCAGATTTAATTCAGAAAAAAGATCAATAAGCAATATCATTAAAGACATTTATTTCATTATTAAAGTTTTGGTGTTTGCTTTTGAGTTTCCTTTAATGTACTAATTGCTTGTGGAAGTATAACATGTTTTGTTATAATTTCTTTTCACAATTTGAAGGAAACCAGATGACAGAAAACCAGAAGGGCCCATTGACCTTATTTTCACTAGTTTTGTTGTCTAACAAGTTCATATGATAAATATAAAAAGAAAAGGTAGATAAACACAGGGTTTTAAAAGAAGTTTCTATCTTCTAGACTAAACAGGGATTAATCCATTTTATTTGAACAATATTGAATATTTGATTTGAAAAATATTTTGGACACTTTTCTGATTAGTTATTTAGACATCTGCTTCAAATATATATATATATATTTCAAAGAAGTTACAATAAATAAGATATCAACTAATGTAGGTAGTACCAAGGGAGCAATGCTCACTTTCAAAAGTACAACTGCTTGTTTATTATCCATAGATATTGAAGACAGAGTTTATTTCACTAATGCAGAATTAATCAGACTGCTTCTAATTGAAAATGAAATGTTATCTCCCCACACCTGTCTGTTATACACAGAATCAAGCATAATTCACGTCCTCCTTAGGAGAAAGATTCCATCGACCCTAGTGTTGTGCTTTCCTGGATTTATGTTTTATTACTTTTCATTTGCCTGTTGTCATTGCTTAACTATTGCCATTTATAATTTTCAAAGAGGGATCCATGAGAACAATAAAAACCTCATTATAGGTTTTTTATTTTTAGAGGAGCAAAAAAATGCATATTAGTCACCAAATCAAAAATGTTGTAGTGTTAGAATAGACACATGCAGACTGCTATTGATTTATATGATTGATTAGAGAGGAGAATCATAAAAGCTTAACAGAACTTGCAGGAAGTAAAAATGGAGTCATAGATAAAAATGGCTTTTCTCAGACCTAGGAGGTGTTTATTTCCTAGAAAAATTCCTCAGAAGGAAAGAATATGGAGGAAGACTTGTTCTGCTCACATTCCAAGGAATAAAGAAGGCTTGTGAACATGCCTTCTTTTTTTCTTGGGCATATTCAAAGGAAAAAAAATTTAGTTTCACTATATCTATTGTGAATCTATCAAATCTTGTAAGTTTCATAACATGTATGTAATTATAGATTTTATGAACCTATAATTTGATATAAAGTTGAAAGCTATTTCATTTATTTCATTATTAGAGTTTTAGTGTTTGCTTTTGAGTTCCCTTTAATGTACTAATTGCTTGTGGAAGCATAACAGTGTTTGTTTGTTTTACGTTTTGTTTTAATTTCTTTTCACAATTTGAAGGAAACCAGGTGACAGAAAACTAGAAGGGGCCATTGACCTTATTTTCACTGGTATTCTCTCCCCATTGATACATTCATTTGTTCCTTCTTCCTTAATAATAATCTACCCCACATGCACAGTGAGGTTCTGGTGAGAAATGGTGAATGACTTATGGTTGCCAACCTCCAGGAGCTCACCATTTGTTCTCTGCTTAGAAAACGATTTTTCATTCCAGGTCCTTCAGCTTGGAAAAAAAAAGTAAAACCATACTTATTTCAACAATATTATAAGGAAAATTACTCTAACACTTAATGAAGTTATTTAATTTTAGAAAAAATATGACTGTCCTCACTTTGGATGGTTCAATATGCATGTTGATATATGCATATGCACCCCCAACAACACAAATTACAGTTACCACAGTATATTAACTGTGAGTAATTACATAAAGCATAAATTTTGCTTCTAGCTCTTCAGTCTACAAATAACTACATAAATGACAAATGTGCATTATGATCAGTGACCAATCACATGATTTTTTTCAAAGGCTGCAGTGACAGGTCACTGCATATCTGTTATTCAGCTCAGACACAGACAGCAAGGCATATACTTGTGTTGCCTCATCTCCTAAGGTGGAAAGAGACTATAAACAAAATAATTTAACGTTTTAAGTATTGCTTATGTTGGATAATGGTCCAGGTCACCCTGAGTTTCTTTGGGACTTCAATAAAAATGTAAACATTTTTAAAAGAATTTTATTGGGGTATAGCTGCTTTACAATGTTGTGTTAGTTTCAGGTGTACAGCAAAGTGAATCAGTTATACATATACCTGCTCTTTTTTTATACTCTTTTCCCATATAGGCCATTACAGAATACTGAGTAGAGTTCCCTGTGCTATACAGCAGGTTCTTATTACTTATCTATTTTATATATAGTAGTGTGGATATGTCAATCCCAATCTCCCAATTTATCTCCCCCACTTATCCCTTGGTAACCATAAGTTTGTTTTCTACATCTGTAACTCTACTTCTGTTTTGTAAATAAATTCATTTGTATAATTTTTTTAGATTCCACATATAAATGATATCATATGATATTTGTCTTTCTGTGTCTAACTTGCTTCACTCAGTATGACAATCTCTAGGTCCATCCATGTTGCTGCAAATGGCATTATTTTGTTCTTTTTTATGACTGAGTAATATTCCAATGCATATATGTACCACATCTTCTTTATCCATCCCTCTGTTGATAGACATTTAGGTTCCTTCCACGTCCTGGCTATTGTAAATAGTGTGGCAATGAACATTGGGGTGCATGTGTCTCTTTGAATTAAGGTTTTCTCTGGGTATATGCTCAGAGTGGGATTGCTGGGTCATATGGAAGTTCTATTTTTTAGTTTTTTGAGGAACCTCCATACTGTTCTCCATAGTGGCTGTATCAATTTACATTCCCACCAACAATGCAAGAGGGTTCCCATGAACCACATACTCTGTTCACAGCTAATCCTTCCTTAAGATCATAGAGAGAGAGCCTTTCTTAGGTCCAAGAGTTCAGTTCAGGTTTCTCTCATTGATCACTGACAAACCTGGAATTCTTAGCAAACATGTGGGTATGAAGGAACACGTGGGTAGGGGAAGGCTCAGAGGGTGTAGGCAGTCAAAATAATACTCCCCCTGCTCAATCCACATAGTTCCCACTAGGCCATTACCCATAGTCATACCAGTCAGACATAGATATTTACCAAGGCAATAGATTTCAGAGCTAATTCAAGTTTTCCTGATAACATTCAGAGCAGGATATATTTTCTTTTTTCTTTATTATACTGGAATATAGTTGATTTACAATGTTTTGTTAGTTTTGGGTGTACAGCAAAGTGACTTAGCTATACATATGCATATATCTATTATTATTCAAATTCTTTTCCCATTTAGGTTATTACAGAATATTAAGTAGAGTTCCCTGTGTTATACAGTAGGTACTTTTTGGTTATCTATTTTAAATATAGTAGTGAGTATATGTCAATCCCAAACTCCCAGTTTATCCCTCCCCCTCCCCACCTTTCTCCTTTGGTAACCATAAAGTTGTTTTCTAAGTCTGTGACTGTGTTTCTGTTTTATAAATCAGTTCATTTGTACCATTATTTTTTTAGATTCCACGTATAAGTGATATCATATGATATTTATCTTTCTCTGTCTGACTTATTTTACTTAATATGAAAATTTCCAGGTCCATTGATGTTGCTGCAAATAGAATTATTTCATTCTCTTTAGTGACTGAGTAATATTCCATTGTGTATATGTACCACACCTTCTTTATCCATTCATCTTTCGATGGACATTTAGGTTGCTTCCATGTCTTGGCTTTTGTAAATAGGGCTGCAATGAACATTGGGATGCATGTATCCTTTTAAACCATGGTTTTCTCTGAATATATGCCCAAGAAGTGGGATTGCTGAATCATATTGTAGCTCTATTTTTAGTTTTTTAAGGAACCTCCATACTGTTCTCCATAGTGGCTGCACCAATTTACATTCCCACCAACAGTGTAGGAGGGTTCCCTTTTCTCTATATCCTCTCCAGCATTTATTGTTTGTAGATTTTTTGATCATGGCCATTCTGACTGATGTGAAGTGAAACCTCACTGTAGTTTTGATTTGCATTTCTCTAATAATTAGTGATATTGATCATCTTTCCATGGGTTCGTGGGCCATCTGTATGTCTTCTTTGGAGAAATGTCCACTTAGGTCTTACACCCATGTTTTGATTGGGTTGTTTGTTTTTATGATATTGAGCTTCAGGAGCTGTTTGTATATTTTGTAGATTAATCCCTTGTTGGTTGCTTCATTTGCAAATATTTTCTCCCATTCTGAAGGTTGTCTTTTTGTTTAGTTTATGGTTTCCTTTACTGTGCAAAAGCTTTTAAGTTTCATTAGGTCCCATTTGTTTATTTTGTTTTTATTTCCATTTCTCTAGGAGCTGGGTCAAAAAAGATATTGCTGTGATTTATGTCAAAGAGTGTTCTGCCTATGTTTTCCTCTAACAGTTTTATGATGCCTGGCCTTACATTTAGGTCTTTAATCCATTTTGAGTTTATTTTTTTGTATGGTGTTAGGGAGTGTTCTAATTTCATTCTTTTACACGTAGCTGTCCAGTTTTCCCAGCACCACTTACTGAAGAGACTGTCTTTTCTCCATTGTATATGGTTGTCTCCTTTGTCATAGATTAGTTGACCATATGTGTGTGGGTTTATCTCTTGGCTTTCTATCCTGTTCCATTGATCTATATTTATGTTTTTGTGCCAGTACCATACTGTCTTGATTACTGTAGCTTTGTAGTATAGTCTAAAGTCAGGGAGCTGTGTAGTATAGTCTAAAGCCAGGGAGCCTGATTCCTCCGGCTCTGCTTTTCTTTCTCAAGATTGCTTTAGCTATTCAGGGTATTTTGTGTTTCCATACAAATTGTAAAATTTTTTTGTTCTAGTTCTATGAAAAATGCCATTGGTAATTTGATCAAGATTGTGTTGAATCTGTAGATTGCTTTGGGTAGTATAGTGACTTTTGCAATATTAATCCTTACTGTCAAAGAACATGGTATATCTCTCCATCTGTTTGTGTCATCTTGGATTTCTTTCATCAGTATCTTGTAGTTTTCTGACTGAAGATCTTTTGCTTTTTAGGTAGGTTTATTCCTAAGTATTTTATTCTTTTTGTTGCAATGGTAAATGGGATTGTTTCCTTAATTTCTCTTCCTGATCTTTCGTTTCTAGTGTATATGAATGCAAGTGATTTCTGTGCATTAATTCTGTATCCTGCAACTTTACCAAATTCATTAATGAGCTCTAATAGTTTTCTGGTAACATCTTTAGGATTTTCTATGCATAGTATCATGTCATCTTCAAACACTGACAGTTTTACTTCTTCTTTTCCAATTTGGATTCCTTTGATTATTTTTTTTTCTTCTCTGATTGCTGTGGCTAGGACTTCCCAAATTATGTTGAACAAAAGTTGCTACAGTGGACATCCTTGTCTTGCTCCTGATCTTAGTTTCAGTTTTTCACAGTTGAGAATGATGTTTGCTGCAGGTTTGTCATATATGGCCTTTATTATGTTGAGGTATGTTCCCGCTATGCCCATTTTCTGGAGAGTTTTTATCATAATTGGGTGTTGAATTTTGTCAAAAGCTTTTTCTGCATCTATTGAGATGATCATATGGTTTTTATTCCATAATTTATTAATATGGAGCATCACACTGATTTGCATATATTGTAGAATTCTTGCATATCTGGGATAAATCCCACTTGATCATGGTGGATGATCCTTTAATGTGTTGTGGAAGTCTGTTTGCTAGTATTTTGTTGAGGATTTTTGTGTCTATGTTCATCAGTGATATTGGCCTGTAATTTTCTTTTTTTGTGACATCTTTGTCTGGTTTTGGTATCAGGGTGATGGTGGTCTCATAGAATGATTTTGTGAGTGTTCCTTCCTCTGTAATTTTTTGGAAGAGTTTGAGAAGGAAGGGTGTTAGCTCTTCTCTAAATGTTTGAGAGAATTTGCCTGTGAATCCATCTGGTCCTGGACTTTT
The DNA here is from genome assembly GCF_965194805.1 of Balaenoptera borealis. Classification (NCBI taxonomy): domain Eukaryota; kingdom Metazoa; phylum Chordata; class Mammalia; order Artiodactyla; family Balaenopteridae; genus Balaenoptera; species Balaenoptera borealis. The sequence continues at coordinate 63,642,440 of NC_138869.1, read as the reverse complement.
GTTTGTTGGAAGATTTTTAATCACAGTTTCAATTTCATTACTTGTGATTAATCTGTTCATATTTTCCATTTCTTTCTGGTTCAGTCTTGGAAGTTTGTACCTTTTTTAGAACTTTCCCATTTCTTCCAGGTTGTCCATTTTATTGGCATATAGTTGCTTGTAGTAGTCTCTTATGATCCTTTGTATTTCTGTGGTGTCCACTGTAATTTCTCCTTTTTCATTTCTAATTTCTTTGATTTGAGTCTTCTCCCTTTTTTCTTGATGAGTCTGGCTAAAGGTTTATCAATTTTCTTTATCTCCTCAAAGAACCAGCTTTTAGTCTCATTGATCTTTGCTATTGTTTTCTTCCTCTCTATTTCATTTATTTCTGCTCTGATCTTTATGATTTCTTTCCTTCTACTAACTTTGCGTTTTGTTTGTTCTTCTTTCTCTATTTGCTTTAGGTGTAAGTTTAGGTTGTTTGAGTTTTTTCATGTTTCTTGAGGTAAGATTGTATTCCTATAAACTTCCCTCTTAGAGCTGCTTTTGCTGCATCCCATAGGTTTTGGGTCATCGTGTTTTCATTGTCATTTGTCTCCAGGAATCAATTTTTTGATTTCCTCTTTGATTTCTTCAGTGATCTCTTGGTTATTTAGTAACGTATTGTTTAGACTCGATGTGTTTACGGTTTTTACAGTTTTTCTTTCCTGTAATTAACATCTAATCTCATAGAGTTGTGGTTGGAAAAGATACTTTATATGATTTCAGTCTTCTTAAATTTACTGAGGCTTGATTTGTTACCCAAGATGTGATTTATCCTGGTGTCTGTTCCGTGTGCACTTGAGAAGAAAGTGTATTCTGCTGCTTTTGGTTGGAATGTCCTATAAATATCTGTTAAGTCTATCTGGTCTAATATGTCATATAAGGCTTGTGTTTCCTTATTAATTTTCTGTCTGGATGATCATCCATTGGTGTAAGTGGGGTGTTAACATCCCCCATTATTATTGTGTTACTGTCAATTTCCCCTTTTATGGCTGCTAGCATTTGCCTTATATATTAAGGGCTCCTATGTTGGGTGCATATATATTTACAACTGTTATATCTTCTTAGAATGATCTCTTAATCATTATGTTGTGTCTTTCCTTGTCTCTTGTAATAGTCTTTATTTTAAAGTCTATTTTGCCTGATATGAGTATTGCTATTCCAGTTATCTTTTTTATAAATTTTATAATTTATTTATTAAATTTATTTATTTATTTATTTATTTATTTATTTATGGCTGCATTGGGTCTTTATTGCTGCATGTGAGCTTTCTCTAGTTGTGGGGAGTGGGGCTACTCTTTGTTTCAGTGCACGGGCTTCTCATTGCTGTGGCTTCTCTTGTTGCAGAGCACAGGCTCTAGGTGCGTGGGCTTCTGTAGTTGTGGCCCTCAGCCTCAGTAGTTGTGGTTCGCAGGCTCTAGAGTGCAGGCTCAGTAGTTGTGGCACATGGGCTCAGTAGTCCTTGGCATGTGGGATCTTCACAGACCAGGGCTGAAACACGTGTCCCCAGCATTGGCGGCAGATTGTTAACCAGTGTGCCACCAGGGAGTCCTTCATTTTTCTTCTGATTACCATTTGCATAGAATATCTTTTTCCATCCTCCCACTTTCAGTCTGTATGTGTCCCTAGGCCTGAAGTGGGTCTCTTGTAGACAGCATATATATGGGTCTTGTTTTTTATCCATTCAGCCAGTCTATGTCTTTTGGTTGTAGCATTTAATCCATTTACATTTAAGGTAATTATTGATCTGTATGTTCTTATTGTCATTTTCTTAATTGTTTTGGGTTCGTTTTTGTTGTTCTTTTTTCTTCCCTTTTTCTTTTGTTCTCTTCTCTTGTGTTTCCTGCCTAGAGAAGTTCCTTTAGCATTTTCTGTAGTGCTGGTTTGGTGGTGCTGAATTCTCTTAGCTTTTGCTTGTCTATGAAGCTTTTGATTTCTCTGCCAAATCTGAATGAGAGCCTTGCTGGGTAGAGTATTCTTGGTTGTAGGCTTTTCCCTTTCATCCCTTTAAGTATATCATGCCACTCTCTTCTGACCTGCAGAGTTTCTGCTGAAAATCAGCTGACAACCTATGGACATTTCCTTTTATGTTATTTGTTGCTTCTCCCTTATTGCTTTTAATATTTTTTATTTGTATTTAATTTTTGTTAGTTTGATTAATATGTGTCTTGGCATGTTCCTCCTTGGGTTTATCCTCTATGGAACTCTCTGCACTTCCTGGACTTGGGTGACTATTTCCTTTCCCATGTTAAGGACGTTTTTGACTATAATCTCTTCAAATATTTTCTCAGGCCCTTTCTCTTTTTCTTCTTCTTCTGGGACCCTTATAATTTGAATGTTGCTGTGTTTAATGTTGTCCCAGAAGTCTCTGGGACTGTCCTTATTTCTATTCATTCTTTTCTCCTTATTCTGTTCCATGGCAGAGATTTCCACCATTCTTTCTCCCAGGCCACTCATCTGTTTTTCTGCAACAGTTATTCTGCTATTAATTCCTTCTAGTGTATTTTTCATTTTGGTTATTGTTTTGTTCATCTTTGTTTGTTCGTTCTTTAGTTCTTCTAGGTCTGTGTTAAACTTTTCTTTTATCTTCTCAATCTGTGCCTCCATTCTTTTTCCAAGACTTCAGATCATCTTTACACTCATTACTCTGAATTCTTTTTCAGGTAGATTGCTTATCTCCTCTTCATTTAGTTGTTCTTGTAGGTTTTTATTTTGCTCCTTCATCTACAACATATTTCTTTGTCATCTCATTTAGTTTAATGTATTGTTTTTGTGGTCTCCTTTCTGTAGGCTGCAGGATTGTAGTTCCTCTTGATTCTGTTGTCTGCCCCCTGATGGTTGAGCTTGGTCCAGAGACCTGTGCCATTATCCCCTTGATAGGGGGTTTGACTGGTGTTGTGGTGACCAGAGCCTGCCCTGGATATTGATGGGGGTCTCTGCTTTGCTCTGTGGTTGTCACTGCCCTGTCTTGGATGGGGTCTGCTCCCTAGTTGTTGGAGTAATGGCCCCAGACAGTTTCTTAGTTGTGTTTCTGATCTAAGGTGCGAAGTAGGTGGGATTGGAGCACTACCACTGGGAGAGAAGCCACAGAGTATTCCTCTTCTGGAGGTGTTCACCTGTGAATGTGCTCTGTTTTGTCTGCTTTCACCCATTGTGTTGGCTGACAAAATACACTGTTGTTGGCACTGCTCTCAGTCCCACCTTAACTGTGTGTATGATGGCAGTTGGCCCTGGTGACCCTCAGGCATTGTTTTCACCAAGCCACCAGTGCAGATCCACTGAAGTCAGGTCCCGGGACTGCAGTAGTCATTCACTTGGACCCACTGTGGGAGCTATGGAGGCATCTCAGATTCTGGCCCAGCCCAGTTCCTGTGTGTACATGCCCACAAAGCCCACAGCTGCTAAAGCCAGACCCGTCCTTGCTGGAGGAGCACTTGTCCTTTTGGATGTTTTGCAGGTGCTGAATTTAGGAAGCTGTCAATGGGGGTGTGACTCTACAGTTCACGTAACTGTGAGGAGAGATTTCAGCTCTTCTTTCTTAGTCAATCAGCCCCTGGGACTCAGTTGTGGTTTCAGCCCCTATGCTAGGTGGATTTCCTAGTGGGGGAAGCTATCTGTGTCCTCCTGGAACAGTGGGGCAGGTCCTGGCACCTACTGGTGGATTTCTAGTAGCAAAAGCTATCCACGTGCTCCCAGGAAAGTGGGGCAGGTCCCGGCCCCCCCCGACAGATTTCCTAGTTGTGGAAACTCTCCACACCCTGCTGGGACAGCATGGGCAAGCCCCAGCACCCACTGGCAGACGTCCTAGTAGTGAAAGCTATCTTTGTGCTCCCAGGAAAGTGGGTCAAGTCCTGTCACCCACTGATGGATTTCCCAGTCACGGAAGCTCTTCACACCCTCCCAGGACAGCGTGGGCAAGTCCTGGGGCCTGCTGGCAGAATTCCTAATGGTGGGTACTTTTCACACCCTTCCAGGTCAGTGGGGGTGGGGCCTGGTGTCTGCCTGTGGGTCTGGATGGCCAGTGCCTGCCTCTGCAGCCAAAGATGAAGGTGGTGACTCACACCTGCCACTGGAGCTCTTGCAGGCAGCATCCTGTTGCCTGGGGGCACTCACAGGGAAAGAAGCTCTTATAGTGGTCCCACCCCCTCTCCTCCTGTGCCTCCCAACAATGGTGCCTTGCCTTTCTGGTGGGCCCAGGTTCCCTCCTAGTATTCCCTCAGTTGCTACAGCCTGACCTCTTCAGGCTGTTTCTACACCCAACCCTAGTCCTCTCCCCAGGATCGAGCTCTGAAATCTGAGAGCCCAATCTGAGACACCCCCACCCCCACGGGCAGATGAGTGTCTCAGATTGGGGAGTGCAGGGTGGCGGTGCCCACCCTCTGTGTACGTTACTCTCCGTTTTGCCTTCCACAAACCGGTGCTTCTCTCCCCACTTAGGCTCCGAAGCTTCCCCTCTCCTTCATCCAGGCTGATTTCCCCACTGGTGAGGAGACTTCCCAATGTGCGGGAATACTTCCTCCTTCATAGCTCCCTCCCTGGGGTGCAGGCCCCTTCTTGATTTCTTCGTTTTCTTTTTCCTTTTGTCCTACCCAGTTATGTGGAGGTTTTCTTGTCTTTTCAGACATCTGAGGTCTTCTGTTGGCACTCAGTAGCTGTTCTGTGTGAATCGTTCCACTTATAGATGTATTTTCAGTGTATCTGTGGAAAGAGGTGAACTCTGCTTCCTAATTCTCTGCCTTCTTGATCAGACTGCTGAACATTTTATTTTTACCACAAAATGCAACGTCATCAATCCAGCTAATGGACCAAGGATTTATTTTGTTTCAACTTTAAAACCTATTATCATAGACAGAACAGATCTACAATGGAAGGTCATGCAATTTCCTTAGATGAATTTTGGAAAAAATATGATTTAAAACATGCAATGGAAAACATCCAAGCATGATGGCAAGAGGAATAATATTCATGCACTATGGCAAAACTTTTACTCTACTGTGCAAATAATTTTTCAGAATTTAAATCAAACATACATGGAACCATAAAGAAATAGCTGATCATAGGAATGTTGACACCAGCTGTTTGAGAGATGTTAGACATGCATCCAGAGGAACTTGGTGAGGGTGCATTTAATGACATACAGGATGACAAGAAATAGTGGTGGTGAAAAGAAAAAGATATCCCAGAAGTGATGTGGGCCAAAACTTAACATCAAAGCAATTCACAAAGGTACTTCATGACATTGAAAGAACAAATGATAATAGGTTTGTTACGTTATCTGTAAATTAATAACATCACCACATTTCTATGCAAATGGTATTTGAGAAATGTTGACTTAATTTGAAAGATCATGTGCACAGCTAAACACTGGAGGTTCTGTTACTCTGCAGGAGAAGAGGAGACTGGATATTGGGGAACACACAGCAGAATCTGCCAAATAGTCCAGTTTTATATTCCCTCCTTCAAAAGAACTTTCAGTAATATCAATGATCATGATAACACTAGGCTGTACTCTGTACTTATTAAAGATGACAACATTGAGGCCTAGAGAGATGAAATTATTTTACAGAATCATCTAAAAGAGAGAAGGAAATTGATTCAAAGCAAGGTTTATCTGTCTGCAAACCTATGGTCTTTCCACATACTGTTCTGTCCATCTTGACAGAATCTGAAAGAAGTCAGAGGCAGAAGAAACAGAGAAGGAGGAGAGTGTGGAAACTAATTTCACAATGTATATGTAGAAACAAAGGAGAAGAATGTGGAATTTTGAATTTGAGTCTTTGGAAAAAAGATTGGTGCTATGAACAGAAAGAGGTATTGAATGGAGTTTTTGACAGAATAAGTTTAAACTGTTAACTATCTATGTAAGATTTCCAAAGGTTATTTTGAAGAGTGGGTCTACATGTACATCCTAAAAGTGAGAATTGGTACATCAGTATAGGGTAAAAATGCCAACAGAGTATTCAGATAGAAGAAAAATTACCTTTCTGAGAATATTTCTTTGTGAGGCTTCTGGCTTCTTTGGATATGCTGGCTGAATGTTACACTTACTACAAACTTTAGGTTATCATAAAGTCTAGTCTTGATCATTTGACGGAAAACTCCTTTTATCACCTCTGATCCTTCCTCACAAATCTCTTTGGACTGTGGGTTGCAGGATATTGATTGTTCTGTTTGCCTCATTGTCTATATGGGAAGGGAATCCCTTCTCTGTGGTATCAAATTGCTCTCTTTAGATGTTCATCTATGATCTTATGTACAGATATGTTCACTTCATATGATTCTTCTGAGTTTTTGAAAGCAAAGTCCAGTCTAATGGAGCTGGTGATTGAAATGCAAATTATCCTCACTTGAACTTATACACGGATCATTCTCACACTTTTTTTCCATTTTGATCCATATTCAGATGCAAAAATAGTTCTTAGATGTTATGAAGCTTTGACAGTCCTTCTGCTGAAGAAACAGAGAACATAACAGAGGTGGAAGAAATTGATGAAGTGTGGGTTCATTCATGAGTTACTGAAAGATTAAAAAGATCGCATGATGATGTTGAATTCACAAGAAAACCCTCCAGATTTGAAATTCCTTGATGACTAGGAATGGGCCATGTTCATTTCTGTTTCTTCAACAATTAGGCCCTTATCTGGCACATAGAAGGCACTTGACATTTTTCATCTGAAATGAACTGAGTAGTCAAACATCTTTCTCATTAAGAAATAGACAAAATTCAAAGTATAATTTCTACTAAAATAAGAAAATACCTATTGCCTTAACTGATCCATGGTTTCAAATTCAAAATGTTTTGGCAAAAATTTTTAAAGGTCACAGAAAATGTTTGTTATCACCTTTTAGAAAATTAAACCCCTGTACGAATATTTTTTTTTTTATAACATAATTGAAAAACTAAACAAACAAACAAACCCAGCATGGACAACTTGCTTCAAACTGTTGCAAAACTGGGGGAGATTTCTTTTTCTTGAGCATAGTGCCAAACAAAGAGTTTCAGAAAGGAGTAGCTTTTTCGGGGATTAAGTTGTACAGAAATAACCCTCTCTCTTATACACAACTGTGCCCCCCTAATGATATTTACCTGGATTTTATTTCAATGCATCTTGACAAACTTGAAATTATTCAGTAGCTCATTGACATTTACGAAGGATATGTGTTCATTGGGAATTCTCAAATTCCTTAATACCTCTATAGTAAGTGTTTTCCTCACAAAGTAAAATATAATTGAAAAACATTTGTGGATTCCCATTAAATCTTTAATAACTTTATATAAAAAGAGTCACTTATAAATATGGTTAAATGCATTTCACTTGAGCCATATTTCTACAGAGTTCTGTTTTCCTTGTGCTTATCTTATAAAATGGACAAAAATAGTATGAAAGTTGTGTTTGTACCAATGAAGAGAGAAAAACAATGCTTCACTGTAGTGTAAAGTAGGAGTTGCCCAGTCTACCCATGAATGTTAAAAGAACATCTTGTTCCTTCTCTCCAGCCCTCCATGTGTGTCTCAAATTTATGACTCAGAGGAAGTGAAAGTTAATTACCTGCCATGGACCATCAGGTCTATTGTAATAAGTTGAAGTTGAAAAACTTCTGCTCCAGGGAAAGCTTGAATTAAATGGGGTCATCGATTTGAAAGTAGGTGAATATATTAACCTTTGATCTCTACTGGTGGGTCCACTTGTAAACCCTTCCACGCCCCCTTCAGTCTCCTCCACAGTTTCCACGACTCTGTAGTTCATCATGGGCAATCACTATTATTCACTCATTTATTCATTCACTCAAAAAAAAACCAAAACAATTATCGAACAGTTCTAAATGCTCTGTACTGGGCAAACCAAAGAGTAGGATAAAGCAGTACTGAATACCTAAGTTCAAAAAACACATACTGAAAATTGTGATATGTTCTTTCAATGAAAACCCAGGGTAATAGGAGAAAGATTGATAAAAGGGGTAATATTCAGATTGGAAAAGCTTTGAACTATCTGACAAGTCTAGAAATGTCCCTGTTCATAACTTAGAAGCAGTTATTCATCAGAATCTAAATACATTTTCTCTAAATATTAAATCAAGATGTTTCACTTCCAAAGACTGCCTCACTTGTTACTGTAGTTGTCACACTGGCTGTTTCCCTTGTTTAGCTCTTGGGCCACCCCAGGGCCAAAGAGAATTTTTCAAGGAAAGAGACTGCCTTCAGAGTGAATTTCTTCTCATCTGAAGATGCGTCTCTTCCCACCCCTGCAGCTGGGCTGTCGCTGTCTCTGTACTCACACAGAGTAGCCTTTGCTGCAACCCAGCCAAGATTTTCTGTTTATACTTCTAGAGAGAGAAGAATGTTTCTTCAAGTGAATACTCTCTAAATTTTTAGGGTTATATCAATTGCTACTCTGCTCAACAGAATAAAGCATTGACTATGTTATACATACTCAAGACATATATTCCTCTCCTCTTCCCTCCACACCTGCCTAAAATCCAAGGTCAACACTGTTAGCATATTGCCCATGAGATTTCAGAGATAAGAATTATCTTAGGTATCATCTACACAATTAAGGGGTTTTCAGTCTGTGAAGATAGTCAGGCAGGACTATGAGATCTTTCTCTTTCGAAAAAGACTTCCTATCTGATTGGTGATCTTGTAAATGAGCAGGACCTTATGAGGCCTTCCCAGAATAAGCCCCCACCCATGTTCTCTGCCTGCCATTTGACTGTAGAAAAACTTAGTCAAAAAATAAGAGAAGTGAGAAAATGCAGAAAGAAAGGAAAACAGTCAAACAAGACAAAATAATAATACTTTAGCTATTAAACAAAGTCAAGGACTTTTACTTCTTCCTCAAGGGCTATAGATAATATTCTGAGCCATGTCCTTTGAGCTGTTTTGCAGATACTGAACCCCCCACCAGGTAGAAGAAGTTAACTGTATGCTGCACATGAGCACACAGACCCCAGACTGCTTGGAAACAGAAGGTTGATGATGCTGATTCCCACTTACCTTACCACCAACCAATCAGAAGAATGTCCACTAGCTGATCATGCCCTGCTTCTTGAACACTGTAAGACTCTTCACTACCCCCTTCAGGGCAGGACACTCAGTCTCGAGGGCATTAGCCTGCTGTGGCCCCCTTTGCCTGGTAAAGCAATAAAGCTATTTCTTTTTATTTCACCCAAACCTCTGTCTCTGAGACTTAATATGACACTGGTGTACAGAAGCTGAATCTGGGCAACAATCTCTGTAAGATTTCATTTAAAAAAAAGTTCTATAAAAGTATGCACTCATTTACTTCACTATATCACTATTTGTTTAAAGAAGCTAAGGAACTGAAGCAAAGACTGTGACCCACAACATCAGAATCTGTTCTTTCTGCTCACCCATCAATTTTTCACTTGCCAAAAATATATTGTTACTTGCAGTCAGTGCATTAAAAACATGACGCACACAAAAATGATACAAGCAGGAAATATACAAGTTGTGTCCAAAACTGGATTCCCCTTTCCTCAGAGGTTAACATTTTGTGCCTCTCAGAACTGTCCCAGCATAGACTGCTTCCAAGAAGGCACAATCTCATTGAAGGTACGAGGAAAAAACATTTATAAAAAAAGCAGTATGAAGTCAAATATACTTCTATTACCAGCTTTCCAGAACCAAGGAAAGCAAAAAGGACAGCTAAATGCAGCCATCAGTTTATTTCACTGTGCTTTTATTCTTCCCAAAGATTCAAACTAATTAAGAGTGCTCATCAACTGTCAGAGGCTTGAAAAAAGAGTAAAGTTAAAATGTTGGAGCCTAGAAATCTTAGGTGAATGCCTCAGAATGACACCAGAAATACTGCTAGGCAATTCAGGAGAAGACAGCCTATTGACCAAAGTCACTAACATCGCAAGCTTGTGACAATTTAGTAAAGGTAAGGAATTTACCCTTGATAACCTCTAGCAGCTATTTGTTCTGCTACAATCAGGAAATGATAACAGATGGAGACATGGTCACTGCTCTTTAGACCTCAGAGCATAAGAGACCTTGAATCTGTTTCTGGTCCGTGGTTTGTCATAGGATGTGAGAAGTCAAATATCAAGTAATAAGATGGATTTTTAACAATGTATGGTCAGGCCACTCGAGATGGCTGTTCTCTTGCTCTCTGTACAGCCCCTGCCCCACCAGGGCCTGCTTCACCTACACCCTACTCACATGACTGACCTTCCTATCTACTTGCCCCAGGCCCCAGCTAGTGATTGTTCTTATCAAAGGGGTGGTGAGGGGCTTTCCCCTCTCCTGGTTTCCCTGGTTAACTAATGAGCCCCTGTAATTGGTAATCTTCCCTTCCCTTGGGAGCAAAGACTGCCGCCATGTCCTGCCTGCCCTGTGCCGCACACAGTGGGCTGTCACTCCAGGACTTTGCTTCACATGTGTAAGCGCCCCCATCCATTAAACCATTGATGTCTCTGTTGCTGACTCTGGGCTCTTTCTTAGATCTTGAAGCTGGGCAAGTACAGGCCTTGTAGACAACCCAACAATTGGTGGAGCAGCCAGGAGATCCAGGAAACTCCTGTGAGTGCAGAGATGTCGGAAAATACAGGACAGGGAACGCAAAGTTGTGGGGGCTGCCCACTAACATGTGGGACCCAAATGTTCCAGGGGTGATCCTGAAAGTTTTGGGGGAAATCCCAGGGAGGATGTCCACTAGTACGTGGGGCCCTGGGGTGGCTGTCCTTGCTGAGTGGGGGCTGCCAAGAGATCTGGAGGGCAATGGCTTCTAATGTCTCTGCTCTCGTATCAAAGTGAGATTTTGTAATTGGTTAAAGCTGGATTCCTAGAAGGAATTGGTATTTCTCTTGTGCCTTGGAGATGTAAATGATCTACCTGGGCTCTCTGCAATGTTAATCTTGTGTGAGCTCTAAAAGTAAAGGAGAAAAAAGAGCTTTGAGGTAAACTCTATAGAAATAATCACGTTTGGGAAATGTCTATCTAAAATAGTCTCTCCGGATTTTGGTAACTTGAAACTAAACTAAACTTTAAAGAAGAGAATTCATGGGTCATTCAAATAGGATAAAATGTTGAAACATTAGTTGCTGAATGGCTCTCGGTTTACCTACCTTTGCCTGCTTAGGAGAGGAAGACTAAAGCATTGTTTTCCAATCAGGAAATGTACAATTACTTGCTTCTTGGTTTTTGCCAGAGATGAAGGTTTTCAAGGTTTAAGATTATAATCAGTCATAATTCTTGTAACCAAATATCTTTAGCAATTACATGGTGATCAGCTGTTTAACCGTGCTTTTTTAAGTCTTTTGTCATTTAGAGACAATTATTGTTGCATCTGATGCTTTTGCAAAAGTGCTTCGTCTTCAAGAAGATCCATAGGAAGGCCACTTTGACAATAACAGGTCTCTGATAAATTTCAGATCATACTTCTGAACAGGGTAAGAAATTAAAGAATCCTAATGGAAAACCTGATGGTTTCATAAAAATTTAAAAGGATTGGGTACTGAGTGAACTGGTGAATATAGTTATAATTTTTATGGGTCTTGTCTGGAATGTTACTGGTCTTTAACTGTGTTTTCCAGATAGAGGGAAGCCCTTCCCCTCAAGTTAGTTATGACTTACAGCAATTGGGTAAACTACACCTGTGGGTAGAATTGCAACATTTTTCTTTTCTTTCTGTCTGTTTCCTCCAGAATGTGGGGACTCCTGTGTCTGAGCAGTCTTATCAGGTGAATGGGAAAGACAGCCTCCTGACATGTGCAAGAATCTCAATATTTTGGGAACTGAGAAATCCACCAAGGCAGAGCCTGATGGCAAGTCTTGGGCATGACTTTCCTGGCCTTGAGAGGCCTATGCAGAATTCAGTTTGAGACTCCTGAGAAGTATCTCCTCAGCCAGTTTGGAGGAGCCATATGTAGTCAATTGAATAGACTTATTTTGCAAACAAATTAGTTTTGATTGGCTGTGTTTGATGGAGATAAAGGTAATTTTAGAGAGAACAATATTATGTTCAATGGATATTCAATTCTAGTTCAATTAATTGAGATCTATATTTATGAAAGTTATTGTGTTGGCCATACTTTTGCCCTGATGTTCTGGATGGAAAGCAAATTATCTAGCGAAACTGTCACAGAATATAACTACTCATGAAGTGTGACACTGCTTGCTTTAAGTCTGCTGCTAAAAGCACATATACAATGCTTGAGTGATAATTGGGTATAAATGATAAAGTGTATGGCCTGTAAAGTGCTTCCCCATTAAGATATCTCTGAACCTGTTCATGAGATCTGATTAGTTTTCCCCCAACGTGAATGACTAGGTAAATATAAAGGAGGCCTGTCTCCTAGGGGCATGATCTGAACCCAGGGTAGGAGCGAGCACCCCAGCATTGTGGGGCAAATATTTTGATCATCAGTGCTTTCTACTGAAAGATTTGCAATCAAAAGGGGAAATGATGGGAAAATCTGCATGTATTGAGGTTTGGGGAAGCCAGAAGGCTTAAACATGGATGAATTTAAATTTCACTGACCAGAGCAGCCTGTTTTGTGGTCTTTCAGACATGCATTGTACATCTGCTTTGGCCATTGAGGAAGAGAATGCACTTGAAAGTCAAAATGGGTTGCTGTGGTTCAGACAGCCAAGGTAAAACTAGGTGGCCATTGTATACGTGATTTTAGACACGTTCTTGTATTACTGAAAACTTGAGTTTTCTGAACTGTATTGCAGACCAGGACAAAAATCACAGGAGGGTGTGATATTATGTATGAATTTGGTTACTGCTTGTATTTTGCTGAATTGTCATGATCTCCCCTGTGTTGTGACTCTTAGATGTCTTACATTTTGTCCCTAGTCTGAGGGAGGAAATCTGTTTGAGAACTGAGCAGCAACACTGGCCTCACTGTGAAATGAGTCTAATTGCTGGGTCTACAGTGAGATGCTGTTGTCGGCATCCTCTGGTCATCTCCTCTTTCCCCCTGGAGTGAAGACCACCACCATGTCCTGCCCGCCATGCACCGCACACGGTGGGGTGTCACTCTAGGACCTTGCTTCCGACGTGTAAGTTCCCCTATATGTTAAACCACTAATGTCTCTGTTGCTGACTCCAGGATCTTTCTTTGATCTTGAAGCTGGGCAAGTACAGGCCTTGTAGGCGTATGGGATGCAGCCCAACAAACAAGTTTATCATTGAATACATTGAATGAAACATATTCAAACCAAGTTGAACTAATATATATTTTTTCCCAATACATATATTTCTAAAAATATTTTCAATACATTTTATGTTTATTTCATTGTTTATATGTTATAAAAGTTGATCTCTGCTCTCTTAAAAGCAAAACAAAATTTCCCTTATTTCTCATTCCCGTTGCTCTTTTTAGCTATGGTCCTTTTGCTTTTCTTAAGCTGCACAAAAGTCAAATTGCAAGATGCCAAGGCTTCTCCAACATGTCTTCATTGCAGCGTGACTTCCCTCCCTCACATAAATATTTAAAATCTGGGGACTTTGTCTTCAGCTTTAGTCTTCAACTATTATGCAGCATTTTATTACTCTGTCTGCCTTGAAGTGTCTTCTATTCCATGCCTCCATAGTATTCTCAGTACCTCTCTGGTCTATTTCACTGGTTCTTTAGCACCTTCCAGTCCTCATAGATACATCCTCCAAAATATTCAATTCTGCTCACTGCTGGAATTTGAAAATCTCAGATAAATTCCATCATCCATGATATCCATCATATTGTTAAGCCTCAGCTTTCTCCACAGTGGAGGAGATATAATAATAATAACTGGCTTTAGTAAAAGAATTGCTGGAATCAAATGGGATAATATATGTGAGATTAGATCATAAATTTTAATCATTTATGAAGATACGTTGTGCTATGTCTGATTAGATCACATTGACAAAGGCGTGCCTGTGATGGAGACTGGTCAATCAGTGATTTTGTGGGAGTTTTTTCCTGAGCTGTCAGGGAAGACACTCTTTTTTATGATGGATAAGCTGAAGGATATTGCCTGATTGGGTCCATCATACAAAAAAAGACTGTGAGACACAGGGAGGGACAGAGTCCAATGATGTAGTTTGAGACTGCGAATCCAGCCACACCATTGAATGCTGCTGTAAAACAAAGCAATCAATTATTTTCTGTTTAAACCTATTTAACTTTTATTTTAAGCTACCAAATGACAACTGTTTAATGCCATATTTTTCCTCTTGTTCAATTAATAGTGGATATGTGACTTTTAACAACATGGGAGTGTTGATTTATTTGCATAAATGTATTTATATTACTCATTAAAAAGTGCCAGAGGTTATAAGAAAACACACAATCATAAAGCCTTCTCTGATTAAACTGAACTTGAGAGCTCGAGCATTGCCAAGTCCCCACCTTGTCTGCTGACACTTAGATACCCACCTTGAACGCCATCTTTCTTCCTTGTGGTTTACTTTCAGTTGGAATATTACTAAACACATCATACACATCAAATGCTATTTCACTTTTTGAGATCCTGCCTTCTCACTCTAAAACAGGACACACTCTCTTCCTTGCCAGGGTCCTATTTTTGCATCTTTTATGACAGTCCTTTGTTTTGTTATCTAAATGCCTTTTAGATACCTCTTACTACAGTAAAAGCTCTTTGAAGGCAGGGATATTGTGTTCATCTACTTGTAGCTCTTGTAATAGCCACAAAAGGCAGATAGCTGACACTTTGTTATTATTGGCTTGATTGATTTCATTCTTGTCCTTAAGGAAATGCAGAGAAGATTTTTATTTATGATACATTTAAAATTCCCTATCACCATCTGCATGGAAACAATGAGGATAATCAGAGGATTAGTGTGTCAGTTAGAAGGTGAGTATCAGAGCCCTTTCTGCTTTCCAAATTGTTAATTGAATCGAACTGAATATTCAATGAATTGAGAGACTCTCTTGGAACAAAACTGCCCACTCTTCCAAAATAATGTGTTCAGTTTTTAAAGGTATTCTCTCTTTAGTATAATTATCTAAACCTAATATGCCTTCTGCATAATCTTTAATTTTTTCCAAATCTGGTATTGACATTATGAGAACATTAGTACCCCAAACTCCTTTCAGTGTATTTACGACATACCTGAAATTATTAGATGGATATCGGGTTCTTCTTAAAGTTCAAGCACTAAGTAATTCTTTTAATAATTCATTCATAGCTTGGCACATATTAAGAAGAAAAGTCCAGCTGAGTCAGACTAGAGGCATTCTTTAGCTTCTTACTCAATGCACGAGATGTCTAGAGATCCCCTTCTCTACTCAAAATAACTTCACACCGCAATAGATTAAAGGCTAGCATGATGCCTTATGCTCTCTCTCATATCACATATTTTTTACTCTTTATTGCTCCCAGAATTGCAGTGCAGACATTATGTCTGGTATTTTTTCCCCTATACATTTTAAAACTCCCATCACCATTTATTCTATTACTAATGTTTTATAGTCATTAAAAGAACTAACAGAGACTCAAAAAAACATGGAATACAATGGAGACCAGTCTACACCAGTTTTCTGACATACTGTCCACTGGTTTGTTTAAACATTTTGAGCTTGATTTCTTACTTGCAAAATGTCCTAATCTGAGGATACTTAGTACAAAGTACATGCTTGTTACGTAGAAGTTTTAAATTATATTGTCAATAACAAGATAAATCTGGCAATGAATTCTCCATGAAGCTATGTATAAATATTAGACTTTATGGAGCAAACCTAAAATACATTAAAAACTCTTGAAAAATGCTTCTTTGTCCTTTTTTAGATTTATGTGCCATTCAATTTTGTTCAGCTTTATTGTGCCATAATTGACAAATAAAATTGTAAATATTAGAAGACTCAAAGTGATGTTTTGATATACATATACATCGTGGAAAAGATTTCCACAATTGAGTTAATTACCATATCTGTCATCTCACATATTTATCTTTTTTTCTTTTTAGGAGAGACTACTAAGTTCTACTCTCTAGCAAATTTTAATTATATCCTATATCATATAGTGTTTTCCATAGTGGATGTACCAGTTTACATTCCCACCAACGGTGACAAAATGTTGCGTTTTTCACGTGCTAACCAGCATTTGTTGTCTTTTACCTTTTTGATAATAGACAGCCTAAAAGCTGGGAGGTGATATCTCATTGTGGTTTTGATTTGCATTTCCCTGACGATTAGTGACGTTGATTATCTTTTCATGTACCTATGGGCGATCTGAACATCTTTGCAAAAATGCCCATTCAAGTCCTTTGCCGATTTTAAAATTTGGTTGCTTTTTGTTGTTATTGAGTTGTATGAGTTTTGTACAACTCTTTCTAGGGAGATATTGGCATTTTGAAGCTAGATCATTTGAGAAGCCCAGGTGGCTTCTGCTGGTTTCAGGTCTCTGGGGAAAATTGTAATCAGCCCCCAGATGACTACTAAATTAGAAGGCTTACCCTCATGCAGCAGATTTTAAAGTATGCAGATGGACCTCTTTCAGAAAAAAATTGGGAGATGGGTGGGTTTTCTTGCCTGTTCTCTCTGCACTAAGCCCTGAAGGAATAGCCATGGCAAGTCACCTCAGCCCATTCAGAAATGTCTCTTTGTTTGCTATAGTCTGTGGCCTCATGTACACAAGCCCCACTGGCTTTCAGAGCTAGGTGTTTTGGGGAGCCCGTCTCTTAAGTGGGATTCTCAAAAGTTGGGGTACTAGATGTGGAGTCCCAACCCTTTCCTCCTGGGGGAGAACCTGGGAGTTGGGGGTTCCCTCCTGATGGTGGGGCTCTCTGCCCATGGTGGGGTTTGTGGTGGGAATGAGTCTCAGCCTCTCCAACCCATTTCAATGCAGGTGATATGGCTATTTTCTCTTTTTTTCTCATGTGTAGGAGTTAATTAGCTAGTTTTGAAACCAGCAGGACTCTGTGGGGTTTCTGGGCACAAAAGCCTTTCTGTGTCCCCCATTTCTTGATTACAGGAAATAAGCTTCATTCAGCTCCCATGACCTTCCTTGTGTTCCAAAGGGCAGGTCCAAACAATTGTTCATCAGGGAAGGGAGAGAATGTGGAGGCAAGGGGGGAGAAGTCAAGAAACAGTAGCGCAGCTTTGGGGCAGGGTCCTGGTTCCCCCTCAAGGGATACACATAACAATATCATTGAGCTGTTTTGCAGATACTGAAACCCCCATCAGGTGGAAGAAATTAACTGTATGCTGCCCACAAGCACATAGACCCCAGACCAGTTGGAATCAGAAGGTTAGTGAGTGATGCTCACTCCCACTTACCTCACCACCAACCAATCAGAAGAATGTCCAGGAGCTGATCACGCCCTCTTTGAACCATTACTATAAAACTCCTCACTACCCTCTCCAGGTTGGGACACACAGTTTTGAGAGGATTAGCCCATTGTGGCCCCCTTAACCTGGCAAAGCAATAATGTTATTCTTTTCTACTTCACCCAAAACTCTGTCTCTGAGATTTATCAGTGTCAAGGTACAGAGGTCAGATTTGGCATCAGTTTCTGAATTTTCTTCAGAAGGAATTGCTCTGAGTGTAAATGTAGATTTTTTGTGTCTGTGGGAGTAGGTGAGTTCAGGAGCCTCCTATGTCCCAATCTTGGACCAGACAAGTAGGTAATTTTTTAGGAGATTAATTCCCCCCAAGGAAATAAGGATAACACCTGAAGATACAAAGTATTCAATAACTGGGACCATAAGTGTCCCAGAGAATCTTGGTGGGAATTAGGACTCTCTATTTTTATTCAGTATTAAACTATTATCATTAGTTATAGGTCATTTCAAAACAGTTCTTTCTAAACTTATTGATATATTGGAGAATGTCTTGGGGTCATCCTCAGACAGAGAGCCAACAACTTTGTTTCTAGTTGCAGCAAAAGGATGAATAATGACTGGGTTGAACCCATTATTCAAAAAGAAGGAACACAGAACCCCAGATGGAAGAAACAGAAATTATACTTGATGTTGAGGTCACACTCACACGTTTGGGAAAGAGCAAGGCGAGGTGAGTAAAAGCTTAACTGAAAGATGAAGATACAAATAAAACTGCTCACCAGGTTCATGGGATAAAGGGCAGAAATGGCTCTGGGTGGGGACTAGTTGTACTTGCTCTAATAAGAAGAATTTGTCTAAGTGTGTCAAGAGGGCTTATGTAAGCATTTATTAGCAATAGAAAGAAGTTGGGAGCAAGTGATATTTCATTTATAGCAAATTAGATTTGTAAAAAAGACAGTTTACTACTTTCAGGAAATAAGGAAAAAGGTTATACTACAGCAACAAAATATCACTACCTATAGCTAATGTCCTGGTGTGTCTGACCCACAATGTGCAAAATAAAGGGAGATAAAGTTTTAGAGGTCCAACAATATATTATGCAGTAATTGTTTGCATTAATGAACACATATTCTTAACACAAAAAATCACATCCTGGTAGTCTGACTTTATGCATAGTTTTTAGCTGCTTGAATACAGAAAGACAAAATGTTATTCCAGCATCTTAGCATAGAAGGCCTGACTGAATTAGGGCACTGGGAATGGAAATGGAAAGAAAGGAAAAGGAGAAAAGAGAGGAAGCTGCCCGCAATGCAGCCGCTTGCAGTAGGATTACGTTCTCATCATCATCAAGCCATTAGTACTGCTGACCAAGGCCTGTAAAACAACTGGCTTCCCAGGGAGTGCTGCAATTCCCCTCTGTCTTAGGTATGGATAACATTTGTGAACAATTTATGTTGACATCTTTTAACGCAGGTCTTTTTACAAATGAGTTCAAGGCATATTAAAAAGGAAAGCAATAATGGATTCTTGAGCAAACTGAACCATAAATGTCTCACAGCTACAACGCTTCTTCGGGGACTGGCTCATTTCACCATTTTTGTGGGGTTTATCAGTGGTTCAATGTTAAAATCAAACAATGTCCACATTTTTCTTCAGCTGTAATTGGTGTCAGTTATGGTCAAATGGACTAGATTTGAGAATGTGTTCAACACAACCTGAAAAACACAAATGCTTACGTTATGATTGATGATACCAAGAAGCTTAAGTTGAATGTTCATAGTTGCCTCATATTTAACTAGTACGGGAAATTGTTCTTAAACTGACTTGTTTTGAGACATTTTGTGATGTTAGCAGAAATCAAAATGTCAATTAAAAGCAGACAAGCCAGATAAGAAATTTCAAATTTCTTCTAATATAGTTCTACATATGTGAAGAATCATGGGTTCTTGAGATAAAATTTGATTAACCATTACTAGCCCACTTAGCTTTATTCTGTCTAAACTTATGTTACCTAAGTGTCCTGCAGCTCTGATCAGCATTGCTTTATATTAGAATGTATGTAAATGTGGCAAAAGCTCTCCTTGTGTCTTTAGCCTGTAACTGACATGGGCCTTCTTCCGTGGCTTTCTGTGTGTTCTTTACCTGCCTTTCTCTCTCTTTATTTCTCTCCCTTTGCCTCTGATAGTAAAACCACCCACTCATGTCCAGCCATGAACTTATCCTCTCTTCTCTCTCCTTAAATTCTAATATATTCCTTCTCTTATGTAACCAATAAACTACCTTTTCCTTGATCTTTTTAAATTTTTTCTTGGCTGCACTGGGTCTTCGTTGCTGCACGTGGGCTTTCTCTAGTTGCGGCGAGCAGGGGTTACTCTTCATTGCAGTGTGCAGGCTTCTCATTGCGGTGACTTCTGTTTTTGTGGAGCAGTGGCTCTAGGGTGCATGGGTTTCAGTAGTTGTGGCTCACGGGCTCTAGAGTGCAGGCTCAGCAGTTGTGGTGCACGGGCTTAGTTGCTCCGCGGTATGTGGGATCTTCCCTGACCAGGGATCAAACCCGTGTCCCCTGCATTGGCAGGCAGATTCTTAACCACTGCACCACCAGGGAAGTCCCTTCCTTTTCTTTCATCTTTGATCACATTTCTTCCCAGTTCTCTCACAAATGTAATTTGGACACATTGTATTACTTTTTTAGATTTATTTGTTGGAGCAGTTTTAAATTCACAACAAGTTGAGTGGACAGTACAGAGGTTTCCCATATATCCCAAGCCCTCACACATGCATAGATGCCCCATCATAAACATCCGCACCAGAGTGGGACATCTGTTGATGAACTTGCACTGACACATCATTATCACCAGAACTCCACAGTTTATCTTACAGTTTACTGTCAGTGTTTTATACTCTGTATGTTTGGACACATGTACCCAGTGTTAAGCTACCACACAGAGTATTTTCACTGCCTTGTAATCCGATTCATTCCTCTCCCTGCTCCCTCAGTCCCTGGCAACCAATGATGATTTTACTGTTTCCATATTTTTGCCTTCTCCAGAGTATCACATAGTTGGAATCATACAGTATGTAGCCTTTTCAGATTGTCCCCTTTCACTTAGTAATATGCACTTAAGGTTCCTCCATGTCTTTTCATGGCTTGATAGCTCATTTATGTTTAGCACCAGATAATATTCCATTGTCTGGATAGATCACAGTTTATTTATCCATTCACCTATTGGAGAACATCTGGGTTGCTTCCAAGTTTTGACAATTATGAATAAAGCCGCTATAAATATCCATGTGCAGGTTTTTGTGCAGACTAACTTTTCATCTTCTTTGAGCAAATACCAAAGAGTACAATTACTTGATCGTATGGTAAGAGTATATTCAGTTTTGTAAAAAACTGCCAAATTGTCTTCCTAAGTTGCTGTACCATTTTGTATTCCCCCCTGCAATATAATGAGAGTTCCTCTTATTCCACATCTTTGTCAGCATTTAATATGTTCTGGATTCTGGCCATTCTAATAGCTGAATGGAGGTATCTCATTGTTATTTTATTTTATTTTTTTAACATCTTTAATGGAGTATAATTGCTTTACAATGCAATTTCAGATTTTTCATCATTAGTGTATAGGAATGCAAGAGATTTCTGTGCATTAATTTTGTATCCTGCTACTTTACCAAATTCATTGATTAGCTCTAGTAATTTTCTGGTAGCATCTTTAGGATTCTCTATGTATAGTATCATGTCATATGCAAACAGTGACAGCTTTACTTCTTCTTTTCCTATTTGGATTCCTGTTATTACTTTTTCTTTGATTGCTGCGGCTAAAACTTCCAAAACTATGTTGAGTAATAGTGGTGAGAGTGGACAACCTTGTCTTGTTCCTGATCTTAGTGGAAATGGTTTCAGTTTTTCACCATTGAGGACAATGTTGGCTGTGGGTTTGTCATATATGGCCTTTATTATGTTGAGGAAATTTCCCTCTATGCCTACTTTCTGCAGGGCTTTTATCATAAATTGGTGTTGAATTTTGTTGAAAGCTTTCTCTGCATCTATTGAGATAATCATATGGTTTTTCTCCTTCAATTCATTAATATGGTGTATCACGTTGATTGATTTGCGTATATTGAAGAATCTTTGCATTCCTAGAATAAACCCCAGTTGATCATGGTGTATGATCCTTTTACTGTGCTGTTGGATTCTGTTTGCTAGTATTTTGTTGAGGATTTTTGCATCTATGTTCATCAGTGATATTGGCCTGTAGTTTTCTTTCTTTGTGACATCTTTGTCTGGTTTTGGTATCAGAGTGATGGTGGCCTCATAGAATGAGTTGGAGAGTGTTCCTCCCTCTGCAATATTTTGGAAGAGTTTGAGAAGGATAGGTGTTAGCTCTTCTCTAAATGTTTGATAAAATTCGCCTGTGAAGCCTTCTGGTCCTGGGCTTTTGTTTGTTGGAAGATTTTTTTTTTAAACATCTTTATGGAAGTATAATTGCTTTACAATGGTGTGTTAGTTTCTGCTTTATAACAAAGTGAATCAGTTATACATATACATATGTTCCCATATCTCTTCCCTCTTACATCTCCCTCCTGCCCACCCTCCCTATCCCACCCTTCTAGGTGGTCACAAAGCACCGAGCTGATCTCCCTGTGCTATGTGGCTGCTTCCCACTAGCTATCTATTTTATGTTTGGTAGTGTATATATGTCCATGACACTCTCTCACCCTGTCACATCTCATCCCTCCCCCTCCCCATATCCTCAAGTCCATTCTCTAGTAGGTCTGTGTCTTTATTCCCGTCTTGCCTCTAGGTTCTTCATGACCTTTTTTTTTCCCCTTAGATTCCATATATATGTGTTAGCATACTGTATTTGTTTTTCTCTTTCTGACTTACTTCACTCTGTATGACAGACTCTAACTCCATTCACCTCACTACAAATACCTCCATTTCATTTCTTTTTATGGCTGAGTAATATTCCATTGTATATATGTGCCACATCTTCTTTATCCATTCATCCGATGATGGACACTTAGGTTGCTTCCATGTCCTGGCTATTGTAAATAGAGCTGCAATGAACATTTTGGTACATGACTCTTTTTGAATTATGGTTTTCTCAGGGTATATGCCCAGTAGTGGGATTGCTGGGTCGTATGGTAGTTCTATTTTTAGTTTTTTAAGGAACCTCCATACTGTTCTCCATAGTGGCTGTATCAATTTACATTCCCACCAACAGTGCAAGAGTGTTCCCTTTTCTCCACACCCTCTCCAGCATTTATTGTTTCTAGATTTTTTGATGATGGCCATTCTGACCGGTGTGAGATGATACCTCATTGTAGTTTTGATTTGCATTTCTCTAATGATTAATGATGTTGAACATTCTTTCATGTGTTTGTTGGCAATCTGTATATCTTCTTTGGAGAAATGTCTATTTAGGTCTTCTGCCCATTTTTGGATTGGGTTGTGTGTTTTTTTGTTATTGAACTGCATGAGCTGCTTGTAAATCTTGGAGATTAATCCTTTGTCAGTTGCTTCATTTGCAAATATTTTCTCCCATTCTGAGGGTTGTCTTTTGGTCTTGTTTATGGTTTCCTTTGCTGTGCAAAAGCTTTTAAGTTTCATTAGGTCCCATTTGTTTATTTGTGTTTTTATTTCCATTTCTCTAGGAGGTTTGTCAAAAAGGATCTTGCTGTGATTTATGTCATAGAGTGTTCTGCCTATGTTTTCCTCTAAGAGTTTGATAGTGTCTGGCCTTACACTTAGGTCTTTAATCCATTTTGAGTTGGAAGATTTTTAATAACAGTTCCAATTTCAGTGCTTGTGATTGGTCTGTTCATATTTTCTATTTCTTCCTGGTTCAGTCTGGGAAGTTGTACATTTCTAAGAATTTGTCCATTTCTTCCAGGTTGTCCATTTTACTGGCATAGAGTTGCTTGTAGTAATCTCTCATGATCCTTTGTATTTCTGCAGTGTCGGTTGTTACTTCTCCTTTTTCATTTCTAATTCTATTGATTTGAGTCTTCTCCCTTTTTTTCTTGATGAGTCTGGCTAAAGGTTTATCAATTTTGTTTATCTTCTCAAAGAACCAGCTTTTAGTTTTATTGATCTTTGCTATCGTTTCCTTCATTTCTTTTTCATATATTTCTCTCTGATCTTTATGATTTCTTTCCTTTTGCTAACTTTGGGGTTTTTTTGTTCTTCATTCTCTAATTGCTTTAGGTGAAAGGTTAGGTTGTTTATTTGAGATGTTTCCTGTTTCTTGAGGTAGGATTGTATTGCTATAAACTTCCCTCTTAGAACTGCTTTTGCTGCATCCCATAGGTATTGGGTCGTCGTGTCTCCATTGTCACTTGTTTCTAGGTATTTTTTGATTTTCCCTTTGATTTCTTCAGTGATCACTTGGTTATTAAGTAGTGTATTGTTTAGCCTCCATGTGTTTGTATGTTTTACAGATCTTTTCCTGTAATTGATATCTAGTCTCATAGCGTTGTGGTCGGAAAAGATACTTGATATGATTTCAATTTTCTTAAATTTACCAAGGCTTGATTTGTGACACAAGATATGATCTATCCTGGAGAATGTTCCATGAGCACTTGAGAAAAATGTGTATTCTGTTGTTTTTGGGTGGAATGTCCTATAAATATCAATTAAATCCATCTTGTTTAATGTATCATTTAAAGCTTGCGTTTCCTTATTTATTTTCATTTTGGATGATCTCTCCATTAGTGAAAGTGGGGTGTTAAAGCCCCCTACTATGATTGTGTTACTGTCGATTTCCCCTTTTATGGCTGTTAGTATTTGCCTTATGTATTGAGGTGTTCCTATGTTGGGTGCATAAATATTTACAATTGTTATAGCTTCTTCTTGCATGGATCCCTTGATCATTATGTAGTGTCCTTCTTTGTGTCTTGTAATAGTCTTTATTTTAAAGTCTATTTTGTCTGATATGAGAATTGCTACTCCAGCTTTCTTTTGATTTCCATTTGCATGGAATATCTTTTTCCATCCCCTCACTTTCAGTCTGTATGTGTCCCTAGGTCTGAAGTGGGTCTCTTGTAGACAGCATATATATGGGGCTTTTTTTTGTATCTATTCAGCAAGTCTGTGTCCTTTGGTGGGAGCATTTAATCCATTTACATTTAAGGTCATTATCAATATGTATGTTCCTATTCCCATTTTCTTAAATGTTTTGGGTTGGTTATTGTAGGTGTTTTCCTTCTCTTGTGTTTCTTGCCTAGAGAAGTTCCTTTAGCATTTGTTGTGAAGCTGGTTTGGTGGTGCTGAACTCTCTCAGCTTTTGCTTGTCTGTAAAGGTTTTAATTTCTCCATCAAATCTGAATGAGGTCCTTGCTGGGTAGAGTAATCTTGGTTGTAGGTTTTTCTCCTTCATCACTTTAAATATATCCTGCCACTCCCTTCTGGCTTGCAGAGTTTATGCTGAAAGATCAGCTGTTAACCTTATGAGGATTCCCTTGTGTGTTATTTGTTGTTTTCCCCTTGCTGCTTTTAATATGTTTTCTTTATATTTAATTTTTGATAGTTTGATTAATATGTGTCTTGGCGTGTTTCTCCTTGGATTTATCCTGTATGGGACTCTCTGTGCTTCCAGGACTTGATTAACTATTTCCTTTCCCATATTAGGGAAGTTTTCAACTATAATCTCTTCAAATATTTTCTCAGTCCCT
This sequence comes from Balaenoptera borealis, assembly GCF_965194805.1. Taxonomy (NCBI): domain Eukaryota; kingdom Metazoa; phylum Chordata; class Mammalia; order Artiodactyla; family Balaenopteridae; genus Balaenoptera; species Balaenoptera borealis. Next base: position 63,617,486 of record NC_138869.1, on the reverse strand, counting down.
TTCTTTTTCTCTTCTTCTTCTGGGACCCCTATAATTCGAATGTTGGTGTGTTTAATGTTGTCCCACAGGTCTCTGAGACTGTCCTCATTTCTTTTCATTCTTTTTTCTTTATTCTGCTCTGCAGTAGTTATTTCCACTCTTTTATCTTCCAGGTCACTTATCCGTTCTTCTGCCTCAGTTATTCTGCTATTGATCCCTTCTATAGTATTTTTAATTTCATTTATTGTGTTGTTCATCATTGATTGTTTCCTCTTTAGTTCTTCTAGGTCCTTGTTAAATGTTTCTTGCATTTTGTCTATTCTATTTCCAGGATTTTGGATCATCTTTACTATCATTATCCCTAATTCTTTTTCAGGTAGACTGCTTATTTCCTCTACATTTGTTAGGTCTGCTGTGTTTTTGCCTTGCTCCTTCATCTGCTGTGTGTTTTTCTGTCTTCTCATTTTGCTTATCTTACTGTGTTTAGGGTCTCCTTTTCACAGGCTGCAGGTTCGTAGTTCCCGTTGTTTTTGGTGTCTGTCCCCAGTGGCTAAGGTTGGTTCAGTGGGTTGTGTAGGCTTCCTGGTGGAGGGGACTAGTGCCTGTGTTCTGGTGGATGAGGCTGGATCTTGTCTTTCTGGTGGGCAGGTCCAAGTCTGGTGGTGTGTTTTGGGGTGTCTGTGGCCTTATTATGATTTTAGGCAGCCTCTCTGCTAATGGATGGGGCTGTGTTCCTGTCTTGCTTGTTGTTTGGCATAGGGTATCCAGCACTGTAGCCTGCTGGTCGTTGAGTGAAGCTGGGTGTTGGTGTTGAGATGGAGATCTCTGGGAGATTTTCACCATTTGATATTACATGGAGCTGGGAGGTCTCTTGTGGACCAGTTTCCTGAAGTTGGCTCTCCCACCTCAGAGGCACAGCCCTGATGCCTGGCTGGAGCACCAAGAGTCTTTCATCCACACAGCTCAGAATAAAAGGGAGAAAAAATAAAAAGAAAGAAAGAAAGAGGATAAAATAAAATAAAATAAAATAATATAAAATAAAATAATTAAAATAAAAAATAATTAAGAAAAAAAAATTTTTAAGTAAAAACAAAAAACGGACGGACAGTATCCTAGGACAAATGGTGAAAGCAAAGCTACACAGACAAAATCTCACACAGAAGCATACACATCCACACTCACAAAAAGAGGAAAAGGGGAAAAAATAATATATCTTGCTTCCAAAGTCCACCTCCACAATTAGGGATGATTCGTTTTCTATTCAGGTATTCCACAGATGCAGGGTACATCAAGTTGACTGTGGAGCTTTAATCAGCTGCTTCTGAGGCTGCTGGGAGAAATTTCCCTTTCTCTTCTTTGTTTGCACAGCTCCTGGGGTTCAGGTTTGGATTTGGCCCCGCATCAGCGTGTAGGGCGCCTGAGGGCATCTGTTCTTCACTCAGACAGGACGTGGTTAAAGGATCAGCTGATTCGGGGGCTCTGGCTCACTCAGGCCAGGGGGAGGGAGGGGTACAGAGTGCGGGACGAGTTTGGGGCGGCAGAGGCCAGCGTGAAGTTGCACCAGACTGAGGCACGCCATCCATTCTCCCAGGGAAGTTGTCCCTGGATTCCAGGACCCTGGCAGTGGCAGGCTGCAGAGGCTCCCGGGAGGTGAGGTGTGTATAGTGACCTGTGCTTGCACACAGGCTTTTTGGTGGCGGCAGCAGCAGCCTTAGCATCTCATGCCCGTCTCTGGGGTCTGCGCTGGTAGCCGCGTCTTGCGCCTGTCTCTGGAGCTCCTTTAAGCGGCGTTCTGAATCCCCTCTCCTAGCGCACCATGAAACAAAGAGGCAAGAAAAAGTCTCTTGCCCCTTTGGCAGCTCCAGACCTTTTCCCGGACTCCCTCCCGGCTAGCTGTGGTGCCCTAACCCCCTTCAGGCTGTGTTCACGCAGCCAACCGCAGTCTTCTCCCTGGGATCCGACTGAAACCCGAGCCTCAGCCCCCAGCCCCCGCCCGCCATGGCGGATGAGCAGACAAGCCTTTCGGGCTGGTGAGTGCTGGTCGGCACTGATCCTCTGTGCAGGAATCTTTCCGCTTTGCCCTCCGCACCCCTGTGGCTGCGCTCTCCTCTGTGGCTCCGAAGCTTCCCCCCTCTGCCACTCACAGTCTCCGCCCACGAAGGGGCTTCCTAGTGTGTGGAAACCTTTCCTCCTTCACAGCTCCCTCTCACTGGTGCAAGTCCCATCCCTATTCTTTTGTCTCTGTTTATTCTTTTTTCTTTTGCCCTGCCCAGGTACGTGGGGAGTTTCTTGCCTTTTGGGAAGTCTGAGGTCTTCTGCCAGTGTTCAGTGGGTGTTCTATAGGAGCAGTTCCACATGTAGATGTATTTCTGATATATCTGTGGGGAGGAAGGTGATCTCCATGTCTTACTCTTCTGCCATCTTCTCCTCTCTCTCATTGTTATTTAACTTTGCCTTTCCCTGATGACATATGATGTGGAGCATCTTTTCATATGTTCATTTGCCATCTGTTTAGCTTCTTTGGTGAGGTGTTTGTTCAGGTCTTTGCCCATCCTTTAATTGGCTTGTTTGTGTCCCTATTGTTGAGCTTTAAGTTGTTTGTACATTTTGGATAACAGTCTTTTATCAGATGTGCCTTTCACAAATATTTTCTTCAAGCCTGTGTCTTTTCTTTGCATTCTCTTCACTTTGTCTTCTGCAGAGCAGAAGTTTTAAATTTTAATGAAGTTCAGCTTATCATTATTTATTTCATGGACCATGCCTTTGGTGTTTTATCTATAAAGTTATCACCACACTCAATATCATCTAGGTTTTCTCCCATACTATCTTTTAAGAGTTTTATAGTTTTGCATTTTACATTTAGGTCTATGTTCATTTTTCAGTTAATCTTTTGTGAAGAGTGTAAATCTTATCTAGATTCATTTTTTTGAATGTGGACGTTCAGTTTTTCCAGCACCATTTGTTGAAAAGACTATCTTTTCTCCATTGTATTGCCTTAGCTCCTTTGTCAAAGATCAGTTGACTATCTTTACAACAATCGATTTCTGGGCTACTTAATTTGTTCCATTGATCTATTTGTCTATTCTTTCACCAACACCACACTGTCTTGATTACTGTAACTTGATTACTGTAAGACTTGAAGTTGGGTAATGTCAGTCCTCTGACTTTGTTCTTCTCCTTTAAGTATTATTTTGGCTACTCTGGGTCTTTTGCCTTCTGTATAAATGTTAGAATCAATTTGTCAATCTCCACAAAATAACTTGCTGGGATTTGGATTAGGATTACACTGAGTCAGTAGACAAAGTTGGGGAAAACTGACATTTTAAGAATATTGAATCTTCCTATCCATGAACGTGGAATATCTATCTCTCCATTTATTAAATTCATTGATTTCTTTCCTCGGCATCTTATAGTTATTATTTCTTTACTTCTGTTTACTTTGGATTTAATTTGCTCTTTTTTTCTAGTTTCCTAAGGTAAAGCTTAGATGATTGATTTTAGATCTTTCTTCTTTTCTACTTTATTCACTCAATGCTATAAATTTCCCCTAAGTGCTTATTTTATTTCCTCCCACAGATTTTGATAATTGTGTTTTCATTTTCATTTGGTTCAAAGTAGCTTAAAGTTTCTCTTGAGATTCCTTCTTTGGCCCTTGTGTTATTTAGAAGTGTGTTATTTAATCTCCAAATGTTTTGGGATTTTCCAGCTATCTTTCTGTTATTGATTTTTATTTGAATTAAATTGTGGTCTGAGACCAGACATTGTGTTATTTCTATTCTGTTAAATGTGTTAGTGTGTTTTATGACCAAGAAAATAGTATATCTTGGTGAATGTTCCATGTGAGCTGAGAAGATTGAGAATTCTGCCATTCAATGAAGTTGTCTACACATGTTCAGTTGATTGATGCTGTTGTTGAGTTCAACTGTGTTCTTACTGATTTTCTGCCTGCTGTATCTAACCATTTCTGATAGAGGGTTATTGAAGTCCTCCAACTATGATAGTAGATTCATCTATTTCTCTTTGCTGGTCTATCAGTTTTTGCCTAAAGTATTTTGAATCTCTGTTGTTAGGCACATACACATTAAGGACTGTTATGTCTTCTTGGGGAACAGACTCCATTAACATTATGTAATACCCATCTCTATCCCTGATAACTTTCCTTGGTCTGAGTCTGCTCATTCCAAGTCCACTTTCAAGTAACACTATACTGTTTCATGGGGAATTGGGAGTACCCTATAATAAAATAATCCTAATTCTTCTCTCCTGTCTCTTGTATCACTGCCATAAAACTTATATGCATAAGTTTATATATATATAAAATAAATATATATATATAAAGTCAAAAATATTGTTATTATTAGTATTTTGAACACATTATTATGTATTAGATCAATTAAGAATATGAATTTTTTAAATTTTATTTTTCACTCATTTCTTCCTTTCTTTATGTCAATCCATGTCTCTTATCTTTATAATTTTCCTTCTCGCTAAAGAATTCGTTTTAACATTTCTTGCAAGGCAGGTCCACTGACAACAAATTTCTTCAGTTTTTGTTCGTCTGAGAAAGTCTTTATTTCTCCTTTACTTTTCAAGGATAATTTTGGAAAGGACAGAATTCTAGTTGGTGGTTTTTTCTCTCAACACTTTAAACATTTCACTCCACTCCCTTCTTGCTTGTATGTTTCTATAGTGAAGTCAGATGTAATTCTTATCTTTCTCTTCTATAGATAAGACCCCCTCACCCCACCCCATCCCCTGGCTTCTTTCAGGATCTTTTTCTTTATCTTTGATTTTTCCATAGTTTGAAAATATGGTTAGTTATGTATAGTGTTTTTTTTGGCATTTATCCTGCTCTGTGTTTTCTGAGCTTCATGGATCTGGGGTTTGGTGTCTGACATTAATTTGGGGAAATTCTCAGTCATTATTGTTTTAAGTATATCTTCTCTTCCTTTCTTTCTTCTCCTTGTGGAATTCTGATTACATATACATTACATTTTTTTGTAGTTGTCCCACTGTTCTCAGATACTTTGGTCTATTTTTTTTTTCCATTCTTTTTTTCTCTTTGCTTTTCAGTGTTGGTGGTTTCCTTATATCTTCAAGCACAGAGACTCTGTTTTCAGCCATGTCCAGTCCACCAATAAAAACATGAAAGGCATTCTTCATTTCTGTTACAGTGTTTTTGATCTCTGATATTTATTTTTGGTTCTTTCTTAGAATTTCCATCTCTCTGCTTACATTGCCCAGCTGTTCCTGCATACTGTCTACTTTATACATTAGAGCCTTCAACTTCTCAAACATAGTTGTTTTAAATTCTTAGTCTGGGGACTTCCCTTGCAGTCCAGTGGTTAAGACTTTGCCTTCCAATGCAGGGGGTACAGGTTTGATCCCTGGTCCTGGAGCTAAGATCCCACATGCCTCGCAGCCAAAAAACCAAAACATAAAAGAGAAGCAATATTGTAACAAATTCAAGAAAGACTTGAAAAAAAATTCTTAGTCTGATAATGTCAACGTCCCTGCCATATCTGAGTCTTGTTCTGATGCTTGCTCTGTTTCCTCAAACTTTTTTTTTCTTTAAGTATGTCTTGCAGTTTTTTTCTTGATAACTGGACATGATGTACTGGGTAAAAGAAACTGCTGTAAATGAGCTTTTAGTAATGTGGTGATAAGGTGTGGGGGGAAGAGAATTGTTCTATATCCTGTGAGTAGCTCTCAGTCTTTTAGTGAGCCTGCACCTGTGAACTGTGAACTTAACACATGCTCTTCATTTTTGTTCTTTTCTTTGCTTGTTTTTTTTGCCCACCCCCACCTTTTGTGGAACAGGATAGCTAGAGGGGCTGGAATGGGATATTTCCCTTCCTCCAGTTCTGTGAGGCTCTGATAAAACTCCAGCAGGCTAGGCTCTAGTTAAATATCTTCTCCTAAGGGCAGGCATTGTTGAGAACCGAGTGCTCTGGTTTATTTCAGAATGATTCCTTTTCCCCTCCCTTGCCGGAAGCACAAGGAGATTTTTATCCAGTATTCACTGTGAGAATCTGCTCAAGCTCCTGGGGGCAAAACACACCAAAGCATAGAATCCTCCAATGATGGGTCCCCTGAGTTTTTATATCACAGACTTGTCCATGCTGAGCTTACAGCAATTTGTCAGTTGTAGCACGTTTCCCTACCAAGGTGATGGTTCCCATGGATGTTCTGTGCCTATGGGTTTCTGCTCTGGAAAGTCATCATTCTCTGCATTTGCTTGTTGGTCTCTAACTTGAGGGGGCAGTGGTTTGCCCTGTGACTCAACGTCTCCTATGAATTTAATGAGTTTTGATTCTTTCAGTTTGTTCAGCTTTTTACTTGTTGGCATGACATGCAACTTCCAGCTTCTTACATACTGGGTTGGAAACTGGAAGTCTTAGACACACTTTAAGTGTAGAAATACATATATATTCTTCTTCCACATTTTAATTAATCAATCTATACTTTTGCTGCCATATAGTTTTTAAAGTGAATAATCTGTTTTAAATTCCTGTACTAGTCTATACAGTCATCTTTTAAATTTTATATTGACATATAATTTACACATATAAAATCCTGAGATCTTACAGGTTCTGTTTTGAAGAGTTGTGACACTTTTATTCACCCACATAACCAACATCCCTAAGCAAATGAGAAAACACTTCCAGTCCACATAAAGTTCCCCTGTGTCCCCTGCCAGGCAATTTTCCCAATCCTCTAAGTAACAATATTTATATATATTTATAAAGAAGTATATACAATATTTATTGAGGGAATACTTTTGCCTCTTTTGGGAAATTATCTAAATGTAATTATTTAGTATATACTTTTAGGAGTCTGGCTTTTATTAACAAGATGCTTGTGAGATTACTCATGTTGTTTTATGTTTTCATAATTAATCCATTTTTACTGCTGAGTAGTATTCAATTGTATGAATATATCACAATTTTTAAATTTATTCACTTATTAATGAACCTTTGGTTTCTTTCCAGTTCTGGGTTATTATGGATAGGGTAACTCTGAATATTCCTATACTTTTTGTGGATATATGTTTTCATTTATTTAGAGTATATATCTACCAGCAGAATTGCTGTCATAATTTTAAAGCAAAGTCAAAGAGTTATCCAAAATGCCTCTTCTTTTGTTCTTCCCCCAGCAATGTATGAGAATCTCAGTGGCTCCACATCCTTGCCAGAATCTGGCACTGTCAGTCGTTTTGGTTTTACCCATCTCAGAGGGTATCTAACTCTCCTTCTCTCTCCTCCTTGTCTTTTTCTGCAACCATCCCTTGACTGATTTCTGTTCATTCTGTTTCAGTTCAGAAAGAGTTCAGAAACTGTTTCTCCACCATTGCATAGTCATTCCAAGTGTGTCTTTGTTAACTTAAATGTATTGAAGGCAATAACTTTATTATTTATTTGGTAATGTCATTCTTTAACATCTACACAGAAACCAGCACAGCACTAGACACCATCAAAGGTGAAATGTACATTAAATTCTTAAATCATAGAATATTTGAGAGAAAATGGACATTACCTTTGCAAATGCTTGGCTTTACAGCTACTGTAAGGCATTCAGATTGTATCTGCACAATGCCATGGTCATGTTCAAATTACACACTGGCTGAGTTCAAATGAAAAAACAAATCTTCTAACTTGTGATCCAGAACACTGTATACTGTACCAGTCTGCTTCTCTTAATAGATTGCCAAGTAAGTTGTTTTTAACTCTAAAACTTTTGAGAGTTAAAAAGGTGAGTGCATGAAGATTAGAGAGTCCCTAAATGAGAACATGTCCCCAGGGATGCTGGCTGCCCTGCGGCATCCATCATGTGCTCCTAACTTGGTGCTTGTGACAGCTTTCCTATCTTGGGAAGCAGTCTCTAAGTTGTAACATTTTTCCTGGTTGAACAACCTCAAAGTTTTATTTAGAGTGTCATCAGGAAAATAAGGGATTGTTCTGGGTTTCTCAGAAGTTATATTATTTCAGTTAATATATAAACACTATATTTAAGAGGGTTTTTATTTATTTATTTTACTGTATATATTATTGTATCTTTCATTGTAATAGGGCCCTGAAAAACAACAACAACAAAGAAAGCACAACGCACTCCTTGGAGATTGTAGCAATCACTAGATTAGCTTGTGATGTGAGGCACATCTTGTAAGATAAAGGTCTTTACAAGTTTAACAAGTATCCAAAACATCTGGACAAATCAGGGGTGGACAAGCTCCACATGGATTTCAGAGTCTTAAATTACCAGATCAGCATATATTGCTGTTCACATCTTTTCTAAGTGTGATTCATACCTCCTCACATACAATAAATGATGTATAAATTATGGACAAAATAATTTTTCAAATATCTACATTTAAAAATTGAGAGAGCATTTCTTATATTTCTGTGAATTCTCTTCTTTTAAATATAGTTATTATGATTAATTCAGAGCAGAAATTATGACAATGATAATCAAAAGCCTGGAATATGGTTAAAATTGTTGATCACTGGGTTTTTTTTCCTTTTAAAATCTACTAAATATTACCTTGACTTATCTGTTCCATAAATATTGGAGAAGATACTTTTGTAAATATATATTTCATAATTAGTGTGATAAGACATCTCTTGAAATGTGGCAGAATATCTCATAGCACCTAGGCTCAGACAGATAACTGTATTTTTCCTAAGTTATGGGCTGGGATCTGGCTGTTCTTAAACACTGACAGCAGTTTCATTGCTTTGTGTCTTGACGCCCCTGATGCAGTTGACACAGAATCTTGCTGTGTTGCCATTGATTCTTACAAGTGATGACCCCTCCAAACAAAGCAAAAGTGTTACAGGCTATTGTGTTGGAAATATATTTCTATCTTTGGAGCCCTTGAAATTTTATTGACGTTCTTTCTAGGAGATTCTGGAAATACACTTTGACGTCACATTATGCTGAAAGTTCCATGGCAAATGTAGCATTTTTACTTATTATATAAATTATTTCCGTGTTTTGTCAATGACTTATAAAAAATATATGGGAAGATACTCCTTGGTTTCCACTTAATCACCTTCTATGGGCTTGCATGCCTTGGGACTTGCAATACTGTCCTGAAATCATGAAGGAGAGATGTGTTTTGTGGTTGGGAACCAAAGGCCAAATGCTTATAATATCCTTTATGTACAATTGTAGGATAATAGCAAACCCTCAAGGTGAATTTTTCTTTTTTCTTTTTTTCTGATGCTGAAGATCAGAATTTTGGGAAAACAAAGTAAACACTGGAAAAGAAACCAGTGAATTCATTTCATTGCCAGTGGCCTGACAATGTTATGACAGGATGTCGGCGTGTTTGCACCATTGTAAACTGTATATCTTGGGTTCTCTTTTGATTCTTGCTTTGTTTTTCATAATATCTCATAGCAAAAAATAACATTATAGAATTTAATACCCAGTTACTGTCCATACCATGATATGCCAGAGGAATCATAGATGATCTTGCCCTGTAAGCACTAGTCTATGTTACTTCTGTGTATCAGTGAAAAAGATAGATACCGTAAATAGGAATTTATCTTTTATGTTCTACAAATGATTATTACGTTATTCTATATGATACAATTATATTATTAAAAATTACCATATGCTGAGTTCATCACAAACCAGCATTTAGTCTGAAGTATACTTTTATATTGAGATCTGAGGGGTCCAGGATGGACAGAGGTGGTATATTTCTGGTGTTTTGCAACTAATTACTAATGTAGGTTTTTATCGATCTATAGGTAGAAAATAATTACACTTGTAACCTGTAAGAAGTATTTTTCAAGGTATCTGAAAAACATAATTTGCTTTAAATTTTCAATGTCATATATATATGTACTAAAAACTATTTTAAGATAAAAACCATTCAGAGAGTTCATAGATAACTTTTCAAAATGTTTTATTGGAGTGAAACATACATAAAGTGTACAAACCTTAAGTGTACAACTCAATGAAGTTTTACATGTATACACCTATATGGCATCTAAGGTACACTTAATAAAATACATGATACTAAATTTTTAGCCTCCTATTATATAACAAAAGAATCTAGCTCTTTTCTTTGGTGAGCAGGAGAAGCAGGTTTAGCTAAGCAAATCTCTTGCTTTAGGTGTGGCTAGAAGTCAGATGTGACAGCCAGTTTTATGTGTCAACTTGGCAAGGCTACAGCACCCAGTTACACATCCAACACTAAGCTGCAGATATGACCAACATCTGCAATCAGTCTATTTTAAATAAAGATTAATCTTAATAATCTCAGTGGGCCTCAGGCAATCTATCATTAGGTCTTGAAAGAACCGAGGTTTCCCTGAGGAAGAAATGTGGCCTATGGTGCAGCACCAGTGAATGAAATCAAGGATTTTGCAGGAGACATGTTTCTATCAAATTAAAAACTGTGGTGCCTCAGATCCACAGTGACTTTATTTCAGATGTCCTTGATGCAGCGGTGGGGTCTTGGTTGACCCTGAGTCCTCCTGATTTCCTCCACTTTCTGGTTACTCTCTATCAGTGTAGGCCCACCACATGCCCACCCCCCTTCCATTTGCACTTACATGGTGGAATTGATGGAGTGAGTCTTGTGCCATTTTCTTCTCTCGCTCCGTGTGCTCCTCCTGGGCAACTTGTCCATCATGGTGGGTGCAATTGTAAACACAGGAGGATGATTTCCAAATTTAGCTCCTCAGCCCAAATCCCTTTTCTGAAATGTAGATGCACACACATAAATCTCTACCTGACATCTTGGCTTTAATGTCTCCAAGTGACCTGAAAGTCAACATGCTGAAATGATCTCAGGGGATGCTGCAGTTGCAGCAGTTGAAGCAGGATCTTAGTTCCCTGACTGGAAACCAAACCCACACCTGTGAGAACACCAAATCCTAACCACTAGACCAAGAGGGCCAGTGGGCTTGAAACAGGTCTTCGGTCCTTTGTCTTCTTTGAGGACAGAATTCAGCGAAGAGACTGAGACCAGTGAAACAGGTTAAATATTTATTAGGAGAAAAGTATATGTGGAAAGACACATGGGTGGACTTGAAGAGAGAGTTGCACACTAAAGGGATGGTTTAGATTGCTTATACAGGGGCAGTTTTCCTTGTTCCCTTTGGCCAGTCATCTTGCTTGTTGCCCGTATCTGATCTGATGTAGGGCCCTTCCTGATGTGCACGTGCATTTTTAACCAAGATGGATTCCAGCATGAGGGTCTCTGGGAGGTTGGCAGGACATATTATGGGCTACTGTCCCTCCCTTCTTGACCCCTGAGGAGTCTTTCTGTGCATGTGTAGTAGGGGCGGTCTCCTTGACCTCAAGAATGAAAAATATGGTCATCTTATCTTTTCTATTCAAGCAGAGATTAGCTACTCTCTGCTCCTGCTGTTATCTTTTCCTTGGAATGTCAGCAGGAGACAAACTCTAACTGCTCAGCCTGGGGCCCAGCTATCACCTACCACACAAACTTTCCCACCAGCTGTGGGTCCTTCATGGTCCAGGAGCCTTCGGAAGTCAGAGCAAATATTGTGGAGGAACAAAGTTTATCCAGGAGAGTTAGCAATAACCACCTTGAGCACTCCTTCCTCAGCATATTTGGGTTGTAAAATTAATTCTTTCACTCTAAAAAACAGCTTCATCAGTTTCATCATACACAAAGCAGTGCTTTTATTTTCAAATCCTTGAATATGCCCTCAAAACACAAATAATCTAATTTTGTGTATTGGTGTATACAATACAGGAGGTAACAGAGATCTGAATAATGAACCTTTTCAAACGTTTTACTTAATTCTCATAACAGTTCTTGAAATAGGTACTATTACCCCTGTTTTGTAGATAAGGCAATGCAGGCACAGAGATAAAGTATTTTCTCCAAATCATACAAGGTAGCAGCGGAGTTAAGATTTAAATACAAATGTATCTGACTCAAAAGTCCATGAGCTTTCAACTCCATGAATCCAGGAATGGATATTCCCTTTGCAAATCCACGGTTTAAGGCTTATAGATTCAAGAATGACCTAGCTAATTGCAATTTTGGAAAAAAATTGAATGTAGTGTTCACTTTATATATTCCTAGTGATTGTAACTTTATGTATCTTCTCATGTGACATAAAATGGCATTGAGATATGGATTTATTGTAGCAAAAAATATTGTACTTGAATACAGCAACCCTCTCAGGCTGTCTTTTTAACCTAGAGTAATGTGTGTGTGTTTAATATGTCATGGTTTCTTTCTGTTTGACTACTTTTATGTTATTCTGTGTTCTTGATTCCACAACCAATTTGTTTACCCATACTATTTTAATTCAGGTTCTAAATTAGCTCCTGTGAAAATATTATTAACTATTAACTTATTCTTCTAGATCATGATTCAATAAAATACCCCATGGAGGAGAAATGAGATCAATGGTTTTTATTTTTTCTTATACACAATTGAAACTTATTCAATAAAATTTTCTAATAAAAAGGAGATCTTTTCCCTCCCACAGTTTGAAAATTACAAACACCTCAATTCCTATTATGAAATAAAAACTGTCATTACTCTTCTGCATATAGTGCCATTTGCAATGAGCAAAATCTAAATACTTTTGGTTTTGGAAATAGGAGGGTTTTTTTCCTCAGCCAAATGGCTTAGATGTTTCATGATATCTATTTACATCTTTATATAATTAGGTTGCTTATTACCAACCACTTTATAGATTCTACTTTCAGTCGGCAATTGCCTCATCCTCTTCTCTCAATCCTAGAAAGCTTTAAGTAGTCACCCCTTGCACAACTATGAACCAGCCAAATTTGTCCCCACAGCAATCCTTGTCACTTAGTACTTGCTCTCAATTCCATTTTTTTAGTGGCCTACTCCCATATTATATCTGACTCTTCCAAAAGTGTTTTTAATAAGAAGGAAAGAAAACACAAGTAAATGAAGCAGTATAGATCAGAAATACCGAATAGATCTCCGGCATACGTTTAAAAGGGTGAAAACGCAATACGTGGTCAAAATGTTTTATGTCTGTTTATGAAATAAAATTCTACTAGCTTTTTATATGGTAGACTGGCTTGAAGAGGAAATAATTTTCTTCCTTTGGCTTAGCTGCTAAAGTTTCAAGAAATGGTAAAATATAGCATAATTATACTCATTTTGCTGGTTGGATTAGATTCCAACAGAATCATGACATGAAAAATATTTTTATATTTTTTTCAATTTAAATAATTATATAACAATGGCCAGTATTAGGAAGACTATACAAAATTTTCTAAACTAAAACTGTTATATATACCTCAGCTTTATTTGTACTTCCCTTAGTCTGTTAATTCTGCTACTGAAAATATGTTTTTTTCACTATATTTTAAATTCTTTTATTAAAAAGGTAAAATTTCTACATAGATAGGATTAGCTATTGAAAGATTTTCTAGATATGTTACATATTTTAATGTCTTTCTAATTTGTAAATGTATACAGTCAATCGGTCACAATACTTTTCTACAACACTCACTCTGTTCAAACATTGTTAAAATGCTCCTCTAGAAAATGACACACTCAGGATGCCACATAATTTGCCTCCATTAAAAATAATTTTCTGTGCATGATGTAAAGAATGAAGAAGTGGTGAAAGTAAATATAATATGTAATCCTTAGACTATGACACATGTTGGAGGTCTTGTGGTCTCTTCACTTAACTTCAGAAGGAATTGATTCAACTTGAATTGATCAGATTCCATATTTCCTTGGCATGGATAATCTGGAAGGTTTTACCCTTTTAATACTTGTCTGTCAGTTCAACTAGCCACGTGGGACTCGGGATCAACTGTTTGAACCACACTCCAATTGAATATGCAGAAATCTTCTGTGTATTCAATTCTTATGGCTCTCCAGGTCCTGTCTCTGTCCTGTGTTTTACAGCCTGAATAATGGCAACTCTGCTTACTTCCTTTGGGGAAGGTGTCTTGATGGCTGTGAAATGCTGCCTTATTTTTAAATGCATAATTATAGGTTTTGCATTTGCTTGAAGATTTTAATAATTTAAAAGATGCTTTTCTAGTATCAAAATGAAATAATTTTTCCTGATAATTACTTTTAAAGAGTCAGTCATGAACATATTCATGCTGTGAGATATAAAAAGGTGATTAAATCGAATTCAGCACTGAATATTTTTTTCCCTCTGCCACTTATTGAAATCAGTATTTAAATTTAGTACTTTCCTTAATGGCGTATAATCAATAGCATCTTTTTCATTTCAGGAAAAATAAAATGTATTCAAGTTTTTTTATTTTCATCCTTTATGATAAGTATGTGAGGGAGCAGTTAAGCAGGCCTGTGCAGAAGTGCCGGTCCAAGGAACAGGCTCTCTTCAAAGATTAGCCTCAGGGTGGCTGCAGAGAATGGGCCCCATCTCTAGAGAGGCAGAACTATCTCAGTCTTAATTTGAGGATGGTCCAAAATAAGAAAAAAAATTAATATTATAAGCAGAGCATAGTACCAGGGAATCCATACCATAGGAATTCATGAAGTGGAACTAGATCTTACTCTAGTAAGCCTTGGGCTAAGGTACAGGGCTAGGTTCTGTTTCCTGAAAGAAGAGGATAAAATCAAGGCTTGGATAAAGCTCCTCAACCTGGCATTTTGACATATCCAGGTAAAAAGTGGGGAAGAATGTAGAAGGGGAAGTAGAAAAGTGTCTAGTCTTTGGTTCTTTAAACTAAGCAAATGAGAGGGTGTGTATTTGGAGGCAGGACTGGGTAAAGGAGGTTTGGGGGATGGGTGGTGATAGTGGGTAAATAACAACTATGGAAGTAACACAACACGTAAAGTATGTTCCCTGAACTATTGGGTCCAGGGTCTTGGCTGTAAAAATCCACCTGATATCACTCCAGAGCTTGGTGGTCATCACTAAACAGCCAGATCTCAAACATTTAAATCTGGGTTATTTAATTTTAGCTTGATTTGGTAACGGAGAATGCCTGGGCATCATTGGATGCTGTTATAGGAACTTCGGGAAGAAAGTATTAGGGGTCAAGGCAAGAGATGGAAGAGTGGTCTCCACACTGCTAGAACAATGTCCAACTTCCTATAATGAGATTTCTCAAATACCTCCTTTTGCTGGGAATAGTTCTAGCTCATGCACAGAACTGTTTAACTCTGCTTTATAAAATAAAATGTTAATGAATGTTGATTCCCTCCTCTAATAGCCATTTTCTAACATCTAAGACTTCAAATTCACATCAGATAATTGGCATTGATTATGTAGAATTGAGTAGAGAAATCAAGGAAATTATTACAACCTCAGAAACAATAATCTAAATGTACATTCCTTTCAAGAGGACAGTGGCAGGAGACCTTCAAGATGGTGGAGGAGTAAGATGTGGAGATCATCTTCCTCAAATACATACATGTACAAATACATCAGAAATACATCTGCGTGTGGAACAACTCTTACAGAACACGTACTGAATGCTGGCAGAAGACCTCAGACTTCACAAAAGGCAAGAAACTCCCCACATACCTGGGTAGGGCAAAAGAAAAAAGAATAAACAGAGAAAAAAGAATAGGGATGGGACCTGGGAGAGAGCTGTGAAGGAGGAAAAGTTTCCACACACTAGGAAGCCCCTTCACTGGCAGAGATGGGGGCTGGGCAGGGGGGGAATCTTCACAGCCACGGAGGAGAGTGCAGCAACAGGGGTGCAGAGGGCAAAGTGGAGAGATTCCTGCACAGAGGATTGGTGTCGCCCAGCACTGACCAGTCCGAGAGGCTTGTCTGTTCACCCGCCAGGGCGGGTGGGGGCTGGGAGCTGAGGCTCAGGCTTCGGAGGTCAGATCCCAGGGAGAGGACTGAGGTTGGCTGCGTGAACACAGCCTGAAGGGGGCTAGGTCGCCACAGTTAGCTGGGAGGGAGTCCGGGAAAAAGCCTGGAACTGCCTAAGAGGCAAGAGACAATTGTTTCGGGGTGCACAAGGAGAAGGGATTCAGAACACTGCCTAAACAAGCTCCAGAGATGGGTGCGAGCTGCGGCTATCAGCGTGGACACCAGAGACGGGCATGAAATGCTAAGGCTGCTAGTGCAGCCACCAAAAAGCCTGTGTGCAAGCACAGGTCACTGTCCACACCTCCCCTCCCAGGAGCCTGTGCAGCCCGCCACTGCCAGGGTCCTGGGATCCAGGGACAACTTCCCTGGGGGAACACACTGCATGCCTCAGGCTGTTGTAACATCACACTGGCCTCTGCTGCAGCAGGCTCACCCGCATTCCGTACCCCTCCCTCCCTGCGTCCTGAGTGAGCCAGAGCCCCCTAATCAGCTGCTACTTTAACCCCAACCTGTCTGAGTGAAGAACAGATGCCCTCAGGAGACCTATACGCAGAGACGAGGCCAAATCCCAAACTGAACCCCAGGAGCTGTGCGAACAAAGAAGAGAAAGGGAAATTTCTCCCAGCAGCCTCAGGAGCAGCGGATTATATCTCCACAATCACCTTGATATACCCTGCATCTGTGAAAAACCTGAATAGACAGTGAATCATCCCAAAATTGAGGCAGTGGACTTTGGGAGCAACTGTAGACTTGGGGTTTGCTTTCTGCATCTAATTTGCTCCTGGCTATATGTTTACCTTAGTTTAGTATTTAGAGTTTATTATCTTTCACAGATTTGTTTATTGATTTGGTTGCTCTCTTCCTCCTTTTGTTCTTTTTATATATAGATATATATTTTTTCTTCCTTTTTCTCTTTTTGTGAATGTGTATGTGTATGCTTCTTTGTGTGATTTTGTGTGTATAGCTTTGCTTTTATCATTTGTCCTAGGGTTCTATCTGTCCTTTTTTTGTTTATTATTTTTTTTTGTATGGATTGTATGCCTGTTATCATTGGTGGATTTCTTTTTTGGTTTGGTTGCTCTCTTCTTTCTTTCTTTCTTTTTTCTTTTTCTTTTTAGTTTTCTATTTTTAATAATTATTTTTAATTGTTTATTTTAATAACTATTTTATTTTTTTTCATTCTTTTTTTCTCCCTTTTCTGAGTGTGTGGCTGACAGGGTCTTGGTGCTCTGGCCCAGTGTCCAGCCTGTGCCTCTGAGGTGGGAGAGCTGACTTCAAAACATTGGTCCACCAGAGACCTCCCGGTTCCATGTAATATCAAAGTGGGAAACCTCTCCCAGAGATCTCCATCTCAATGCTAAGACCAAGCTCCACTCAACGACCAGCAAGCCACAATGCTGGACACCCTATGCCAAACAACTAGCAAGACAGGAACACAATACCACCCATTAGCAGAGAGGCTGCCTAAAATCATAATAAGGTCACAGACACCCTAAAACACACCTCTGGATGCAGTACTACCCACCAGAAAGGCAAGATACAGGCTCATCCACCAGAACACAGGCACTAGTCCCCACCATCAGGAAGCCTACACAACCCACTGAACCAACCTCACCCACTGGGGGCAGACACCAAAACGGGAACTACAAACCAGCAGCCTGTGAAAAGGAGACCTAAAACACAGTAAGTGAAGCAAAAGGAGAACACAGAGAAACACACAGCAGATGAAGGAGCAAGGTAAAAAAACACCAGACCAAAAATATAAAGAAGAAATAGGCAGTCTATCTGAAAAAGAATTCAGAATAATGATAGTAAAGATGATCCCAAACCTTGGAACTAGAATGGAAAAAATACAAGACACGTTTAGCAAGGACCTAGAAGAACTAAAGAGCAAACAAACGATGATGAACAGCACAATAAATGAAATTTAAAATTCTCTAGAAGGAATCAATAGCAGAATAACTGAGGCAGAAGAACGGATAAGTGACCTGGAAGATAAAATAGTGGAAATAACTACTGCAGAGCAGAAAAATGAAATAAGAATGAAAAGAATTGAGAACAGTCTTAGAGACCTCTGGAACAACATTAAACACACCAGCATTCTAATTATAGGGGTCACAGAAGAAATAGAAAAAGAAAGGCACTGAGAAAATATTTGAAGAGATTATAGTTGCAAACTTATCTAACATGGGAAAGGAAATAGTCAATCAGGTCCAGAAAGCGCAGAGAGTCCCATACAGGATAAATCCAATGAGAAACATGCCAAGACACATATTAATCAAACTATCAAAAATTAAATACAAAGAAAAATATTAAAAGCAGCAAGGGAAAAAAATAATAATATACAAGGGAATCCCCATAAGGTAAACAGCTGATCATTCAGCAGAAACTCGGCAAACCAGAAGGCAGTGGCAGGACATATTTAAAGTGATGAAAGGGAAAAACCTACAACCAAGATTACTCTACCCAGCAAGGATCTCATTTAGATTCAACTGAGAAATTAAAACCTTTACAGACAAGGAAAAGCTAAGAGAATTCAGCACCACCAAACCAGCTTTACAACAAATGCTAAAGGAACTTCTCTAGGCAGGAAACACAAGAGAAGGAAAAGACTTACAATAACAAACCCAAAACAATTAAGAAAATGGTATTAGGAACATACATATCGATAACTAGCTTAAATGTAAATGTATTAAATGTTCCAACCAAAAGACATAGACTGGCTGAATTGATACAAAAGCAAGACCCGTATATATGCTGTCTACAAAGAGACCCATTTCAGACCTAGGGACACATACAGACTAAAAGTGAGGGGATGGAAAAAGATATTCTATGCACATGGAAATCAAAAGAAACCTGGAGCAGCAATTCTCATATCAGACAAAATAGACATTAAAAAAAGGACTATTACAATAGACAAAGAAGGACACTACATAATGATCAAGGGGTCAATCCAAGAAAAAGATTTAACAATTGTAAATATTTATGCACCCAACATAGGAGCACCTCAATACATAAGGCAAATGTTAACAGCTATAAAAGGGAAAATCGACAGTAACACAATCATAGTAGGGGACTTTAACACCCCACCTGCACAAATGGACAGATCAACCAAAATGAAAATAAATAAGAAAACACAAGCTTTAAATGATACATTAAACAAGATGGACTTAATTGATATTATAGGACATTCCATCCAAAAACAACAGAATACACTTTTTTCTCAAGTGCTCATGGCACATTCTCGAGTATAGACCATAACTTGGGTCACAAATGAAGCCTTGGTAAATTTAAGAAAATTGAAATCGTATCAAGTGTATTTTCCGAACACAATGCTATGAGACTAGATATCAATTACAGGAAAAAATCTGTAAAAAATACAAACACATGGAGGTTAAAAAATACACTACTTAATAACCAAAAGGTCACTGAAGAAATCAAGGAGGAAAAAATACCTAGAAACAAATGACAATGAAAATGCGACGACCCAAAACCTATGGGATGTAGCAAAAGCAGTTCTAAGAGGGAAGTTTATGGCAATACAATCCTACCTCAAGAAACAAGAAACAACTCAAATAAACAAGCTAACCTTACACTTAAAGCAATTAGAGAAAGAACAACAAAAAATCCCAAGTTAGCAGAAGGAAAGAAATCATAAAGATCATCAGAAATAAATGAAAAAGAAATGAAGGAAACGAAGGAAAAGATCAATAAAACTAAATGCTGCTTCTTTGAGAAGATAAACAAAATTCATAAACCATTAGCCAGACTCATCAAGAAAAAAAGGGAGAAGACTCAAATCAATAGAATTAGAAATGAAAAAGGAGAAGTAACAACTGACACTGCAGAAATACAAAGGATCATGAGAGATGACTACAAGCAACGCTATGCCAATAAAATGGACAACCTGGAAGAAATGGACAAATTCTTATAAAAGTACAACCTTCCGAGACTGAACCAGGAAGAAATAGAAAATATAAACAGACCAATCACAAGCACTGAAATTGAAACTGGGATTAAAAATCTTCCAAGAAACAAAAGCCCAGGGACAGATGGTTTCAGAGGTGAATTCTATCAAACATTTAGAGAAGAGCTAACACTACCCTTCTCAAACTCTCCCAAAATATAGCAGAGGGAGGAACACTCCAAAACTCATTCTACAAGGCTACCATCCACCTGATACCAAATCCAGACAAAGATGTCACAAAACAAGAAAATTACAGGCCAATATCACTGGTGAATATAGATACAACATGATAGTAGCAAACAGAATCCAACAACACATTAAAAGGATCATACACCATGATCAAGTGGGGTTTATCCTAAGAATGCAAGGATTCTTCAATATATGCAAATCAATCAATGTTATACACCATATTAACAAACTGAAGCATAAACACCATATGATCATCTCAATAGATGTAGAAAAAGCTTTTGACAAAATTGAACACCCATTTATGATAAAAACTCTCTAGAAAGTGGGCAGAGTGACTCTTCCTCAACATAATAAAAGCCATATATGACAAACCCACAGCCAACATTATTCTCAATGGTGAAAAACTGAAAGAATTTCCTCTAAGATAAGGAACAAGGCAAGGGTGTCCACTCTCACCACTATTATTCAACATAGTTTTGGAAGTTTTAGCCATGGCAATCGTAGAAGAAAAAGAAAAAAAAATACAAATTGGGAAAGAATAAATAAAACTGTCACTGTTTGCAGATGACCTGATACTATCTATAGAAAATCCTAAAGATGCCACCAGAAAATACTAGAGCTAATCAATGATTTGGTAAAGTAGCAGGATACAAAATTAATGTACAGAAACCTCTTGCATTCCTATACACTAACAATGAAAAATCACAAAGAAAAATTAAGGAAACACTCCCATTTACCATTGCAACAAAAAGAATAAAATACCTAGAAATAAACCTACCTAAGGAGACAAAACACCTGTATGCAGAAAACTATAAGACACTGATGAAAGAAATTAGAGATGATACAAGCAGATGGAGAGATATACCACGGTCTTGGATTGGAAGAATCAACATTATGAAAATGACTATACTACTCAAAGCAATCTACAGATTCAATGCAATCCCTATCAAACTACCAATGGCATTTTTCACAGAAATAGAACAAAACATTTCACAATTTGTATGGAAACACAAAAGACCCCAAATAGCCAAAGCAATCTTGAGAAAGAAAAACGGAGCTGGAGAAATCAGGCTCCCTGACTTCAGACTATACTACAAAGCTACAGTAATCAAGACAGTATGGTACTGCCACAAAAACAGAAATATAGATCAATGGAATAGGTTAAAAAGCCCAGAGATAAACCCACACTAATATGGTTACCTTATCTTTGATAAAGGAGGCAAGAATATACAATGGAGAAAAGACAGTGTCTTCAATAAGTGGTGCTGGGAAAACTGGACAACTACACGTAAAAGAATGAAATTAGAACACTCCCTAACACCATATGTAAAAAAAAAACTCAAAATGGACTAAAGACCTAAATGTAAGGCCAGACACTATAAAACTCTTAGAGGAAAACATAGGCAGAACACTTCATGACATAAATCACAGCAAGATCCTTTTTGACCCCACTCCTAGAGAAATGGAAATAAAAACAAAAATCAACAAATTGGACCTAATGAAACTTAAAAGCTTTTGCACAGCAAAGGAAACCATAAACAAGACGAAAAGACAGCCCTCAGAATGGGAGAAAATATTTACAAATGAAGCAACTGACAAAGGATTAATCTCCAAAATATACAAACAACTCATGCAGCTCAATATCAAAAAAACAAACAACCCAATCCAAAAATGGGCAGAAGACCTAAATCGACATTTCTCCAAAGAAGATATACAGATTGCCAACATACATACACATGAAAGGATGCTCAACATCACTAATCATTAGAGAAATGTAAATCAAAATTTCAGTGAAGTATCCCCTCACACCAGTCAGAATGGCCATCATCAAAAAATCTACAAACAATAAATGCTGGTGTGGGTGTGGAGAAAAGGGAACCATCTTGCACTGTTGGTGGAAACATAAATTGATACAGCCACTATGGAGAACAGTATGGGGGTTCCTTAAAAAACTAAAAATAGAACTACCATATGACCCAACAATACCACTACTGGGCATATATGATGAGAAAACCATAATTCAAAAAGAGTCATGTACCACAATGGTCATTGCAGCACTATTTACAATCACCAGGACATGGAAGCAACCTAAGTGTCCGTCAACAGATGAACGGATAAAGAAAATGTGGCACATATGTACAATGGAATATTACTCAGACATAAAAAAAAATGAAATTAATTTATTTGTAGTGAGGTGGATGGACCTAGAGTCTGTGATACAGAATGAAGTAAGTCAGAAAGAGAAAAACAAATACTGTATGCTAATGCATATATATGGAATCTAAAAACAAAAAGAAAAAATGGTTCTGATGAAACTAGGGGCAGGGAAGGAATAAAGACGCAGACGTAGAGAATGGGCTTGAGGACACGGGGAGGGGGTTGTGTAAGCTGGGACGAAGTTAGAGAGTAGCATTGACATATATACAGTACCAAATGTAAAATAGATACCTAGTGGGAAGGAGCTGCACTGCACAGGGACATCAGCTGGGTGCTGTGTGACCACCTAGAGGTGTGGGGTAGGGAGGGTTGGGGGGAGATGCAAAAGGGAGGGCATATTTAGATATATGTATACATATAGCTATTTCGCTTTTTTATACAGCAGAAACTAACAAAACATTGTAAAGCAATTGTACTCCAATAAAGATGATAAAAAAAAATAAATGTCCTAAAGGCTTTTGCAGTCTTTTTTCAGAAAAGACTAGACAAGGGGAGAATCCTCATGAGATGCGGTACAAGTGGGGGTCAGGCAGGTCCAGAAAAGAGCAGCTGGGGCTGTCAGTGAACTGTGCTCCCAAGCAGGAGACGTGAAAAAAGCATATTCTTGGCTGCCACAGTCCATCCTGAGAAACGCCCGCAACTACTTCCACAAATTATCTCTTCCCTTGTGTTTCTTGTGGGCTTCTCTTCCTGAGCAGTCTCAGAAGAGAGCAGTTACTGGGATGAACTACCAGTCTCATCAATGGCCTTGGTCTCAGAGCACAAATGGTACTCTTTCTCCCACTATCCATTCTAAATGCCCTCAAGCTTTGCCATCACCTTGGCAGGTCTTGATGCCTTCCCTGGTGACGTGATCCAAACTGTCATCCCTACAGAGTCTGAGGCCTCAGTAATAATGAGCTTTGCAAGTTGGAGTTTCTGCATGTATCAATTCACAGTTACAATGCTGCAAAGATTTACCAGAGTCTCTCAGTGGACCACCTGTGATCCACACATCCTCTCCCTACTCTGTAGTGTACCAGCAGCCCTAGATTCTCTGCTCATCAGGGCCAACTACCCCTGAGAAGATGGTGATTCTTCTTTATATCTGCTGATCCCTGGACACGAGAAATCCAGATTACTCTGAGGGCAGGTCAATAAATTATAGTTCTTACAGTTCTTAGGGCACCAGGACTTTTAGCCATGAGAGCCCAGAGTTAGAAGATGGGGTGCAATAGTACTTTTGAGTTCTCTTTTGGCCAAGGGGATTAGGGTAGTTTAAGAGGTTTCCACTTGGCTTTCCCTACCATATAAATGTGAAGGACATGATGCAGAGGTTATTCTGACTGTCTAATACGGCAATACCAGTTATAAATGACAACTGGTGAGTCCACACATGTGATTTGGATTTGGAAATGGCTCAGCCCTGGGAAATGAAAGGGAAAAAGGCGTCATGACTTTTTACTGGGGAGACATTCCTGGGGCCCCTGCTCCTCCTTCTTCTGGCTCTAAAACCTCAGTGGCGATCTTTCCTGCTGCCTGTCCACTTCACCCTGAGGCACACCATGCTCTCTTAATCCTCTGCACAATGCCATGCTGCTCGGGCCCCTGGGTGTCCCTCTGATCTTGCCAGTTGTCCTAGTACTTCCGGGCCCTGTGTGTCCATCGGTGAGGGGAATGATTACCCCTGCCCTCTGTGACTGGGCGATGGGAGAGGGGAGTGATCATCATTTCCCTGCCTATTATGAGCCTAGCTGTGTGATCCTCTCTCCTACTATTATCCCTGGCCCGACCCATAGTGATACCCAGGCTGTTCTCACTAGCATGTGGCCTTGGTGAAAGGGGTGTAGTCTGAGCCCTTCACTGGAGAATAACCCTCCACTGCCCTTGTGGCCTTTCACAATCCATCCATTCCTGTGAGCCTCTTCCCTCAGCCCTCACTCCTTCCTCTGAGTCTACCAGGCAACTCAGGCACTCCTGCTTCAGCAGTGGCTCCTCATTCCTCCAGGCTTCTAAGAGCCACCTCTCAGCCAATTTGACCTCACCCTCTGGGGTATTTTCCAGAGTATCAAGTCCTATGTCCTGAGATGCACCCCTAAGTTAATGAATCCTCAAGTATCCAGTCTTACATCCCAGCCCCCTTGACCAAGTACCCTCAGTACCCCTCTGGTTCCTGCAGGTACATGCTTACCTATGAGGAGTACTTATAGCTCATTTGGTATATACTCTCCATTCTTTTTAGGCACGGCGACTTCTCAGCAAAGTTATGTAGGGATTTTACAGTAGTTATAGGTCTGTCATCTAGGATAAGGGGAGGGGTCACCCCTAAAGCAGATGCCCATTAGCTTGCAGGGCCAAGGCCTCTGCAGTCTCCCAGCACGGGAAAGACTAACCCTATCCCTAACCCTAACACTAACCCTGCCAGCTCTGAGCAGGGAAGGGGGCTGACTCTGCAGCTCAGGGGCTTCCACATCAGTGTCCCCATCCTGTGGTTTACAGCCCTGGGTTTTCTTAGCAGAATGAGCTTTTAAATGTCATTAGAGCTTTGAGCCTAATTATTAGAACCCCAGTCCTGCTCAGGCATCAGATATTTCACTGTAGGAGATAAAGCCCTCTTCGTAAGCTACCAAAGACACATGAAAGAAATTTATTGAGGATGAAGGAAAAAATGGAGGAAGCCAGAGAAGGTAGGGCACCTTCAGATGTGTCTGTAAGAAGGTAAACCCCAGTGCAGTGCACAAGAAGCTTGCCTAGGACAGTGAGGAGATCCTCTAGCTGCAGTCATGTTTTTAAAAAGTCCCACATCTTGCAGAATGGGCCTGTGTTATTACCTCTTCTGTGCCAGTTGGCTGGGTACAGCCCTCCAGAGATGTGGTTCAAACAGAGGGGTAGATCCAGAAGGGTAGCGTCTGAGGCCGTGAGCCTTGCCCTCCCTCCATCAGCAAGGCCACCACAAACACATTTTCCAGGCTCCCTATTCAGCCCCTGGAAAGCACTGGTGGGATACTGGTAGGAGACAGGGGTGCCAAGGGATTGTCCTCCCTTTCTTTTACTTTTGGCTGACTTTCCACCAGCAGCTGCAGCTCTTTTGTGGTTTCATTTCCCAGGAGACAGCCCCTCTGTCTGTGGCCCCAGAGATTTCTGGGTGGCCCCTGTCTGGTTCTGGGCTGCACGAGGGAACTCTGTCTTCTGTGCTTGCAATGGGCTTTGCTGTAAGGGTGTTGTGGGTTCCTGCCTCATTGTCTCCAGGTTCAGTCACTGTTCTCTCTTCGGCTTCACAGTTTTTCCATCATCTGAATAATCAGTTTCTTTTACTCAGTTTCTCATGATTTGAAGAGTTAAAGTGGTTTCTATTTGCCTGCTTGAACCCTAACTGATAGAACTAGGAATAAATAATTTAAAAACCCACATCACTTTCATAAAATAATATCTTTTTTCTTTATATCTAGCTTTCAGAAAATATGAATATTATAATTTTCTTTTAAGACATTCCTAAATTAATATATTAAACTTATTATCAATTTCAAGGATATTATTTCCTTATAACTTATATTTCTAATTAACATGTTCTCAAAATCACAGCAAAAATGAGTTAAGAAAGAACAAAAATATTAACTTCCATAAAACATGTTTAATTACTTAGAGACATATAATTCTAATTCTATATTGCTGATCCTGACATTTAAAAAAATTGTTAATTAGTCTAAAACTAAATCAATACACATACATTACAAAATAGAAATGTGTATTAATTTAGATATTTTTCTTCCCTACTTATTGAATTTTCAAGCCAATAGGTATGGGTAATAAAAAGGTCAATGATGCATTTAAAATTGTTAATGCCTTTTTTAAGGGACTGTCCAGATACAGATTTATCTACCAGATAGACTCACGTTCACCACTTAGACTGAACTATAATGAACACATTTATCTGTATCTTGAACTCTACTGATACGTTTGACTAGACAAATAACCTTTCTCAGTGTCTCTGATCAGTCTGCATTTCGGGCTTTATCTGTTCAAGACTTGCACAGTTTAACATCATCTGTGATAAAGAGTTTTTTCAACACACACAAGAAAAGGGAGGGGGGAGAGGAAAAAAAAAGAAAATAGAGTCAGTGGACATGGAGATTTTCTTTGCAATTTTACCTTATAAACTTACTTATTTGATACATCAGGGAAAAGTTACATAAATAATTGATTTTACAAATTACCTCAACTCTGTGGTCTTGTCTCCAGGACCTTGGCATCCACCTTGGGGCTCCCTCCCCAGTTTTTTTTGGCCGTGCCTGAACCCATACCAAGACCTAATCATTTAAGCTCCCCATTGGATTCTATAGAGTGTGTGTCCCAATTGTCATCTAGCATCTAGTTGGGATGTTTCCCTACTCATATCCTTAATAAATTCTCAATTACAATTGATTCAATACATGGTAAACTGATTGGTTGTCCCCTGATACAGGATAAGAGGATAAGCATGAAAACCAAGAGGTCTTTGAAGACCTCAGAGAAGTTCTACCTCTAAGATAATATTCACAGTCTTCTGATACATGAAGCATTTGGAAACTCTTGAATTTTTCTTAAATCAAAAAAGTCTAAAAGTTGTTGGGAATACCAACAACTTTTTATTAGGCAGAACCATATGAAATTGCAGATATTTGACAATTTTGGGCCTAAAAAATAGCAATTTCAAAAAGTTCAACAAAATCGTTTCCTAAAAGCTGAAACAAAATCACCTAAGAACATCTGTTGAGCAAGGGAAACTTTACAGACATATGAAATTACCTAATGTCATTTATAAAATAAAGACAGTCATCAGAAGTCTGTAATCTGTGTGAATTCATAGATTTCCCAAAGCATCAACATTTTCTCTCCACTCCCTGGTGACCTAGCAGGATTCCAGGGTCCACGTGCCTATAGAATTACAGCAGACCAACCCAAGTTCAGAGTCCTTTCATACTGACCACTCCGCTTATAGCAACAATGTACCAATTATGCAGAAAGAAGTCCGAGTACTTTTCCTGGGTTATCACCAGCCAGTCTACATTTTAACAATTCAGTTGTCAGAGCTAGCCTTTTGTTCACTTGGAAAGAAAAGGGTATTGACCTGACGATTTGTAAGGTAATTTTCATTCTATAAAAATGATTCATTGTATGATTCTATTCTTGAGAAGTGGCTTTCCTGGCAACTTGTAACCTGTTTCCACTTCTTGAAGCATTCTTCTGAACTAAATTCTTAATTAGAGTACAATCAATTTTGTATGTGATTCCCACAATTATATAAAACCTGTTAGTCTGACTTTGTTACTGTATCATTACAAAAGGTTTCTTTTGTGAATATGTAACCTTGAAATGCTTGTTCAAATCGTTTTTTTGCTAGATTTTATGCACTTAAATCATACATAAAAACTAGCACACCGATTTGAACAAACACTGAAGGGTTATAAATTTAAGTTTAAGCTGGCCGTCTTGGTCTGTTTCTCTATCCCTCTTTGCACAGTTCACTGAGGAACATGTTTCCACCTGCAGCCTATGAAGATGCTGTTCACGTGTCTACACTCACTGGCGGAAGCCTGAAGACCTGACCCACCTGCGACCAGCACTACCTCGGCCACGGCCAAAGCCCAGGGACTCTGCACTGCCGGGGTCGCTCTGGCCCTCCTGCCGCTGTGACTAGGACTCCACTGCTCGAGAACGACCCCAAAATCCAGATGTGCTCATTGCTCCTGCTTCTCCTGGAGGCACACCAGAAGCAGAAAAAAATCACTTTCACTTCAAACCTTTTGTACTCAGACCAGAACTTCCCACTAGCAGATGGTAACTGGGAGTCAGTTGTCAAGGGAATCTGGGTATGTGGTTTGCTGGCTTCCAGCCTCCTGTTCAGCAAAAAGAATGGAAGGATGGGAATGAATCTGAGAGCCAGTAAGGACCTGATGATTTAACTCTATATCTCTTGAGCATTTATTTTTACCATTGTACCCATATTAATCTCTCATACACAGAATACAGAAGCACTTCATGCTTTTAACCTAATAAGGCAAGTATTCTTTGTACAAATTAATTTGCTCTCAGATAAAGGGGAAATACAAGGACACAGAAGTTTCCATACTCATCTCTGTGTGATGTTAATTTCTTTTCTAGTTCATTCAATATCCATCCTTTGTATTCAGCAAACTAAAGCTTACATTATACTATGAAATACAACCAACAGTCTTTACATAAAAGAGTAGGTGGATACCAAACGTAAAATAGATAGCTAGCGGGAAGCAACTGCATAGCACAGGGAGATCAGCTCTGTGCTTTGTGACCACCTAGAGGGGTGGGATAGGGAGGGTGGGAGGGAGGGAGATGCAAGAGGGAAGTGATATGGGAACATATGTATATGTATAACTGATTCACTTTGTTATAAAGCAGAAACTAACACACAATTGTAAAGCAATTATACTCCAATAAAGATGTTTAAAAAAAAGTGATATAAAACTCTATAAACTATGCAATAACAATTTTGTAGGTTAAAATTTCTTATATGCAAATTATCACAGGGAAAAATAACAAAAAGGAAATATGTGAAATATTAGCAGTGGTTATGATTCTTGATATGAGATTATTGGTGATTTTTATGTGTTTTCTTGTATATTCCTGCATTTCTGAAATTTTTATATTGGAATGTAAATAATAAAATCACTTATCTATTAAAAAAAAGAGTAGGTGGAAGTGAAAGAAAAAATAAATCAGTTAATGAATATTCAAGATGCATACATATAACATACATTAAAATTACGGATACATAAACAATATGCAAGCAAGAAAATGTGAATAGATGCTACTATTCTCTTTTCTACAAATGGTTACCTTGTCACACTTGACATTAATAACTATAAACATAGGTGCAGAGAGAGACAGACTGACAGAAATGGAAATGGATACGAGATGAAGACCAGAAAGCATAAACACTTAAACATTAGAGGTATTTACTAATCAGTGGCTTGATAGCCAGTGAACTTTTTTTTTTTTTCCCTCCACAAACTAGTTTAAGAATCTGGACCAAAATGATGCATATGAGCAGATACATGCAGCATTTCTCACACTGTTTCAGAAGATTCACTGACCCTCTGACAGCCATCAACCCACTATACATTTTCTACGATGATCAGTTATTATTTTTCTAACAAGAGAAAACTAAGTAAGATCCTCTTAAGAAGAAAAGGAAAGGCAGCTTACTTGGTAATAGGGAAATTTTCTATACTTCTAGGAAAAGAAAACAACAAAATCTTTCTAAGATTAAAATAGCCACATAATCTCAAAATTATTTTATTTTAAAACCTCAGATTATTTAAAAAATGAGTAGATAGTCACTTCCTTTAAACAAGTTCAGGGGACCTATGATCTGTTCATGAGTACTACATCATCTTTGTAACATTGTGAATTTTGTTTCTTAGGTAGTGTAAAACCAAACTCAAATAATTCACTCAAAATACTTTATAATAACTCAAAAATATTCCATAAAGATATCGTATCTTATTTAGTTTACTGGCTCATTTGGGAAACCATTTTGCATTGCAAATTAGCAAATACATGGAGCCTCAGGTGTGGGAAGAATAAAAACAATTATTTTCTTGTGTATAGTAACATTTTAGTGATTAATATCTGATATATTTAGAAGTATAGTTTCAATTTTCTTTGAAAATGCAGATCAAGCTTTTTTGCCAGGGGAGTTTTCTATTCAATATTTCCCTTTTCTTCAGATTCTGTAGAAGGCTTTATCACTATGTATCTTCCCAGTATTTCTTCAGCTATGCTCCTTTAATCATCAAATAGGGATTGAATTTGTTCAAACTCATACATACTGTATGTAATTCAATTGACTGGTAATGATATTGATGCTACTTAAGAATATTCTATGTCACTAAATTAAGGGAGAAAAGTAATGACCTGAAAGTTAGTATCCAATGAAAAATTAATCACACATTATTTATTTGATTTAATATGCAATCTTGAATAAGTTAATTGCATTGGCTTTTTACTGTTTTCAAAATATTTCAGGAGGTAGAAAGGAAGATGGAGTGAAATAAAGTGAAGTAAAACTAAAATTTAATTAGTGTAGGTTTATACTAATTTTAACTTTAGTCAAATACCTAAAATTCAAATAAGAAAAATATCTAATTCAGATAATGCAATTAATTCCTTATAAACCTAGTTTAACAATTTTGTCATTATTAACGTTCAGCCTTTTTCCACCTTGAGTTCTACCTCATTTTTTTTAGTCTATTACTTGCTTTTCAGGTGTCTGCTTTTAACCAGGAACTGATGTTTCCTCAGGTATCAGGACAGAAGCTGTTTGTGTTGGTAATAACTCAGTCCTCTTCTGGGGATCACTCAGGCACATGCATAATTCATGAGCAGAGCTTTACAGAAACAAATTCTGCAACAGTATTTCAGGGTCCCCAACATTTCCAATTTTATTTCCTCCTTTTATTCCTGAGAATTCTAGAAGGTTACCTTTTGTAAGTTGAGAACCATGTTTCTATATTTTGGCATTAGTTATGGAACCAAACATGACACGTTCCCCAGTGGGTGCCAAGCAAATATTTGCAAGTGTAAAAATTTGAGGAATCTCCATTTAGAACAGTTACCTCAGTGGACCTCTCCATGCAGAAATAATTTTATTGTTTATCTGCACGCATATCTGTTACTGTCTGTCCTTTCTTTGAATTATCTTAGTTGTTATACTGAAGTTCTGAATCTATCACATAGATTAGATTGTACAGCATTGTTAGAATCTTATATAAATTTCTTTCTGGTATGTTAGCCTTTTTTTCTCTAACACAATTACAGACAGGAATGTTGGCCATGCTCTTCAGTAACCTCCTATAGTACCTAAAACATATTTTCTCATTGAACATAAGGGGAGAAACTGAATAAGGAAGCCAAAGGCATAAGTGATCCCAGATATTTATTCAGCCCATGTTTATTGAACACCTACTTGATGTGAGACACTATGCTTTTGATGTTGGCCTTCAAAGCAGAATAAAACAGAAACACTGACCTCATGGAGCACTGTCTATAGATGCAGACAGGAATTCACACCAAAAGTCAACATTCCAGACAATCAGCTACAGGAGAGGGAAACACAAGATGCAATAGAAAGAACGGGTGATTGTGTGAAAGGCAGAGTAAGTAAGAACTTGACAGAGTATGAGGCTAGAGTCTGGACTTCAGTTCAATAGAGAGTTCATATGATTACTTTTACTTATATAAAATAATCCCTAGCTAATTGGTAATAAGTCCCATTTATGTACATTGTTTTACCAATGTGAAAGAATATTCATTTTTAAAGCTATATCTATACCAAATGCAACAACACAGTTGAGGACAATTAGAGAACTTTTACATATTAGTTTTCTCATGAAAAGAAAACCTAATAATATAGCTAAAATAGGAGTACATTCTTATTTCAAGAGCAAATTTATTTATCAATTTGTTTTTAATCCTACCCACAAAGCAGCACAAGGAGGATTATTTTCATGGCTGCCCAAACCTGGCTGCCTTAGAGACTTTTTCTGCTTCTTTTCACTAGTTTGCAGCTGTTGGCATCATCGATGAACTGTATATTCACTTAGTAACCTTATTCCCAAGCTGCTTTCACGTGGTGAGGAACAGTTGAATACCATCCCTGAAATAGTTCTGGGACACGTAAAATCTCATAATCAGGGACCTATTAGTTCCAGGTTATAAAGAGAAAAGGAAGCCCCCTACTTCAACCTACCACAGTTCCAAAAACCTATTTAATTAATTGTCCTAGAAATAACCCACCCATAGCTGTCAATGGCAGCATAAATTCCCTTCAGTTGAAACCCAACTGCCCACACACAAGTTTTCCTATATCCTCAAGATAATCATGATAGAAACTGACATGCACACACTTCTTAAATGAAAAGTATCCATTCTCCTTAGTCTCTGTTTCCTTTATACTCATAATTATCATATCTTGACAAACTGGAATTATAACCTTGTGCCACAAAATTTAGTTCCTACTAAATTTTAAGCCACAAAAGTTTGAGATGGGATTAGTTGCACAGTTGACTTAAGCCACAAAATCTTAAGCCACAAAAATTTAGTTCCTACTCACCCAACAAAAGCGGGCCTTTCTTATATACACACTTATTCTTCTGTGTTTTCCATGATTTAAGAAGCTACCTATTTTTTAAAAACCTAAACACATTAGCTAATGTTAAAATCAATTTTTGTTTCTATGAACATTTTCACTTTGGTCTTTTACTGAGTTTATTTTAGATAAAATAATGTACTTTCTTTGTACATTGAATAGGACTATGATTCACTTACATACACAGCCACTTTCAGATTTTGACTCCTCAAAACCCGCAGATCATTTAGTTCACTTAATTAATGTGGTGCCTGGTACATTTAAATATTTACTATTTTACCTTTCCGATGGAATTGTTTTAAGATTTTATTTTTATTTATTGATATGTTAGCTACTCAGATCTTGATGCTGTATATGGAGTAAACCTAGTATACTTATTTATTTATTGTGATAGATTGAAGATGCTGACAGATGGATGCTAATTCCCCATCCCTTGAAACCAGGGTGCCTTGTGACTTACTTGTCAATAGAATGCAGAGAAAGTGGTGTCCTGGGAGTCTGGGGCCACATCACAAACAGACTTTTAGGAGCACTTGTTTTTTGTATATCATCTTGGAAGCCAGCTGTCATGAAGGAGCGCAATGACTCTAAACTACCGTGATGTGACAAGCACAAGTGGAGATTCTCTAAAGGATGAGACACCAAGTGGAGGGTGGGGGGTCAGAGAAGGAGAGAATGAGAGAGAGAGATTGAGAGAGAGAGAGAGAGAGAGAGAGAGAGAGAGAGAGAGATGCACACACACAGAAGCCAAAGAGTTCTGAGGCTCAGAGATTCGAGTGAAACAGCCATCTTGGGAGAGGACCCTACTGCCCCAGCTGATTCCTTCAGGATCAAAGGTCAACTGTGCAACTAATCTCATCTCAAACTTCTGACCCCTGAAACTGTAAACAAAATAAGATGGATGTTTCAAGCACTAAACATTGGGATGATTTGTTATTGAACAATAGAGGAATAATATATTCATTCATTCAATAAATACATTCAAAATATTACTGCATTCTGGGTAATACAAAAATGACCATGTCAAAATACAGCAAAATCCCTAGTCTTAAATGAAAATATTGACACCCTAGTACTGACAATAATGATAGGTAAAGAAATGGTTACACAGTTGTCTGCTAAGAGCAATATTAGAGAAATGTACAGAGTATAACAGGAGAAGAGATGAAAACAGATCTTGTAAGTCGGAGGTGGGGATGAGGTGAAGAATCAGAGAAAGAGACAGTCAAATTAGCCCTTGTGTGGTTTTTCTTTTCTGGTATGTTTCTGGTTTTGTTTTGTTTTGTTTTTTAATTCCTTCCAATTTTATTGAGATATAATTGCCATACAGCACTATATAAGTTTAAGGTGTGCAGCATAATGATTTGACTTACATGCACCATGAAATGATTAGCACAGTAAGTTTAGTGAGCATCCATCATCTCATATACAAAAGTAAAGAAATAGAAAAAATTTATTTTCCTCGTGATAACTCTTAAGATTTACTCTCTTAACGACTTTCATATATAACATACACCAGTGTTAATTACATTTATCATGCTGCACGTTACATCCCTAGTACTTACTTATCTTATTTCAGGAAGTTTGTAACTTTTGATCAACTTCATCCAATTTCCCCTCCCCCCAGCTCCTGCCTCTGGTAACCACAAATCTGATCTCTTTTTCTATGAGTTTGTCTGTTTGTGTTTTTGAAGTATAATTGAACTACAACACTATGTTAATTCCTGGTACACAGCATAGTGATTCAATACTTCTATACATTTCAAAATGATCACAATAAGTCTAGTTATCATCTGTTGCCATACATAAATATTATGTAATTATTAATTATATTCCCCACACTGTACATTTCACACTATGACTCATTTATTTTGTAACTTAAAGTTTGTACCTCTTAATCTCCCTCACATTTCTTTCACCCCTTATCCTCCTCCCCTCTGGCAATCACCCGTTTGTTCTTTGTACCTATAACTCTGTCTGTTTAGTTATGTTTGCTCATTTTTTCTTATTTTTCAGATTTCACATGTAAGTGAAATCATACAGTATTTGTCTTTCTCTGCCTTATTTCACTTATCAAAATACTCGCTAGGTCCATTCATGTTATTGTAAATGACAAGATTTCATTCTTTTTTATGGTTGAATAATATTCCATTGTGTATATCTTCTTTATACATTCACCTATTGATGGGCACTTAGGTTGCTTCCATATCTAGACTATTGTAAATAATGCTGCAATGAACATAAGGGTGCATATATCTTTTCTAATTAGTGTTTTTGTTTTTTTTGAATAAATAACCAGGAGTGGAATTGCTGGAACTATTCTAATTTTTTGAGGAATTTCCATACTTTTTTCCATAGTGGTTGCATCAATTTACATTCCCACCAATGGTGCCTGAAGATACTCTTTTCTCCACATTCTCATCAACATTTGTTATTTGTTGTCTTGTTGATGATAGCCATTCTAACAGATGTGATATCTCATTGTGGTTTTGATTTGCATTTCTCTGCTGATTAGCGATATTGAGCACTTTTTATGTGCCTGTTGGCCATCTGTATGTCTTCTTTGGAAAAATGTCTATTCAGATCCTCTGCTCATTTTTTAATTGTTTTTTTTTGGTTTTTTTGGTGGTGGTTATTATTATTTTTTTTAATGTTGAGTGGTATGAGTTATTTGTATACTTTGGATATTAACCTCTTATCAGATATATTGTTTGCAAATATATTTTGCCATTCAGTAGGTTTTTTTTTTGTTTGTTTTGTGGATAGTTTCCTTCCTTGCAAAAAACCTTTTTAGCTTGATGTAGTCCCATTTGTTTATTTTCACTTTTGTTTCCCTTGCCTGAGGAGACAGATCCATAAAATATTACTAAGACAAATGTCAAAGAGCTACTGCCTATGTTTTATTCTAGGATTTTTATGGTTTCCAGTCTTACATTTAAGTCTTTAACCTACTTTAAGTATACCTTTGTATATGGTGTGAGAAAGTAGTCCAATATTGTTCTTTTATATGTGGCTGTCCAGTTTTCCCAACACCATTTATTGACATTGAAGAGACTGCCTTTTCCTCATTGTATATGCTAGTCTCTTTTGTTATAGATTAATGGAACATAAGTGTGTGGGTTCATTTCCGGGCTCTATCTGTTCCATTCATCTATGTGTCTGTTTTTTGTGCCAGTGCCATACTGTTTTGATTACTGTAGCTTTGTAATATAGTTTAAAATCAGGATGCGTGATACCTCCAAATGTGTTCTTTTCTCTTAAGATTATTTTGGCTATTCAGAGACTTCTGTGTTTCAATAAAAAGTTTAGAATTATTTGTTCTGTTTCTGTGAAAAATGCCATTGGTATTTTGCTAAAGATTGCATTGAATCTGTAGATTGCCTTGAATAGTATGGTCATCTTAACAATATCAATTCTTTCAATCTATGAACATGGTATATCTTTCCATCTGTTTGTGTTGTCTTCAATTTCTTTCATCAGTGTCTTGTGGGTTTCTGAGTACAGGTCTTTTACCTCCTTAGGTAGTTTTATTCCTAGGTATTATATTCTTTTTTATGAGATTATAAATGAGATTGTTTTCTTAATTTCTCTTTCTGATATTTTGTTTTTAGTGCATAGAAATGCAATTGATTTCTGTATATTAATTTTGTATCCTGCAACTTTACCAAATTTATTGATGAGTTCTGGTAGTGTTTTGGTGGCTTCTGGGCTCTTGTATATTAATGGGACTCCTTTATATAGATAAAGGAGGCAGGGGCACTTTAGGGATAGGGGATAGCCTAGAAAGGGAAAATAACACATGCTTCATTGTTATATCAGTGAGATGGTTTAGTATATATACACAGCATTATGTGCACAGGGGGAATGGTGGGAGCAGAGTTTGAAGGAATAGAAAATGTGATAATTATGAAGGGCCTTGTGGACCATAAATAGAATCCTGTAGGTAACAGAGAGTTTTTAAAGGATTTTAAAAGTAGTCTAATCACTATAACAAATAGATCCCCAAATATTTGACAGTTCAACCACAAGTATATTTCTTGCTCACTTGAAAAGACCATTTCCTCCAAGGCAGAGCTAAATTAACTAGGGTCGGAAAGCCAGCAGTGGGGTGGTGCTCTGCTCCACAGTCCTCACAGACCCACAGTGATGTAAATTCAATTTCCTGAACACATTATGTAAAGGTCAGTATGGGGGTCCAAACCTAGCAGTCAGAAAAGAAAGAGTATGGTGAATCAAATCTGCAATTCTTTGTGAGCCATGCCTGGAAAGGCACATATCACTTCTACCCACCACCCACATTTCCCTGGTTGGAGGTCAGTCGTAGGACCACCCGTAAACAAAGAGGGTCTGGAAAATGTAGTCTAGCCAGATGCCCTTTTATGATCAGCCTCTTTCATAAGGGTAAAATCAACTAGTTAAATGTGGAGAAGTATGACAGGAAAGATGTTCAGCATGACAGAGTCTCACTTGGGCAATTTTGTGGGTACTTATGTTTTTTAATTAGAATAAGAAATATAGAAAGGAAATATCATCTACAGGTTTTACTTTGAGTGGATGATGTTAACAACAACAAAAGGTTCTATCACAGCTCAATTTTTCTTTCAGGTAAGAAACCTCAAACTTTGAGGGGTAAAGTAAGTTCTCTAAGATTATTAATGCTATTAAATGACAGGTCAGGGACCCAAGACCTATTTCATTTTATAGCTCACATCTTTAACTGCAAACACAACCTCTAAGTTAGAATATTCAGAAAACAACTATAAATAGTATTATAAAGCTCAAGAAACTCTGGATATAAATTTGCATGTCATGAGAGCCCAGAGAATATTTGAAACTGGGCTTATTTCTGACCTTGCTAATGGACAGTGTACAGATAAATAAGGTGACCAAAGAAAATCTGCTAAGATGAATCTCAGTCCTGGGCCTGGACCACAGCTACACCGCGGCCTGGGTGAAGAAGAAGTTGACAAGACACATAAGAACCACTGGCCTTTACGTAAATGAACCTATCTATGAAACAGAAACTGACTCACAGACATAGAGAACAGATTTGTGGTTGCCAAGGGGGAGAGGGAATGAGGGAGGGAAGTATTGGAAGTTAGGGATTAGCAGATGCAAACTATTTTGTATAGGATGGATAAACAGCAAGGTTGTTGTATAGCACAGGGAACTATTGATATATTCAATTTCCTGAGATAAACCATAATGGAAAAGAACATAAAAAAGGATGTATATAACTGAATCACTTTGCTGTATAGCAGAAATTAACACAATGTCATAAATCAACTATACTTCATTAAAAAAAAAATCACAGAAATTAAAAAAAAAAGAACCATTGGCCTTTGAAAGCTGAGAGAGGAGTCAGAGGAGCCTCTAAATTTGGGAAACCCAATGCTATCACTTCTAAACCAAGGGAGCTCTGGGAGGCGGGAGGCTAACAGTCTCCATAAACGTAGCTCTCAAATCCCCAAGTCAGAGTGTAAGTTAATGACCGACTAGGAATACTGAAAACAAAGAACTCAACTATTTCCACAAAAGTCATTCCTGTCCTAGCAAGGAGCTTTCCCCAAGCACTAAAACATGCCCATAAAATTTATGTCTTATTGCTTCCTCTTACATCAGGTTAACTACCAAATAGTATCATGTTTGCCTTGTAAGCTTCCACTATCTTTCCATGTAGGGTATGACCGAGACCACTGTCTGTTCACAAAGCCTGTGTCCTCTCCTTCCCGAGCCCACAGTGTGGCTGTGTCCCCAGACTCCTTGCATGTGGCTGAGTGCCCTGTGAGCCAACATGATACAAGCCTGACCCATAAATACCTTCTACCTTTTTGTGTGGTATCTCCCTTTGTGATCTTCCTCCATTCACTAACCTTACATATCTGATTCCAAGATCCTAGAGGATGTCAGAGCCCCAACATGAAAAGAGTTATGTAAACAAGTCTACTGAAATATAAACAAGAAACACACTCTTATGCAATGACATCGAGGGCTGTTTGTTACAACAACTAATGTTACCTTAATTAATCATAGAAAAGATGGTGAAAATTCTTACAGCACAGACATGAAGGCAGATGGGATTTTTAAATAAGATTGAACATGTCACATTGTAAGTTCTGTGGGCTTTAGCCATTTATTATATTCCCAAATTTAGGCATCTGCACTTACAATCTGCCCTCCTAGCCTAACCAACTCTGCAGAAAACATTGAAGTGGATAGCAGGGGAGCACAAAGCCATGGATAAGAGAAAGAAATATGAGAGGTGAGAAGAAAAAGGGGGGCAGTGGCACAAAAGCCAAGGAAGAGTAAGACTTGAAGGAGATAAGAGTAACCCCCAGAGTCAAATGCCACAGTGTAACAGGTAGGTAAAAAAACTTGATATTACCAGTTAAAGTCATGAGTGCCAAAACAATCAATGCAGAAAATACTTAGTACTTAGAGTGTGCCAGAGAGCTGAGGGAGATAAGGACTGAAATTCTTAGAGATTGCGTTCTAGAGGAGTGGCTATTAATTAGAGCTTAGTTGAGGTAGATTACATTTGATTGTGGATTTATTGAGCACAAAAGATGTGAACACAGCAGGATAAAGGGATAAAGGGTGATGGGGTAGACAGAGTGTATAAACTGATAAAAAGCCAGGTACCCAGAGCACGCTGAAGGAAGAAGAGTGATATGAGGTGAGGTCAGAGATAAGAGATGGGCCAGATCACACAACACTCTGTAAATCAGGATAAGGATTGGGGGCATTTACAAGTATGATAAGAAACCATTAGAGGGCTTAAATTGTTCTTTTTTTCTTTAAGTACTTGTCTTTCTCTACTTTCACAGTTTTAAGTAATATTGGTCAGTTATTTTTAAGAAGTCTTTTGATTTGGGCTTATTTGATGTTTCCTCATGATTAAATTTAGGTTATTCATTTTTGGCAAGAACATTACAAA
This sequence comes from Balaenoptera borealis, assembly GCF_965194805.1. Lineage (NCBI taxonomy): Eukaryota > Metazoa > Chordata > Mammalia > Artiodactyla > Balaenopteridae > Balaenoptera > Balaenoptera borealis. Next base: position 63,578,253 of record NC_138869.1, on the reverse strand, counting down.
GTGATATGATTCCCTGAGAAGACAGAGGCAACAAATGGAAAGTCCATGAGGTCATAATGTCTTAGTGCTGGTGATGTCAGCTTTGATTACCTGTTTAGGTGGTGTCACAACCTAGTCGAAGCAAGAGACAGAAAATATATAATAATCTGATCAGGGAGAGTTTATCATGGAGGATTATTAACTAATGGCAAATTGGAGTAATTGGAGATTGCCAATAAGAGAGAATGCTAAAGAACAGAGGAACCACAGATACAGGGCAGCCATCACTTTTAGTACTTATGAAGTGCTCAGGATTCAGTGCTGATACAGAGCACCCAAGGGAGGAGCAGATCTGGCGAGGACCCTTTCCAGGGCTGAGACAGAGGCCTGTTTGGAGAAGATATGGTTGCGCCCTTACTAAGGTCTGTACTGAAGGAGCACTCTGGAATATGCCTTTTGGAGTTCCAGAGGAAGCTGCCCATGGGGAGGTGCTACACAGTGGAACCTATGCAGAGCCACCTGAGAGGGTTTGGGAGACCCTACATGGGTGATGCCAGGCCAGTGACACTTAACAGAGAAACCAGTTGAGGGAGTAGAGGTGATGCTGGCCTCTGCAAGCTGCAGGAGCCATGCAGGGACACGCCAGAGGAAGAGCACCATGAGAACAGAGTCAGAAGAGCAGGCTTCCCATCCTGCCAGCCACCAAGGAGAAACATGATAGCATCCAGCTAGGATCTCAGGGCACCTGATGAAGGGCAGGTTTGGTGCTCAGATGTGATACATAGGCACTGGAAGAGGTTTCATCTCACAGTTTCTTCACTAGACAGTAACTATTTTTCTCTTTGTTATTAATAAATACCTTGTGGAAAGGTATGTTGAGATTATACAGATATGCATGTATGAATTTTAGCCTATGATTAAATTAGTGATTATTAGTGATTCTTGCCTGAATAATTGTTATGGTGCTAATTCCCAAATGTTTATGTATTACTTCCATAATCTTTTCTACATTTATTATTTTAAAAATTTTTGGTAAGGAAGAGCTGTCAGTCTCCCCCATTTGTTATTTTGTTTATTTATTTATTTATATGAATATGAAATCATGAATAATTATTTAATTATATGAGTTACAATATATTGCTCTCATTTTATTTAGCTGCTCAGATTCTCTCGGATTTGACCACTGAGAGCTCCTTCAAGGAGACTCTGATTCTTCTGACATACTTCATTTTCCTGTTCTGCATCATCTTGCATTTTCCCTACCACAGCTCTGGCAACAGCCTTCTCCTCAAAGAACCTTGCATTACTTTTAGTAAAAAATCTTATTTAGAAACCAAAATCTGAGTGTGTCCTCACTGTTACTGAAGTGACATTTCCCAATAAGCACACAAACCTAAAAAATACTTTTATGTATATATAAATGTACACATATCTATATCTATTTATATATGTGTGTGTATATACAAATATGTATACAGACATATATATATATATATCAAATATATGTATAAATATCAAATCACTTTTGTTTGTTTAAATATTGGAAAGATATATGCAATTTTAAAGACAAAGGGGAAGGTCATTTAAAATGTAAATTTTAGGGACTTTGGCAGGGGCTTGAACCAAGATGGCAGAGTAAAAGGATGTGCTCTCACTCCCTCTTGTGAGAACACCAAAATCACAACTACTGCTGGACAATCATTGACAGGAAGATACTGGAACTCACCAAAAAAGATACTCCACATCCAAAGACAAAGGAGAAGCCAAAATGAGATGGTAGGAGGGGCACAATCACAGTAAAATCAAATCCCATAACTCCTGGGTGGGTGACTCACAGACTGGAGAACACTTATACCACAGAAGCCCACCCACTGGAGTGAAGGTTCTGAGCCCCATGTCAGGCTTCCCAACCTGGGGGTCCGGCAATGGGAGGAGGAATTCCTAGAGAATCAGACTTTGAAGGCTAGTGGGATTTGATTGCAGGACTTCAACAGAAGTGGGGGGAACAGAGACTCCACTCTTGGAGGGCACACACAAAATAGTGTGTGCATCGGGACACAGGGGAAGGAGCAGTGACCCCAGGGGAGACTGAACCAGACCTACCTGCTAGTGTTGGAGGGTCTCCTGCAGAGGCAGGGGGTGGCTGTGGCTCACCATGGGAACAAGGACACTGGCAGCAGAAGTTCTGAGAAGTACTCCTTGGTGTGAGCCCTCCCAGAGTCTGCCATTAGCCCCACCAAAGAGCCCAGGTAGCCTCCAGTGTTGGGTTGCCTCAGTCTAAACAACAAACAGGGAGGGAAACCAGCCCCACCCATCAGCAGTCAAGCAGATTAAAGTTTTACTGAGCTCTGCCCACCAGAGCCACAGTCAGCTCTACCCACCACCAGTCCCTCTCATCAGGAATCTTGCACAAGCCTCTTAGATACCCTCATCCACCAGAGGGCAGACAGGAGAAGCAAGAAGAACTACAATCCTGCAGCCTGTGGAACAAAAACCACATTCACAGAAAGATAGACAAGCGGAAAAGGCAGAGGGCTATGTACCAGATGAAGGAACAAGAAAAAACCCCAGAAAAACAACTAAATGAAGTGGAGATAGGCAACATTCCAGAAAAAGAATTCTGAATGAAGATAGTGAAGAGGATACAGGACCTCGGAAAAACAATGGAGGCAAAGATCGAGAAGATGCAAGAAATGTTTAACAAAGACCTAGAAGAATTAAAGAACAAACAAACAGAGATGAACAATACAATAACTGAAATGTAAACTACACTACAAGGAATCAATAGTAGAATAACTGAGGCAGAAGAATGTATAAGTGACCTGGAAGACAGAATAGTGGAATTCCCTGCTGCGGAACAGAAAAAAGAAAAAAGAATGAAAAGAAATGAAGACAGCCTAAGAGACCTCTGGGACAACATTAAATGCAACAACATTCGCATTATGGCGGCCCCAGAAGGAGAAGAGAGAGAGAAAGGACCAGAGAAAATATTTCAAGAGATCATAGTTGAAAAATTCCCAAACTTGGGAAAGGAAATAGCCACCCAAGTCCAGGAAACGCAGCAAGTCCCATACAGGATAAACCCAAGGAGAAACACACCAAGACACAAAGTAATCAAATTGGCAAAATTTAAAGACAAAGAAAAATTATTGAAAGCATCAAGGGAAAAATGACAAATAACATACAAGGGAACTCCCATAAGGTTAACAGCTGATTTCTCAGCAGAAACTCTGCAAGCCAGAAGGGAGTGGCAGGACATATTCGAAGTGATGAAAGGGAAGAACCTACAACCAAGATTACTCTACCTGGCAAGGATCTCATTCAGATTAAATGGAGAAATCAAAAGCTTTACAGACAAGCAAGAGTTAAGAGAATTCAGCACCACCAAACCGGCTTAACAACAAATGCTAAAGGAACTTCTTTAAGTGGGAAACACAAGAGAAGAAAAGGACCTACAAAAACAAACCCAAAACAATTAAGAAAATGGTCATAGGAACATACATATTGATAATTACGTTAAATGTGAATGGATTAAATGCTCCAACCAAACGACACAGGCTTGCTGATTGGATACAAAAACAAGCCCCATATATATGCTGTCTAAACATAGGAAGAACACTCTTTGACATAAATCACAGCAAGATCTTTTTTGATCCACCTCCTAGAGTAATGGAAATAAAAACAAAAATAAACAAATGGGACCTAATGAAACTCCAAAGCTTTTGCACAGCAAAGGAAGCCATAAACAAGATGAAAAGACAGCCCTCAGAAAGGGAGAAAATATTTGCAAATGAATCATCTGACAAAGGATTAATCTCCAAAATATATAAACAGCTCATTCAGCTCAATATTAAAAAAAAACAAACAACCCAATCCAAAAATGGGAAGACCTAAATAGACATTTCTCCAAAGAAGACATGCAGATGGCCAAGAAGCACATGAAAAGCTGCTCAACATCACTAATTATTAGAGAAATGCAAATCAAAACTACAATGAGGTATCACCTCTCACCAGTTAGAATGGACATCATCAGAAAATCTACAAACAACAAATGCTGGAGAGGGTGTGGGGAAAAGGGAACCCTCTTGCACTGTTGGTGAGAATGTAAGTTGATACAGCCACTATGGAGAACAGTATGGAGGTTCCTTAAAAAACTAAAAATAAAATTACCATATGATCCAGCAATCCCAATACTGGGTGTATACCCAGAGAAAACCATAATTCAAAAAGACACATGGTGAGAGAGTGGCATGGACATATATACACTACCAAACATAAAATAGATAGCTAGTGGGAAGCAACCGCATAGCACAGGGAGATCAGCTCTGTGCTTTGTGACCCCCTGGGGGGTGGGATGGGGAGGGTGGGAGAGAGGGAGATGCAGAAGGGAGGAGATGTGGGAACATATGTATATGTATGACTGATTCACTTTGTTATAGAGCAGAAACTAACACACCATTGTAAAGCAATTATACTCGAATAAAGATGTTTAAGAAGAAAAAAAGACATATGCACCCCAGTGTTCATTGCAGCACTATTTACAATAGCCAGGTCATGGAAGCAACCTAAATGTCCATCAACAGACGAATGGGTAAAGAAGAAGTGGTACATATATACAATGGAATATTACTCAGCCATAAAAAGGAACAAAATTGGGTTATTTGTTGAGACGTGGATGGATATAGAGACTGTCATTCAGAGTGAAGTAAGTCAGAAAGAGAAAAACAATTATCGTATATTAACACATGTATGTGGAACCTAGAAAAATGGTACAGATGAACTGGTTTGCAGGGCAGAAGTTGAGACACAGATGTAGAGAACAAACGTATGGACATGAAGGGGGGAAAACCGCGGGGCGGTGGTTGTGGTGGTGTGATGAATTGGGCGATTGGGACTGATATGTATACACTGATGTGTATAAAACTGATGATGAATAAGAACCTGCTGTATAAAAAATTAAATTAAATTAAATTAAAAATTTTTTTAAAAAACAGATTAATAACAATTTATCTTATATTAACTATCTACTCAATTAAAGTTTTTAAAAATGTATAGGAAAAATACTAAGGGAAGAAACTATCCCAACACTATGTAAAGTGTCCAAAATTAAAATTATTTTGTACATAATTTGTACAACTTTTGTTATATTTATATTTAAGCATTTAATAATTTTAAGGCTATTGAAAGTGATATATTTTATGATTTTATTTTTAATTACCTGTTGCTTATATATAGAAATACAATTGATTTTGTGTATATTGCTCATATATTCCACAACACTGCTAAACTCATTTTTGAGATCTAGTAGGATTTTTGTACTTTCTATAGGATTTTCTATATAACTGACTATGTTACCTGCAACAAAAGGCAGATTTACTTCTTACTTTCAAATTTAGATGCATTTTATTGAACTTACATATATACTGTATTTTATGGTAAATTATGTTGGTTTTTCAAATGTTAAACTGATTCTGAACTACTGTGATAAACCTCGAAAGATAGTATAATATATTAAGCTTTTGATATATTTTTAATATGATTTGCTAAGATTTTGCTTTACAATTACATCTATGAACATGAAAAATAAAATAAAAGAAAAGAAAATGTAAATTTTAAACTGTAAACTGTAAAACTAACTTATATTGTGGGCATTGATTTTCAGCCTTTCACCATGAGCATAGCTCTTATTTTTAAAGTGTTTCGTGAGAATCAATGGACCAATGTCTACAAAGCCACCATAAAGCTGAGGACTTGTTTGTTGTTTACAGTGAGTTTGTGTTCTTTCCATGCATTCTCAACTATTTGGCTGTTCCTGGGAGGTTTCTGGATCAAAATCTGTGCAACCTGCTCTAAACTGTTTAGAGGTGAAACCTAATAGTTCATAGTAGGTGCTAAAGCAGTCATGGATGTTCCAAAAATCTCTCCATGGCAGACACCACTTCTTGCCTTGAAGAATTTCATGCAGGAAAAAGCCATAAACCAAACAACACCACCAATATAAAACCCTAATGCAGGGATGGCCCATGTGTGGCAGCCCCTCTCTCAGCTCTCCTCTGCCAGGAGACCTGCTGACACAGCGACCCGCTTCCTCACACTGAGTAGAGCTGTGATAGCAGAACCATTCTTGGTACAGCCGTCGCTACTATATTTTCCCACAACAACAGGATTGAATAAGTAATTTAAATGAAAGTAAATTTGCCAATCATGCTTGAGATCAATGGTTCTCAGTCTTGTCCATGTGCTAGAAGCACCTGACAGTCACCTGTCAACCTTGTCTGCCGGACTTCAGTGTTCCAGGCTGTGGCCTGGGCATCACTGTATTTTAGAACTCCCTGGGTGAGTCTAATATGTAGCCTGAAAAGCCTGAGATGGACTTCCCCAGTAAACACAGCCTGTGCTAACCTTCATTCAGAGAAGTTTAATTCTTCTCCCTACTGCCACTGCAGCTGCTCCTGCAGTGCAAAGACTTTGCTTCTCCCACAAGACATTGTTCCTGCCAGCAACCGTGACACCACCTCAGCAGACATGGAGCAGCCCACCCAGCTGTGAGGGCCCTCACAGAGGTGGGTGACAGAATGAAAACCTCCTGGCCTTTGCACTCACTGTTTCTAAAGTTATTTTTTACGTTAATTAGTCTATATTAGTGTCTCTTTACATACATAAAAATCTGGCTCCTTATTAACAGAAAGTAGAGATACCACCTAGTCTGTTCCCTTCATTTTACAGAAAAAAATATATTAAATATCAGAGCTATTGATGATTTTTCAAAGGTAACAAACTTGACAGTGGCAAAGCTTAGTTAAGAATTCAGTCCCCTTCTCTTAATCCCAGGATGGTGGTTTTCTAGGTTAAATATTTCTTTTCTTTTTTCTTTTTTTAAAATTTCTTTTCTTTTTTCCTTTTTTTAATTTAAATATTGTTGACATAAAATATTATGATAAGTTACAAGTGTATAATATAGTGATTCACAATTTTAAAGATTATAATCCATTTATAGTTATTATAAAATTTTGGTATGTTCCATGTGTTATACAATATATCCCTGTAGCTTATTTTATATATAGTAGTTTGTACCTCTTAATCCTCTATCCCTATATCACCCCTCCCCTCTTTCCCTCTCTCCACTGGTAACCACTGGTTTGTTCTCTATATCTGTCTGTCTCTTTTTGTTATATTCACTAGTTTGTTGTATTTTTTAGATTTCACATATAAGTGATATCATACAGTATTTGCCTTTCTCTGTCTCATGTATTTCATTTAGCATGATACCCTCCAGTTCCATCCATGCTGGGTCAAATTTCAAATAGCCAAAACAATCTTGAGAAAGAAAAATGGAGCTAAAGGAATCAGGCTCCCTGACTTCAGACTATACTACCAAGCTACAGTAATCAAAACAGTATGGTACTGGCACAAAAACAGACACATAGATCAATGGAACAAGTTACAAAGCCCAGAAATAATCCCGTGCACCAGGACTTCCCTGGTGACACAGTGGTTAAGAATCCATCTGCCAATGCAGCGAACATGGGTTTGATCCCTGTTCTGGGAAGATCCCACATGCTGCAGAGCAACTAAGCCCATGCACCACAACTACTGAGCCTGATCTCTAGAGCCCATGAGCCACAACTACTGAGCCTGCATGCCACAACTACTGAAGCCCGTGAGCCTAGACCCCATGCTCCTCAACAAGAGAAGCCACCACAATGAGAAGGCCACACACCGCAATGAAGAGTAGCCCCTGTTCGTCACAAATAGAGAAAACCCACATGCAGCAACATAGACCCAATGCAACCAAAAATAAAAATAAAACCCACGCACCTATGGTCAATTAATCTATGACAAAGGAGACAAGAATATACAATGGAGAAAAGTCAGTCAGAAAAGTCAGTCTCTTCAGTAAGTGGTTCTGGGAAAACTGGACAGCTACATGTAAATGAATGGAATTAGAACATTCTCTAAACCAACATAAAACAAACATAAACTCAAAATGGATTAAAGACCTAAATGTAAGCCCAGATACTATAAAACTCCTAGAAGAAAACACAGGCAGAACACTCTTTGACATAAATCATAGCAATGTTTTTTTGGATCTGTCTCTTAAAGCAAAGGAAATAAAAGCAAAAATAAACAAATGGGATCTAATTAAACTTAAAAGCTTTTGCACACCATAAGTTAAATATTTCTTAAAACTACATTAGCCATCATTGTTTATTGCAAATAGTAAAAACTAAACCATAGGCCACTTTTATTATAGTCTGATACAATCTTCAAACAAATAGTAACAAACACCACTTGCTAATTTAGCAAGAAGATCCTAAGTTAAAAAGTGATCTAGTCAGAAGGTTTATTTTCTTTCCCCAAAATACTAACTGACTTACAGTACTAATGAGAACAGGAAAGTTGTACCATTACCCTTGTTGTTAATTTCCCATGTCTCATTGAGACTCTTTCTTTTGAACTTTGACAAATTTCTCTGAACTTTTAAGTTTACTGAGACACAGTCTTCATCTCCAGAATACATTGTCTCATACTACTAAATAATTTGCCCTGGAAAATAATAATGATACTCTTGCTAATAATTGGCTGCATGAATTCAGCAAAGACTAGAGACGTGATAGATCTGAAAACAAAAGAAAACATAAAACAAGAATAAACCCAAACTTAGGGAATTAATGGGGATGGTACAACTTAACTAAGTATTTTATTAGTATTCAAATTAGAAGAGTATTTTCATGTAAAACCAAAACCACTGAAATAAATACCAAAAAATAATGGATTGATTTTTAAAAGGCATCCTTAGGAGAAATTTATTATAGTAAGACTTCCATGATGATATCACTTACAACCATACAGAGTCATATCACAAAGTTCAAATTATATTCAGAGATTAATATCAATGTACAACAAAAGCTTGACATAAAACAGTCAGTGCATGAGACACTAATAAATGTTAACCTTCTGTAAGATCATCATATTAAAATTGTCATTGTAGCCATAAATAAGTATTCTGTAAATAAGTATGCTTTCTGTAAAAGGTTAGAATTCTTGTTTAAAACTGTTAACAATAACTTTATAGTGACAATATTAACACTGAAATAAAAATCTTTATTATTCTTCAGATGTTTCAAACCTAGATTTAGGCCCATCCATCCAGCATTGCTGATAGGCAGACAAAATATAAAAACATACATAAAAGATGGCAATAATATATAATAATAACAATAATATATATGATGTCAAAGGACCTGCCTTGGATATTTATTTTTAATGAAAATTTGTAGATAAATAGATGGAGAGGAGAAAAAAATGATTAAAATTAAATAAAAAAGAATAATGATTTCAATAAATTTTCATGTTTGGGAGGTAGTATGGTATAATCAAAGGAAAAACTTAGCTCTCTTATTAGCTAGCACTATAGTCTTAAGCAAATCTTAATATTTGGGAAGTATATGTACTTCATCAAGGATATGAAATGCAGCTTAATGCAGTATGAATTTGCAGGATGAATAGAAGGACTTCCTGTCCTTTCAAATATTGAAATATCAAGTTGTTGTAGTGTTTACTGTTTCAAAATTCTGTGTTTTCTCTTTTGCATTAAACTTTGCCTTATCCTTGGCAGCCCTTCTTGAAAAAAGGAAAGTTCTCTGCATAAGCCAGGAATTCAACTGATGCGTGCTTCCAGACAGGAAGTGATTCCTGGGTGGAAAATTTCCTCAAGGAATACAGAATGAGAATACCACACCTCCAAAGAAGGAAAGAACATCTAACAATGGAAAAATATGTTAAAAAGAAGATGGAGAACATCTAAGACATCTCTAGTAAATTTGTTCAGGACACACTTATTCCTCAGAAAGCATGTTGCTTGAGGTAGAGAATATGTTCTTTGCTGTGGTTTAGTTGAGGTTGTTCTAGAATTGAGTTAAGCAGAAACCAGATCGTGTTCTGAACATATTTGAACATGTGATATTCAGCTCTATTAATTTCATTAAAATATATTGACTTTAAAATTAAAGCAACTGTATTTCAACTAAAGGAAAGATGTGTTTTGAATTTTATTTTTTTTACTTATTATTTTATATATATATATATTTTTATACAGCAAGTTCTTATTAGTCACCCATTTTATACACATCAGTGTATACATGTCAATCCCAATCTCCTGGAAAGACATATTTTAAGAAGGAAGTAAAGCATACAAATATATATGGACAGATAAAAAAATAGTTAAAAGTAGAAACAGAAAAAAATGTCTACCTTGAAGCATTTTCTCACCACTTAAAAATCTTCTGCTATTACCATATTTCTGAGATAATAGACCTCCTCAGAATAGGATTTCAAAGAGATAAAAAGTCATTAACCCTTTATTATAACACTGCCAAGCTTATTGAAACACATATCCTTATTTTAAATGAACTTGGCCCTATACATTTTCAACCTGTGAAATAATAGAGCAGCATGTAAAAGTGATGCAGCAGCATCTAAAAAGAAGCTGGAACCTGTGCTACCCAAGCTGGCAAGACAAGAATATCACCAACACCCACAGAAGCGTTGGGGGTAAGGTTGTGGAATATAGCACATCCCACTTCTGAAATTTTGATATAAATGGTATATTATTCCAAACAGAGAACCTCAGGAATCAAGAAGTTTAGGTTGGAATATCTGCTCTAAAGGTCACTGTGGGGTCTGCAAATGTGAATATACATGAATGACATGATTTGGGGACCAGTACATAGGAGTTTGAAAATACTAATCATATGTGTGCACTTTGTAACAATTTACAACAGTAAGTCTTACCTGGAAAGTCTTGATAATGTAAGGATGCTGCCAAAATATCTACTTTGAATATTTGTTTTTAACAGAGATGGGTAGATTCAAAACAAGACAAAGAGGATAAATGAGTGGCTATTTCAATAAAAGTTCATGTTTCCAAGATAGTATGGTCCAAGTGAAAGAAAAAAGAAAAAGTCAGCTTTGTCATTATTTAACAGTGCAATATAAAGTGGAATGCCTCATTTGGGAAAATCTGTGCTGTAACCATGACATAAACAACTCAAAATGATTTAGCCATTCTTTGTGATCCCTCGCCCTGAAAAACTGGTTAAATGCCAACTTTTGATCTTTCAGTCCTACTGAATAGAAAAGTCTTCCATATCCCAGGAGTCAGTTTCACTTGTTCTGACCTAAAGATAAAAGAGTAGGTGTCCAGATGTCAAGGCTATGAGGATATTTTACACTTATATCAGGACCCGGCATTAAGTCAACCTGACCAGTCCAGAGTACCCGTCCTGCTTTCTCACAGCCTGAACAGTCCAGGTGACACAGTATATTGTCTCCTCCCTTGCCACTTCTTGAAACTGTTCATCACCTCTGATGATGGGGCAATAAAGGTACATCGTTCCGCTATTTGAGGTCCCCTCCAATTACAAACGTCTGCATGAAGAGGCACTCAAGCCACCATCCTAAATTACAGGTTGGCATTTGCATAAATTGTATTCTTTGCTTTTAGATTTTATCTAGTGACAAGGAACAAACATATATTCAAGTTTACTTTATTGCCTCTAATAAGAAGAGCACAATACGATGGTGCAGCTAAATGTAGAGAGATATAAGGTGAACTGACAGCTCTCAGGCCCCCAGATGCGGGATCTTCCTCGTCTGGTCTCTTAAGTCATCAGATCACAATGACTGATGCACCTGCCCCTGCTACATCAACTCTCTGAAGAGAGGGCTGAAGAGACTGCCTCTTTGGGCAAAATAGTCCAGGCTCTTCTTATTGAAGCCCAGGTGCTCAAGCATGTTATCTCAACATCCTGAGGACCAAATAATTAGTAAACAACCCATAATAAGAACAGAAGAGTGTGTTTTAATCAGTAAGCAATCTATATTAAGAATAGAAGAGCAAACTGAGGACTATAGCCTGAGAAGCAGCCTCTCTGTCTGAGGAACTGCTCCAAAGAGGGAGAGGAGGATCCAGTATATACATGATTTTTTTTTGGCTAGGAAATACCTGTAGTCAAGCACACCTCTTGGTAAAATATTAGTGCTAGTCACAAAGAACAGACATCTCAAATTAATAATTTTAGTACATTTCTGTGTACAGGAAGATGCAAGGATCTGAGGTCACTGAAATTCTTCCTGAGGTATCCATCTTAACTACCCAGGAGCTGTTTATTTCAAGAGCACAGAACGCCTCATCCTTTTTCTCGCCGGAATTCCCCTCACAGCACACTGTTGGTGGACTACTGCAGTGGGGTGCAACTTAATCCTTTGTATAATTGAATGGTGGGCAACGTTCTTTTCTTTATTGGTTAAAACAGATGTACAATACATGTTTGACCATCCATAGGATGGGCTGTTTTAGTGAGCATAAAGTGTTCATGCCAAATCATGTAAAAGCCAGAAAGACTTCCCCCTACCTCAATATGTGAAAATTTCTTCCATCAACTCAATTACCTGAAAGCATTCTAATTTAATCCAGTTCTCAACATTGGAAAAAAACTGGGTTTTGGTGAGAGTTTACTAATTAGACAGGAGCCTCGCAATCATCTAAAAGGAGTTACATTGCCTGCTACTTCAAGCCCAGGAAAAGCCAAAGGCAAGAGAGATTTTCCCAGGATTTTGTGCAAGCTACAGAGTAAAGACATTAAATACTATTTTGTGTATGGCTTAAATAACTATAACTTTGACAACACCCACCCTGATCATGTCCTGGAAAAGTGACAGCTGGGATTTTATGATGCCATGTGAAGGAATGGAAGTGAAGTAGATCTTAGCGCATCAGAAGAGACCCCAGAGACGACCAAAGCTGGGGTGGGTGTCCTGGGTTGGGAAGGTGGGGCTGGAGGGTAGAGTGCAGAAGATGCAAAATATTGAATGGAGGAAAGACAGCTCTTAGCTACTGCCACACATATGTTTTCTCTTTATTCTCAACATTAATCTTGAAAAAAAAATCTAACTTAACCATTTTCTACAGGGAAAAAAATGGAGAAAACCCAAAACTCTGATATTAGAGGATTGATTAAAATAATACTGATGCATACACAATGAAATTGTATAGCTATTAAATACCTTTGTAGAGCCATACTTTACTATGAAAACATATTCATGATATAGTCATTAGTCCATAAATGCAGACTATATAAGAGTAAATACAATATAATATTTTGGAAAATATTTTTAGGTATACACAACTTACAATTGTCTAAAAATATTTTAAAATGTACAGAAAATATAGCAGTAATTTTTTTCATTGTGGAATTATACCTGTTTTTATCTTTTTTTTAGCTTCTTTAGACTCAAAGAACTTTTGATTTAAGGAAATAGACCTTTGTACAACTTGTTTTTATCGTAAGAGGCATATCAATTTTCCTATGGGAGCTCACAGTACTCTAGGGGAGTCTGTCAAACAATACGATCAGCATAGACTATAATAATAGAACAAGGTCAACAATGGAGCCCAGACAGTGTGCCCTTACAGAGGGGAGAACTAATTCTGGCTCGGTGGGTCAGAAATGGACTCACCTAGGAAGTGACTCCAAATTGAAACAAATGTAGAGGTGCTTTGCAAAAGATGTTTATACTGACAAAGTATTTAGAAAGAGCTTTCTGGTGGTCCTTCTTTGAACAAGACACAATTAATAGATGATTAAAAGAACTGATTCTTATTCAAGGTAAATGCTACAGTTCATTAAAGCAATCCATTTATCACAACCACGTTAATATTATATTTAAATGCAAGGATGAATTCTTAAGCAATAATGATATACTAGACATAAAATGTAATATCACTTCAGTAAATTAGATGGTGGAATTTATCAGTTTGAGTTTATAAATACTATATTTATCCAAGTGTAAACTGACAAATAGGCTGATGATAGGATCATTAAGTAATAAAACTGGGGATAAGAAAGACCTGAAAACCTGCAATGGAATTCAGAAATGACTGTTTCAAGACTGTATCTCTTAGTCCTACATATAATTTTTTTTTTCTAGATTTTATTTATTTATTTATTTATTAATCAGTCATCAATTTTATACACATCAGTGTATACATGTCAATCCCAATCGCCCAATTCAGCACACCACCATCCCCACCCCACTGCGGTTCTCCCCCCTTGGTGTCCATACGTCTGTTCTCTACATCTGTGTCTCAACTTCTGCCCTGCAAACTGGTTCATCTGTACCATTTTTCTAGGTTCCACATACATGCGTTAATATACGATATTTGTTTTTCATCTTTCTGACTTAACTTCACTCTGTATGACAGTCTCTGGATCCATCCACGTCTCAACAAATGACTCAATTTCGTTCCTTTTTATGGCTGAGTAATATTCCATTGTATATATGTACCACTTCATCTTTATCCATTCGTCTGTCGATGGGCATTTAGGTTGCTTCCATGACCTGGCTATTGTAAATAGTGCTGCAATGAACACTGGGGTGCATGTGTCTTTTTGAAATACGGTTTTCTCTGGGTATATGCCCAGTAGTGGGATGGCTGGATCATATGGTAATTCTATTTTTAGTTTTTTAAGGAACCTCCATATTGTTCTCCATAGTGGCTGTATCAATTTACATTCCCAGCAACAGTGCAAGAGGGTTCCCTTTTCCCCACACTCTCCAGCATTTGTTGTTTGTAGATTTTCTGATGATGTCCATTCTAACTGGTGTGAGGTGATACCTCACTGTAGTTTTGATTTGCATTTCTCTAATAATTAGTGATGTTGAGCATCTTTTCATGAGCTTCTTGGCCATCTGTATGTCTTCTTTGGAGAAATGTCTATTTCAGTCTTCTGCCCATTTTTGGATTGGGTTGTTTCTTTCTTTAATATTGAGCTGCATGAGTTGTTTATATATTTTGGAGATTAATCCTTTGTTCGTTGATTCATTTGCAAATATTTTCTCCCATTCTGAGGGTTGTCTTTTCATCTTGTTTATGGTTTCCTTTGCTGTGCAAAAGCTTTGAAATTTCATTAGGTCCCATTTGTTTATTTTTGTTTTTATTTCCATTACTCTAGGAGGTGGATCAAAAAAGATCTTGCTGTGATTTATGTCAAAGAGTGTTCTTCCTATGTTTTCCTCTAAGGGTTTTATAGTGTCTGGTCTTACATTTAGGTCTCGAATCCATTTTGAGTTTATTTTTGTGTATGGTGTTAGGGAGTATTCTAATTTCATTCTTTTACATGTAGCTGTCCAGTTTTCCCAGCATCACTTATTGAAGAGACTCTTTTCTCCATTGTATATCTTTGCCTCCTTTGTCATAGATTAGTTGACCATAGGTGTGTGGGTTTATCTCTGGGCTTTCTATCTTGTTCCATAGATCTATGTTTCTGTTTTTGTGCCAGTACCATACTGTCTTGATTACTGTAGCTTTGTAGTATAGTCTGAAGTCAGGGAGCCTGATTCTGCAGCTCGTTTTTTTCCCTGAAGACTGCTTTGGCTATTCAGGGTCTTTTGTGTCTCCACACAAATTTTAAGATGATTTGTTCTAGTTCCGTAAAAAATTCCATTGGTAATTTGATAGGGATTGCATTGAATCTGTAGATTGCTTTGGGTAATATAGTCATTTTCACAATATTGATTCTTCCAATCCAAGAACATGGTATGTCTCTCCATCTGTTGGTATCATCTGTAATTTCTTTCATCAGTGTCTTATAGTTTTCTGCATACAGCTCTTTTGTCTCCCTAGGTAAGTTTATTCCTAGGTATTTTATTCTTTTTATTGCAATGGTAAATGGGAGTGTTTCCATAATTTCTCTTTCAGATTTTTAATCATTAGTGTATAGGAATGCAAGAGATTTCTGTGCATTAATTTTGTAACCTGCAACTTTACCAAATTCATTGATTAGCTCTAGTAGTTTTCTGGTGGCATTTTTAGGATTCTCTATGTATAGTATCATGTCATCTGAAAACAGTGACAGTTTTACTTCTTCTTTTCCAAATTGTATTCCTTTTATTTCTTTTTCTTCTCTGATTGCCATGGCTAGGACTTCCAAAACTATGTTGAATAATAATGGTGAGAGTGGACATCCTTGTCTCGTTCCTGATCTTAGAGGAAATGATTTCAGTTTTTCACCGTTGAGAATGATGTTTGCTGTGGGTTTGGCGTATATGTCCTTTATTATGTTGAGGTAGTTTCCCTCTAGGCCCACTTTCTGGAGAGTTTTGATCATAAATCGGTGTTGAATTTTGTCAAAAGCTTTTTCTGCATCTATTGAGATGATCATATGGTTTTTATTCTTCAATTTGTTAATATGGTGTATCACATTGATTGATTTGCGTATATTGAAGAATCCTTGCATCCTTGGGATAAATCCCACATGATCGTGGTGTATGATCCTTTTAATGTGCTGTTGGATTCTGTTTGCTAGTATTTTGCTGAGGATTTTTGCATCTATATTCATCCGTGATATTGGTCTGTAATTTTCTTTTTTGTAGTGTCTTTGTCTGGTTTTGGTATCAGGGTGATGGTGGCCTCAAGAATGAGTTTGGGAGTGTTCTTTCCTCTGCAAATTTTTGGAAGAGTTTGAGAAGGATGGGTGGTAGCTCTTCTCTAAATGTTTGATAGAATTCACCTGTGAAGCCATCTGGTCCTGAACTTTTGTTTGTTGGAAGGTTTTTAATCACAGTTTCAATTTCATTACTTGTGATTGGTCTGATCATATTTTCTGTTTCTTCCTGGTTCAGTCTTGGAAGGTTATACCTTTCGAAGAATTTGTCCATTTCTTCCAGGTTGTCCATTTTATTGGCATAAAGTAGCTTGTAGTAGTCTCTTAGGATGCTTTGTATTTCTGCGGTGTCTATTGTAACTTCTCCCTTTTCTTTTCTAATTTTATTGATTTGACTCCTCTCCCTCTTTTTTCTTGATGAGTCTGGCTAATGGCTTATCAATTTTGTTTATCTTCTCAAAGAACCAGCTTTTAGTTTTATTGATCTTTGCTATTGTTTTCTTTGTTTCTATTTCATTTATTTCTGCTCTGATCTTTATGATTTATCTCCTTCTGGTAACTTTGGGTTTTGTTTGTTCTTCTTTCTCTAGTTCCCTTAAGTGTAAGGTTAGATTGTTTATATGAGATTTTTCTTGTTTCTTTAGGTAGGCTTGTATACCTATAAACTTCCCTCTTGGAACTGCTTTTGCTGCATCCCGTAGGTTTTGGATCGTCGTGTTTTCATTGTCATTTGTCTCTAGGTATTTCTTTATTTCCTCTTTGATTTCTTCAGTGGTCTCTTGGTTATTTAGTAACGTATTGTTTAGCCTCCATGTGTTTGTGCTTTTCACATTTTTTTCCCTGTAATTCATTTCTAATCTCATAGCGTTGTGGTCAGAAAAGATGCTTGATATGATTTCAATTTTCTTAAATTTACTGAGGCTTGATTTGTGACCCAAGATGTGATCTATCCTGGAGAATGTTCCGTGCACACTTGAGAAGAAAGTGTAATCTGCTGTTTTTTTATGGAATGTCTAATAAATATCAACTAAATCTATCTGGTCTATTGTGCCATTTAAAGCTTCTGTTTCCTTATTTATTTTCATTTTGGATGATCTGCCCATTGGTGTAAGTGAGGTGTCAAAGTCCCCCACTATTATTGTGTTAATGTTGATTTCCTCTTTTATAGCTGTTAGCAGTTGCCTTATGTATTGAGGTGCTCCTATGTTGGGTGAATATATATTTATAATTGTTATATCTTCTTCTTGGATTGATCCCTTGATCATTATGTAGTGTCCTTCCTTATCTCCTGTAACATTCTTTATTTTAAAGTCTATTTTATCTGATATGAGTATAGCTACTCCAGCTTTCTTTTGATTTCCATTTGCATGGAATATCTTTTTCCATCCCCTCACGTTCAGTCTGTATGTGTCCCTAGGTCTGAAGTGGGTTTCTTGTAGACAGCATATATATGGGTCTTGTTTTTGTATCCAATCAGCAAGCCTGTGTCTTTTGGTTGGAGCATTTAATCCATTCACGTTTAAGGTAATTATCTATATGTATGTTCCTATGACCATTTTCTTAATTGTTTTGGGTTTGTTTTTGTAGGTCCTTTTCTTCTCTTGTGTTTCCCACTAAGAGAAGTTCCTTTAGTATTTGTTGTAGAGCTGGTTTGGTGGTGCTGAATTCTCTTAGCTTTTGCTTGTCTGTAAAGCTTTTGATTTCTCCATCAATTCTGAATGAGATCCTTGCTGGGTAGAGTAATCTTGGTTGTAGGTTCTTCCCTTTCATCCCTTTAAGTATATCATGCCACTCCCTTCTGGCTTGTAGAGTTTCTGCTGAGAAATCAGCTGTTAACCTTATGGGAGTTCCCTTGTATGTTATTTGTCATTTTTCCTTGCTGCTTTCAATAATTTTTCTTTATCTTTAATTTTTGCCAATTTGATTACTATGGTTCTTGGTGTGTTTCTCCTTGGATTTATCCTGTATGGGACTTGCTGCATTTCGTGGACTTGGGTGGTTATTTCCTTTCCCATGTTAGGGAAGTTTTTGTCTATAATCTTTTCAAATATTTTCTCTGGTCCTTTCTCTCTCTCTTCTCCTTCTGAGACCCCTATAATGTGAATGTTGTTGCGTTTAATGTTGTCCCAGAGGTCTCTTAGGCTGTCTTCATTTCTTTTCATTCTTTTTTCTTTAGTCTGTTCCGCAGCAGTGAATTCCACCATTCTGTCTTCCAGGTCACTTATCCGTTCTTCTGCCTCAGTTATTCTGCTATTGATTCCTTCTAGTGTAGTTTTCATTTCAGTTATTGTATTGTTCATCTCTGTTTGTTCTTTAATTCTTCTAGGTCTTTGTTAAACATTTCTTGCATCTTCTCGATCTTTGCCTCCATTCTTATTCCGAGGTCCTGGATCATCTTCACTATCATTATTCTGAATTCTTTTTCTGGAAGGTTGCCTATCTCCACTTCATTTAGTTGTTTTTCTAGGGTTTTATCTTGTTCCTTCATCTGGTATATAGCACTCTGCCTTTTCATCTTGTCTATCTTTCTGTGAATGTTGTTTTTGTTCCACAGGCTGCAGGATTGTTGTTTTTCTTGCTTCTGCTGTCTGCCCTCTGGTGGTTGAGGCTATCTAAGAGGTTTAATGGGAGGCTCTGGTGGGGGGTAGAGCTGACCGCTGCTGTCATGGTCAGAGCTCAGTGAAACTTTAATCCACTTGACTGTTGATGGGTGGGGCTGGTTATTCCTACATACGATTTTACATATATGAACATATGTATTAACTTTAAAATTACTATTTTAAATTAACATTTCTTAAAATAAAGATGTCTATGAAATGTGCGGGTATAAGGTGAAAATTAAAGGCCCCTGATATCTAAGTTCTAACTCTTGGAAGTACGATCACTGCCAATTTTAGGGGGTATTTTTAATATATTTTCTATGGATATACATATGCATGTACATATGAAACAGAAACACAAACACAGTTGCACAAATTCATCTAAGCAAATAGGATTCTGTAGTACATGCATTCTGTCACATTTGTCAGTGATTAGCAGCTTCTTAACAATAAGTATTATAGAACACATTCTATAAGGATCCTTTGGATCTGTCTCCCTACTTTTTAATGGCAGTTTGTATGAATTTGCCAGGCCCCCTTCCCCTTGTTACCACAGGGCTTGTGCCCTGCCTCAAATATCTCCTCCTCAGAGTCCTTCCTTGGCTGCCCTGTCTAACACAGGCTACCCATCTCCCCGGCCATGCTCCTAAATTTTGTTTTCTTCATAGCATGTATTACAATCTGATATGTATGTGAACATGTACATAGATGTATTTACTCATTACTCATTCATTTTCCATGACCCCCACTAATGTATATTTTTATCTTGTTCACTTTGGAATACAAAGCCTGGCTAATAAGAACTAAACTTGGCATAAAACAGACAATAATTACTTACTGAGTAAATGACCAAATTCAGTTACCTTAAGTAAATATTCTTCCTCGTTTTCATGGGATTACAAATAATACCAGAATTAACATTTTTATTATTTCTACAATTCAAATACATGTGTAAAAAAATCCCCAGGAGTTAATTGACTAGATTAAAGAATAAGTACATTTTTTAAACATCTTTATTGGAGTAAAATTGCTTTACAATGGTGTGTTAGTTTCTGCTTTATAACAAAGTGAATCAGCTATACATATACATATATCCCCATGTCTCCTCCCTCTTGTGTCTCCCTCCCACCCTCTCTATCCTACCCCTCTAGGTGGTCACAAAACACTGAGCTGATCTCCCTGTGCTATGTAGCTGCTTCCCACTAGCTCTCTATTTTACATCTGGTAGTGTATATATGTCCATGCCATTCTCTCACTTACTCCCAGCTTACTTTTCCCCACAACTCTGTGTCCCCAAGTCCATTCTCTACATCTGCATCTTTATTCCTGCCCTGCTGTCCTGCCCCTAGGTTCTTCAGAACCTTTTTTTTTTTTTTTAGATTCCATATATATGTGTTAGCATACAGTATTTATTTTTCTCTTTCTGACTTACTTCACTCTGTATGACAGACTCTAAGTCCATCCACCTCACTACAAATAACTCAATTTTGTTTCTTTTTATGGCTGAGTAATATTCCATTGTATTTATGTGCCACATCTTCTTTATCCAAGGAATAAGTACATTTTAAAAATGGTGATAAACATTGCAGTCTGAAATTCACAACAGTATGTACTCTCACCAACAGCATGTGAGAGGGGTTATTTCTTGGTACCCTGGATGAAACTCATTACTATCAAATATCTTAATCTCTGCCTATCTGATAAATAAAAAATGATATCTCCTGGTTATTGATACTTATGTTGACTTTATTATCATAAACTTACACATTTTTCCATATATTTATTTTTCTGTGACCTCCATGTACACATTCTTTGACTATTTATCTTTTGAGTTATTAGTCTTTTTCTCACTAATTCACAAAAGCTGTTCATGCATTAAAGAAATTCTCCCTTAATTAACCATGTGAATTGATTAATTTTACCAGATTTTTTCTTTTCATTTGAAAGTTCCTATGTGATTATTTTCCCATACACCTGTTTAAAATTTATGTATGCAAACATATCATTAGCCCCTAAGCTATTTTCTGTGTTTTGCTTTAAATTATTTTTTTAGGGTCAAACCAGATCCTATTAACTAAAAATGATACACATTTTTATGTGTATGAACAAATCCAGTCATATCCAGGAATAAAATAAAATAGACTTCATAAATGCAAATATGAAAATTAAAAGAAAAATGAGGTGAGAAAATAAGCCCTTGAAATAATAATTCATAATAAATTTAAAAGTCTTGGGTTTTTTGAGAGTGGTTTAGAATTAAGAGTATGAAATTTAGTAGTGTTTAAAATTTAAGTTCTTTTTTTCACAAGTAAAATTAGATAATCTGTATGTACGAATTTTTTAAGCTTACTATTTCCTCAAGAGAAATTTAGGAGAAAAAAATAGAACTTTAAAACCTGAGAGAAAAAAAAAAAATATCCTAGAAGTCATGTGGCTTAGAGATGGTACAGAGAGTGCACTCAGGACAGTTTTGAGCAAGTAGCTTATTTATATCCTTAGTTAATCCACAAAGTTTTTACATGGCTTGTAAAAACACATCCAACAAAACAGTAAAACATAAATAAAATATCAGGACCAGGGAAACATAAAGTCCATAAATTTGTATCTAATATCCCAAAAAGTCAAAAAAAAAAAAAAAAAGAAAAGGGAAATTTGTTAGTTACCTAGTTTTCATTATCATAATCATCAGGGAAATACAAATCAAAACCACAATGAGATATCACTTCAAACCCATCAGAATGGTTGCAGTAAAAAAAGGCAAGAAATAATAAGTGTTGTTGAGGATGTGGAAAAAAAGAAACACTGGTGCACTGTTGGTAGAAATATAAATTGTTGTAGCCACTATGGAAAACAAGATGGAGGATCCTCAAAAAATTAAAAATAGAGCTACTACATGATCCAGCAATTCCACTGCTGGGTATTTATCTGAAGAAAATGAAAACACTGATTCTAAAAGATATATACACCCCAATGTTCATTGCAGCATTATTCACAATAGAGAAGAAATGGAAACAGTCTAAGTGTCCATCAACAGATTAACGGATAAAGAAGATGTGGTATAGATATACGAAGGAATATTACTCAGCCATAAAAATAGTGTTACCTTCCCATTTTCAATAACATGGATGGACCTAGAGGTTATTATGCTAAGTGAAATAAGTCAGACAAAGACGAATATCATATGATTTTTCTTACATGGGGAATCTAAAAAACAAAACAAATGAAGAACCATAATAAAACAGAAACAGACTCATAGATACAGAGAACAAACTGATGGTTGCCAGAGGGGATAAGGAGGTGGATGGGTGAAATAGGTGAAAAGGATTAAGAGTCACAAACTTCCAGTTATAAAATAAATAATCATGGGGATTATATTAGTCAATATAGTCAATATATTATTGACTATATTCTCAGCATAGAGATAATGTCATGGGAAAAACACTAAAAAGATTTATGAGGACTACATCTTAAATGTAGAAAATACATGTACTACATTATATTCTCTATACTGAGAATATAGTCAATAATACTGTAATAACTTTGTATGGTGACAAATGGTAACTATACTTACAGTGGTGATTATTTTTTAATGTATAAAAATATTGAATCAATATGTTGTACACATGCAACTAATATAAGATTGTAAACCAATTATACTTTAATTTTAAAAGAAATAAAGTTTTTAAAATAAAAAATAAAAATAATTAAAACTTTTTTGGTAGATATGAAACGTGTAGTTTTTGAGTTGCTACTTAAACTTTTAACATTAGTCACATATGTAGTTGCCTCCAGTACTAGTTTAAGAATTTAGCTCTATCTATACCTGTGAGATGGCACGTCACCTCCCACATTGTTCAGTTCATCATTGATTCATGTTTTCCTTTATCCCTGACAGATGGCTGGCCACTGCTGCCCACATGGAGTTCATAGTCTAGTCAGGAACACAGAGTCCTCAGAGATGAGTAAAACATACAGGGGGAGCTTGGAGTTTAAACAGAACTGGAATAACAGGAAAGGTTTGCTTGCAAAATGGAATTTAAACTGACTCTGAAAAATGTGTACAAATTGTCAAGGTTAAAGAAAAAGGAAAGATGATTATTTCTCTGTATGATTATAAAATGAAGACAATTTCAATACACATTGAAAGCATGCAAATTCAAATAGGTTCATGTTTTGATCCAATAGGTAGAATCAGGCTTTTCTATAAGTTTTCTTATATTCAATAGACCCACAATATTTTCTAGATGTTTTTGATAAATTGAATTAGTATTTTTAAATAGAAAATTGCAACATATAAAATTCTACTTGTATAAAAGTCTCATTATTTTGATTGTTCTTCCTGTGAAGAGATTTAGTTGCTGACACTGAAGATCCTGAAGCCCAGACAGGACGCCCTGTGGAAACTCTGTCAGGTCACTGATTTCACGTCCTTCACTGCAGTTCTGACTCCTTGAAATCATCTTTATTAAGTTGATTATTTGTCTCCTACATAACACACAATTTAAAAAGGCAGAAATTTACAATGGTGTTCAGCATTGCTTAATATACGTCTGCTGACTAAATAGATGGATTCAGAGGTTCATGATATAAATTTAAGTAGATAATTTTAAGAAGGGAAAAAAGTCAAGGTCAGAACTTGGTATAGGAAAGGAAGATGTCATGTCCCCTGGCAGGTAATTAATCACTAAAACGTTATTTTTATGGCTGCTTCCGATAGTTGCAATATCACTGGCATGCATTTTTTTAATTGAAGTATAGTTAACTTCCAAAGTTATATTTGTTTTATGTATACAGATAGTAATTTGATATATTTATGGATTATACTCCATATAAAGTTATTATAAAATATTGACTATATTCCTTGTGTTGAACACTCCATCATTGTAACTTATTTATTTTATAGCTAGTAGTTTATACCTCTCCTTTACTTATTTTTCCCCTTGTCTCACCCCTCTTCTCCCTGGTAATCACTAGTTCATTCTTTTTGTCTATGAGTCGGTTTCTGTTTTGCTATTTTGTTTGTATGCTATATTTTTCAAATTCCACATATGTGAAAACATACCATATTTGCCTTTTTCTGTCTGACTTATTTCACTAACATGATACCCTCCAGATTCATCCATGTTGCTGCAAATGGCTAAATTACATTCTTTTCTATGGCTGAGTAACATTGCATTGTGTGTGTGTGTGCGTGTGTGTGTAACATCTTTATCCATTCATCTGTTGATGGATGCTTAGGTTATTTCCATTTCTTTGCTATTGTAAATAATGCTGCAATGAACATTGGGGTGCATATATCATTTCAAATGAATGTTTTTGTTTTCTTCAGGTAAATATCCAGCAGTGGTTTTTATTGATTGCTGTGACTAGGACTTGTAATACTTTGTTAAATAGAAATGGTGTGAATTAGGCATCCTTGTCTTTTTCCCCATCTTAGAGGAAAAGTTTTCAGCTTTTCATCGCTGAGTGGGTTTTTCATAAATGGCCTTTATTATGCTGAGATATGTTCCCTATACACAAACTTTGTTGAGAGTTTTTATTATGAATTGATATTGAATTTTGTCAAATGCTTTTTCTGCATCTATTGAGATGATTATGTGATTTTTATCCTTTGTTTTGTTAATGTGGTGTTTCATGTTGATTAATTCGTAAATATAGCAACATCTTTCCATCCTTGGAATAAATGCCACTTTACCATGATGTGTGATCTTTCTTTATATTGTTGAATTTGGTTTCTAATATTTCATTGAGGATTTTTCATCCTTGTTCATCAGGGATATTCATCTGTAATTTTCTTTTTTTATAGTGTCTTTGTCTGGTTTTGGTATCAGGGCAATGCTGGCCTCATAGTTTGAGCTTGGAAGTGTTCCCTCTTCTTTGATATTTTAACTCTTTTTTTAAATGTTTGGTAGAATTCCCCTGTGAAGCTATCTGTCCAGGACTTTTGTTGGTTGGGAGTTTTTGGATTACTGATTCAAGCTCAGTACAAGCAAAATGTCTGTTCATTTTTTTCACTTCTTCCTATTCAGTCTTGGAATATTGTATCTTTCTAAGAATTTATACATTTCTTCTATTTTGTCCAATTTGTTGGCATATAATAGCTTGTAGTATTCTCTTATGATTGTTTGTATTTTCGTGATATTGATTGTAACTTCTCTTTCATTTATAATTTTGTTTACTTGGGTCTTTTTTTTTTTTTAAAGAGTCTGGCTAATGGTTTTTTCAATTTTGTTTATCTTATCAAAAAACGATCTCTTAGTTTCATTGATCTTTTCCTTTCTTTTTTTTTTTTTTTTTGGTCTCTATTTTATTTATGTCTGCTCTATCTTTGTTATTTCCAAGTTTCTGCTGACCTAGGGCTTTGTTTGTTCTTCTTTTTCTAATGCCTTTAGATGGAAAATTAGATTGTTTATTTGAGGTTTTCCTTGTTTCTTGAGGAATGCCTGTATCACTATAAACTTCCCTCTTAGAACTGCTTTTGCTGTGTCCCATAGATTTTGGAAAGTTGTGTTTCTACTTTCATTTACCTCAATATATTTTCTGATTTCTTCATTTACCCATTGGTTGTTTTGTAGCATATTGTTTAGCCTCCATGTGTTTGTGTTTTTTGCAGTTTTTTTTCTTGTAATTGATTTCTAATCTCAGAAAAGATGCTTGATATGATTTCAATTTTCTTAAAGTTACTGAGACTTATTTCATGGCCTAGCATGAGATCTATCCTGGAGAAAGTTCCGTGTGCACTTGAAAAGGATGTGTATTCTGCTGGATGGAATCTACTGTATATATCTATTAAGTCCATCTGGTATAATGTGTCATTAGATCATGTTTCCTTTTTCATTTTTCTCTCTAGATTATCTATGCATTGATGTAAGTGGGGTGTTAACCCCTCCTATTATTGTATTACTCTCAATTTCTCCCTTTATGTCTGTTAATATTTGGTTTATGTGCTCCTATATTAGGTACATATATATTTACAAATGTTATTACAACATTTGTAAACATTACAAATGTTATATCCTCTTCTTGGATTGACCCCTTTATCATTGTATAATGGCCTTCTTTGTCTTTTGTTGTAGATTTTGTTTTAAGGACTATTTTGTATTATATAAGTATTGAATGCAGATTTCTTTTCATTTCCATTTGCATGAATTATCTTTTTTTTTCTATCTCCTTCCTTTCAGTCTGTGGGTATCCTTAGAACTGAAGTGTCTTGTAGACAGCATATAGATGGGTCTTGTGTTTGTTTTTGTTTTTTTTTTAAATCCATTCAGCCACCTATGTCTTTTGATTGGAGCATTTAGTCCATTTACATTTAAAGTGATTATTGCTAGGTATCTACTTATTTGTTACTTGTTTTCTAGTTGTTTTTGTAGTTCTTCTCTCTTCATTTCTTTTGGTCTCTCCCCTTGTGCACTGATGACTTTCTTTGGTGTTATATTTAGGTTCCTTTCCTTTGTTTTTTGAGCATCTATTGTGGGCTTTTGATTTGTGGCTACCATGAGGTTCACATATATTGACCTATAACTATATCTACTTATTTTAAACTGTTAGACATTTAAGGTCAAACACATTCTAAAAGCTCTACATTTTTTTACTCCCCTTCCCCCCTGTTTTATGTTTTCTTGTCATATTTTACATCTTTATGTCTATCCCTTAACTATTTATTGTAATTATAGTTGATTTTACAATTTTTGTCTGTTAACCTTGTGCTAGCTTATTTAAATGCTTGATCCACTGCCTTTACTATATATTTACCTTTACCAGTGAGATTTTCCCCTTCATATATTTTCTTATTTCTTGTTATGGTCTTTTATTTTTCACTAAAAGAAAACCCTTGAACATTTCTAGTAAGACCAGTTTAGTGGTGATGAACTCTTTCAGTTTTGCATATTTGGTAAACTCTTTATCTTTCTTTCAATTCTGAATGATGGTCTTGCCCTGTAAAGTATTCTTGGTTGTAGATTTTTTTCCTTTCAGCAATTTAAATATTTCATACCACTCCTTTCTGGCTTATAAAGGGTCTGCTAAAAAATCAGTTTATATCCTTATGAGTGTTCCCCTGTATGTGACTCTTTGTTTTTCTCTTGTTGCCTTTAAAATTCTCTCTTTAAACTTGCTGTTTTAATTATGACATGTCTTGTTGTGAATCTCTTTGGGCTCATCTTCTTGAGGATTTTCTGTGTTTCTTGGATGTGGATATCTGTTTCCTTTTTCAGGTTAGGGAAGTTTATAGTCATAATTTCATCAAATACATTTTCTGCCCCTTTCTCTCTCTTCTCCTTCTAGGACCCTTATAATGCAAATGTTAGTATTCTTTATGCTGTCCCAGAGGTCCCTTAAACTATTCTCATTAATTTTTTTTCCTTTTGCTGTTTTGATTGGGTGATTTACACTATTCTATCTTCCAGGTCACTATGTATTCCTCTATATAATCTAATCTGCTATTAATTCCTTCTAGTGTAATTTTCATTTCAGTTATTGTATTCTTCAGCTCTTATTGGTTTTTTTATGGTTTTATAAAACTTTTATTTTAGTAATATGATTGCACGTTTGTGTGTATATATTTATGCATGTTACACATATGTTTGTAATGGGTCACAATGTGAAATAAATAAAATAACCATTACTGTAAATTGAGGTAAAAATTTTTGAAAGTTGCTTCTCCAAGCCCCCCCTCCTTCCAAATTACTGTCTTTTAGCTTCTCTTATGAAAAGTTCAGAAGCTACTAACAGATATGATCAAAAGCATTTAATTCCTTAAAATGGATCTGGGGAATTTCCCAGGGTTCTTGTGATGGAGAGTGTTTAAGGAAGTCATCAAGATCGCAGGTATAAAACATTTTCCTTCAAACGTGGTTAGGGCTCTCTCTGAAGTAAACAGTGTAGGGCTGTGGAACATTTTCTCAGGTACTGCACATTGACAGTTACAGGGGAACTGTAAGTGTGTATATCATGAACGACATGTTCATGTTGAGCTCCACTTCCCAGTTATTGCAGTCAAGATATAGTTAGATGAGATATAAACCTTAAAGCATATACCTCAGTTTCCTGCTCTGATATCCTGGCTTACTGAAACAATAGATCATTGTGCATAAACATAATGAATCACACTTATCACGAGGATAAAGCAAAGTTGCTGAAGCAAAGGTAACCTCTGCTTCTTGTAGTGGATAAAATTGAAGATTTGAGGCTTGCAGGATAAACACCCAGTTTTCCCCTCCTTGCTCCCGTCATCATCTTTCTCCCGCTCTTTACACAAGCAGAGTGGTAGTTTTGCTTCTTGACCCTGATTGGTTATTTTTTATATTTTCTAGATTTTTGTTGAAGTTCTCACTGTGTTCATCTATTCTTTTTCCTTGTCCAGTGAGCATTTTTATTACTGTTACTTCATCAGGTAAATTATTTATTTCCATTTTATTAGGATTTTTCTGGGGTTTTATCTTGTTCTTTCATTTGAAACATATTCCTCTGTCTTCTCATTTTGTTTGACTTTCTCTCTTTGTCTCTATGAAATTCGGTGAAACAGTTACCTATCCCAGTCTTGAAGGTGTGTCCTTGTGTGGGAGGGTCCCTATGCAGTCTGCTGTGCCCAGTGGTTTTGGTGGGAGAACTGGATCTGAAGTGAGCATTGGCCTCCTCTTCTCCCAGGATGAGCTGCCAGCCACTGCCTTGGTGGGAGGTTTGGTTGGAGTCGAGGAAATAGAGCTGGTGTCCAGTATGAGTGGGGGCTTCTTCTGGGCTTGATGGCAGTTGCTGCCCTGCAGGGGGCAGGCTGGGGCCCAAGGGGCTGGAGCAGGAGCCCTGAGGGTGTTGGCCTTCTCCCTGGCAAGATGCCTGTTTCCACCTTGGTTGGGGGAAGGAGAGGCCTGAGGGGCTGCAGCTGCAGTTCTGAGCCAGCTTTGCACGTGTCTGTGTAGACCTTGCAGGCAAGGATGGACAGCAGTCTAATCCAAGCCTTTGTGAAATACCCTATGATTTCTATGGAGCAAATAAAGATGAGGAGCTTGGTGAGACCTTGCCACAGGACTGATTTTCACAGGGCCACCTCCCTATCTTGGGGAAACTGCCACAAGGCTGTTTCCACTCAATGTCCCTAGTTTCAGTTGAGCACAGGACTTTCTACCATAACCTTCTTTATGGTAAAATTGTAGCTTTAACACACCTTGGCTTGGAGTTTAGAGCTGATTCTTCAGTGACAGAGTGACCACTGCCTGTTTTCTGGCACCTTCAGTTTGATGTCTTCCTGTGGGACTTGGGACACAAGGAGTTGACACCATGCTGATCTTCCAGTCGCTGTAAGTAATAAACAGTCTGGATGCATCTGGGACACCATATCCTTACTGGCCAGCTTCACTCAAGAGGGGAAAGGCAAACTAGCAGCTGAAGTAGTGGTTCTTGCAGCCCAGGTATCCATCACATTGCTGCCTAGGAACGGCTTCATCACTTCATAGTTTATACTCAGCAAAAGAGTTACCCTAGGTCCAGCTCCTTCTGCCTGCTTGGACATGGTAACCAAGCTGTAGACTTTTTAATGTCCTGGAATTTAAACTGGATGCTCCAACAATTAATATCCACTTCTGATGTGTCCCTTTTCCCCTTGGACATTACAGGGTGGCCCTCTGGTCTTGAGTTACACTTGGAGAGTAGGACAGTGTATTGTGGAAACCTCATCCTCCCCTGACATCTGAGTTACTGCCTGAAGTACTCATGCATATATGCATAAAAATGACTTATCTCTGTTTTCCATTCTGCGCTCCACCTTGCATTAAACAAACTTTGCTATTGAGTTTTTTGTGTACATTGATTCCCTGGTCTCTCTTACTTTGGTATCATAATGAAATACACTATACATTTCAAAGATCTGCCTCTTCTAACAGTGTAGTGGTTCTTATATGTCTTTACAATTGTCACAGCATGAGAAATTTACAAATATACCACAGAATTTAAATTATCTAAAAATATATCATATATGCAAATATTAGAGCTTTCAGATTCTGTATTTTGACAAGGTTCAAAGACTAACATATCTTAATGGGTATTTCACTGTTCTTTCTAAATCCACTGAGTGTGCAAAAAGTATTAAAGATAACAATTTTGCTTCAATCACTACATTTGTAGTTTTCAACAAAAGAAGAGAAAGGACAGCATATCATGCCAGACAGGCTGTCCTGGCAGTACCTTGACAAGTGTGAAGAAGGAATATAACAAGACCCTAAGACTCTTGTTTATACCTAACACAAAATCACTCTTCTCTAAGAATATTGTCATGCATTTGTTTAAAAATATATGCATTCTGATTAAAATAGTTATATACTTTATATCTATTTACTGTTTATATATAAATAGAATAAGTAAAGATCATATTTAATCATTATATCAAGTATATAACATGGTTAGCTAAATTACATGATAGATGGTCAACCATTACATGACATGTACATCAAATAAGTAATTATATTGAAAAATGCTTATCTTATAAAGTGATAAAGAGTGATACTAAATACAGTATGATCCAAATATATAGATTTAATCCATAGATATAGATACACAAATATAGAGTAAAACCTGTACAGAAATTTATCTAGCTGTTACTAGCTGTTAATTGTGCTACCTTGAAGAAGGAGTACTAAGAAGTGAGTGATTTTTAAATTTCTTGTCTAATATTTTTCTTTCTAAAGAATACTTTCTAAAATTTCTAAACACTTTCTAAAATTTGCAAGCAATAAAATTATTCTCCCCTTCCCCCTTCTCCTTTTACTTCTTTTCTTCTTTTGATATAGTGCTCTATGAGTTTTAACACATACATAGATGCTGGTAAACACCATCACTAAAAGACTACAGAACAATTCCACACCCCAAAGAATTCCCTTTTCCTACCCCTTTGCACTCAGGCCTTCTTTCTACTTCTGATCCCTGATGACTACTAACCTGTTCTCTGCTCCTATAGCTTTGACTTTTCCAGAATGTCAAGGAAATGGGTAACATCATTTTTACTTCTATCTTATGTTTTCTTATTGTTTCAAATTAAGAAATGAGGTTTCTGCAGAATTATTTATCTATGAAATGATTATTTTCTAATGAGTGATTACTGGATTCATAACTGTTTATTCAATGTGTATGTCTTTTAATTGTTTCATATGTATTTCAAATTTCTTTCCAGGAATTTAGCATCAACCTTTGCCTCTACCTTTAGTGTACAAGGATGCTCATCTAAAAAAAATGCTTTGTTATCATGGATTGAAAATGTGATAGGTAAAAATTACATTTTGTTCACTTGATTTTGTTTTTTTTTTCATTATCAATTTGTTGGATTTTATTCTAAGCATGTTAATAGCCATGCACATTTTCTTTTGTATGACTCTTTGTTCGTGTCTTTTGCTCACACCTTCTAGGATATTAGTGATATTTTTAATTATTATCTTTTAGAAATTCCTTAAAAATAAGAGGATTAACTCTTTGCCAGTTCTGTTTATGGCAAAATGTTTCCGACTTTAAACCAATTGTTCTGGTTCTTTGTAAATCCTATTGATTTTATTTTAATGAATATCTTCCCTATCTCAACATCAGTTAAATATTCCTCTGTACTTTTATTTTGAAAAAAAAGCAATTATATATTTTCCTTAATAGATCAAAGGGTAGGTTACTGGATTTTGTTCCTTTTGGTTTAGTCAGTGTTCACTTGGCTGTTTGTAGATCTATATTACACCCCAGGTTAAAGTATCCGATTCCCAGTCCTCTGCAATTCACCCTCTGTACCAGGCCAGTTCTTAGAGCTGATGGAAAGTTCAGTCTAGCAGCCTCTGTCAGCCACTGTTAATTGCCTTCCCTCTCTCCCCTCACTTTTCTCGAAAAAATTATTTCTTTTTTTTCCAGACAGGCAATGTGATCGACCCTAAATAATGATGAATCATTAAGATAGTCATGATGGTATTAATTGATTTCCCAACTTCTCTTGGAATAATGTAGCTGTATGACCCAGTTAGAATTGCCAGGTGAAGTACAGGATGTCCAGTTAAATTTGAATCTAAGATAAACAATTACTAATTTTTATGTCCGTCCCAAATATTACATTGGACATACTTATAGTAAACATTGGTTGTAGTTAATATGAAATTCAAATTTAACTGGGACCCTTATAATTTTATTTGCAAGATCTGATGCAAACCTACACTCAGTTCTGGCTAGTGAAACCTAATGGAAAGTCTGTTGG
Organism: Balaenoptera borealis; assembly: GCF_965194805.1. NCBI lineage: Eukaryota > Metazoa > Chordata > Mammalia > Artiodactyla > Balaenopteridae > Balaenoptera > Balaenoptera borealis. The sequence goes on along the minus strand of NC_138869.1, from coordinate 63,546,016 downwards.
GATTTCTGGGAAAGTCTTGCTTTTCTAATAAAAAGTTCACATAAGACTGGTTTTTCTTTTGCCCCATTCTTGAATGTAGATACAATGGATGTTTAATAGCCATCTTGTGAGGAATGTTACCACCACAAGCTTTAGGAATGAAAGCCACCAACTGAGGAGGCATTTTGGAAGCTACCTGAGGCTGGGTCTCTGGCATCAGAGGCACTAGACCCTGACTCCCAAATTTTTTTCTTCATAAGAAAAATAGCTCCTATTTAGTGAAACCATTGTAAGTTGGATTTTTTTGTATTTTAAGTTGAATGCAGTTCTAATGGTCACATACTCCTTGGGGACTATTTCTTTCTCTTTCTACACCAAGACTGCTTTGCTTGTATGATAATAAATACAATCATTCATTCATTCAGTGACCACATTGTAAGCACCAACTTTTTGTTTGGAAAGCACTGATTCACTCTACCACTCTCCCAACCTCTGCCAGTTATTTTCCAAGATGGTGCAAAGTATAGAAGGTTGATGAAATTAAAAGCATACTTCAAATTCTTCAAAAAACATTAGCCACATACCAGATGCAATATTTGAGTCAGGGATCAGAGAATAGGGAATTTATAGTGTATCCTCCTACTTTTGTTCGAGACTTATTTTTGTTCATGATTCTTTGACATGAACTAAAATATATGTGGTCTCTGGTAAATTTTCCAGTCCAGTATTTTGTTCTTTAAAGGGGTGAAAATTTTTCCTTAATTCTGGGAACAGGCCCTCAGTCATGGCTTTTGGTAGTGTGACTTTTTGTCACTCACCATTTTGAGCATCATTTCACAAATTTAATGGGAACTCAAGATAGACTGTCTCAGGAGACACTAGGCAATGCTATTTAAGAATAGACATTCCTATTCTTGAAAAATTTGACATAGTAGTCCACCAGTCATGACTCTGTTGCTGAGAAATTTTGCATCCATGTTTTAGTGAAAGGTAACTCCTTCTAGGAAGTTTTTTGAGTGTCACAGGTTTTAGGCCCTGCTGTGTACTGAGGAAAGACGTGTAGGAAATCGTGAACAAAGCACAGCCAATTAACTTCAATCCCAACCAGATAATTTTCCAAAAACATAAATCTAAGTACTAATTTGATTAGTATTTTAAATACTATATTCAAAATACATTTTATATTTATCTTAAAAGTATATAAGAATGCCAACTACTTACAAGACGATCAATAAACTCTTTAGTAACTGAGAGAAATTTATGGCAAATTAATATACTGATATTTACATCATGTTGATTACTTGAAGAATTGGTTTCTGAGGAAATCTAATAATTATATGTCATACGTTTGGTGATTTCAAAGCTGTATTTAGCTTTTCAATTCCTACTCGTTAAAAAAAAAAATACATCTTTTTCAAGTGAGGTTACTCAAGCTTTATTGTTAATGGTAGTATAATGGCTTAAAAGCATAAACTGTGTGTGGTAGGCTGAATAATGGATCCCCTAAAATGTCCATTTGCCAATTCCTGGAACCTATGAGTGCTACCTTACATGGCAACAGAGACTTGGCAGATATGGTCAAGCTGAAGATCTTGAGTGAGGAGATTGTACTAGATTATGCAGGTAGACCTGATGTAATCACAGGGATGCTTAAAAGAAGAAGGTGAAGGACCAAATGGATGGAGGTGATGTAAAGACAGAAGCAGAGATTTGAGATGCTACATTCCTAGCTTTGAAGATGGAGGAAGGGGCTACAGGCCAGGTAATGCAATGGATGTGGTTGCAAAAGCTAGAAAGACAAAGAAGCTTCTTTTCCCCTAGAACCTCCAAACAGAAAGAGTGTCACCAGGCTGACACCATAGATAAATCCCTGTCACATTTCTTACCCCCATAACTGTTCGATAATAAAGGTGTGTTGTATTAATCCACTGAGTTTGTGGTAATTTGTTATAGGAGCCACAGGAAACTAATAGGTGAAAATTGCTTCTATTGTATCACAATGTTTCAGGAAAAACAAAAGTGGGTGATTGGGACAGAAAGTCTGTGTGATAGAAATGAATCGCTAGGATGGGTATACAAAAGACATAAAAAGGGAATTAGTCTAGATGTTCATTTAACAAACCTTTTAGTACCCAGGAGAAAGAAAAACTAATAGCAGTGAGTAAAAAAAATGACATCATGAGTAAAAAAAATGACATCATGAGTAAAACTGTCTGATTTAATGTTAGTAACATAGGTTTTAAAGAAGAAATTTTTCCCCAATAAACACCCCCACCACCATTTTTCAGCCCCGCCTTTCCATTTCTCAGACTCCTGAGGTATCTAGTACAATACAGGTATTCAGGAAATGTTAGTCTCTTTCAACCCAGTTATAGATTCTGAAGATATTTCCTTGTTATAAGAAATATATCCTTAGTCTCAAAATAAATCTAAAATAATTTAACTAATGCATCTTGGATATGTTGAACACAACCCAATTGACATGTTGCTCATTATATATATATGAATAGTTTGCACTAGCAATTATTTAAAAGAGAAATACTACAACTGAAATTAGTGTTGCCAATGTATCTTATTTACAGAAATTCTCAAATTGTTTGCTTTTTCATTAAATTTAACTCTAGTATAAAATCGTGATGGGTACATGCTTATAATCTTTACAAAATAAACTCTCAAAGTTGTTTTAGAAATCTTCCTAAATGTGTTTTAAAAAATAACCTTCAAATCATATCTTTCTGTCATATAATTCAAGACCAAATGAGCATTGGCAAACATTGCAAAAGAATACCATGCCAGCATCAGTGAAATGGAAGTGCCTTAAATCCAAACGCATTTGGCACTGATCATCCTAGGAGCTTTCTGCAGTTCACTGGTGCAACATTTCATTATGCAGTTCTAGAATATTTTATAACATTAAAATTTTTAAAATCCTCCCACCCAACCCTTGACATAGAGTGAGAACCAGTTTCAGTCTCTCCCCTTCCCCTAGGCATGGTGATTACATGAGGTTGAGGACCTGGCCAATAGATCAGTCTATCACAGAGATTTACACATTAGATCTGATGGGGGCAGATTTCTATCTTTTTCTGTTGTTGCAAAATTGTTTGCTATTATAATTGCCTCTTTTCCCCCCATCTTTATTGAGATATACTTGACAAACAACATTGTTTAAGTTTAAGGTGTACAACATAATGATTTGATACTTGTGTATATCTTTAAATGATTACCACAATACAATTACTTAACACATCCCTCACATCACTTGGTTACAATTAATTTCTTTGTAGTGAGAACTTTTAGGACCTACTCCCTTAGCAATTTTCAAATATACGATTCAGTATTGTTAACTCTAGGGATGTAATGTAACCATGCTGTACATTACATCCCCAGATTTAGTCATCTTATAACTGGAAGTTTGTACCCTTTGACTACCTTTACCCATTTCCCATATCCCCTCACCACCCCGGCTCTCTGCTAATCTGGTAACCACTAATCTGCTCTCTGCTTCTTGTGACTTCCTGTTGTTATTGTTTGTTTGTTTGTTTGTTTAGATTTCACATATACATGTGATCATGCAGCATTTGTCTTTCTCTGACTTATTTCACTAAGCATAATGCCCTCAAAGTCCATCCATGTTGTCACAAATGGCAGGATTTCTTTCTCTTTTATGGCTGAACAATATCCATAATTTCTTCTTTACCTATTCATCCACTGATGGACATGTAGGTTGTTTCCATGCCTTGGTTATTGTAAGCAATGATGCAATGAACTTGGAGGTGCAGATATCTCTGAGATAACAATTCATTTTCTTCAGATTTATACAAAGAAGTGGAATTGCTGGATCACATAGTAGTTCTATTTTTTATTTTCTGAGGAAACTCTATATTGTTTTTTATAGTAGTTTTACCAGTTTCCAATCCCACCAACAGTGCACAAGTATTCCCTCTTCTCCATATCTTCTCCAGCACTTTTCTCTTTCTGATGACAGCCATTCTGACAGGTGTGAGGTGACTGTGGGTTTGATTTGTATTTCCTTGATGATTAATTATGATTTGTTGACCTTTTCTTGTACCTGGTGATTTTCTTCAAACTTGGACATCAGAATGATTCTGCATTTTAATGCATACTATTCTCCAGAATCATATCCTTCTTTTCATGTATCTGTTGGCCATTTGAATATCTTCTTTGGAAAAATTATATTCAGGTCATTTACCCTTTTTTGAAAGTAGATTGGTTTTTTGGTTTGTTTGTTTGCTTGCTTGCTTGTGAACAGTATAAGTTTCTTATTTTGGACATTAATTCTTCATCAGCTATGTGGTTTGCAAATATTTTCTCAGGCTGCCTTTTCATTTTGTTGATTGTTTCTTCTGCTGTGCAGAAGCTTTTAAGTTTGATGTAGTCCCACATGTCGATTTTTGCTTTTATTTTTTTTGCTTTTGGTGTCATAGCCATAAAACCATAACCAAGACCAGTGCCAAGGAATTTTTCCCTATATTTTCTTCTAGGAGTTTAATGCCTTCAGATCTTACATTTAAGTCTTTAATCCATTTTGAGTTAATTTTTGTGTATGATGTAATATAGGGGTCCAGTTTCATTCTTTTGCATGTAAATATCCTGTTTTCCCAGTAGCATTTATTGAATAGATTATCTTTTCTTCACTGAGTATTCTTGGCTCACTTGTTGAATATTAGTTGACAATATATGTACAAGTTTCCTTCTGGACTATTGATTTTGTCCCATTGGTCTTTGTGTTAGTATTTATGCCAATGCCATACTGTTTTGATTACTATAGCTTTGTAAAAATAGTTTTAAATCAGATAGTGTCATGCTCTGGCTTTGTTCTTCTTTCTCAAGATTGCTTTGGCTATTTGAGGTCCTTTATGGTTCCATACAATTTTTAGAATTGTTTCTTCTATTTCTGTAAAAACTGCCATTGAAATCTTGATAGGAATTGCATTGAATCTATAGATGGTTTTGGGTAGTACATTTTAATAACATTAATTCTTCCAATCTACAAAATTGTATATCTTTCCATTTATTTGTGTTTTCTTCAATTTCTTTCATCAGTGTTTTATAGTTTTCAGTATACAGATCTTTCATTTCTTTGTTAGACTTATTCTGAATATTTTATTGTTTTGAATGCTATTGTAAGTGGGATTGCTTTCTTTCTTTTTCAGATAGATTATTGTTAGTGTACAGAAATGCAACTGTTTTTGTGTGTTGATTTTGTATTCTGCAACTTTACTGAATTCATTGATTAGTTCTAACAGGTTTTTGATGGAATCTTTAGGATTTTCTATATATAAAATCAGGTCATCTGCAAACAGTGTCTCTGTCTATTTTACTTTTTTGTCCATTTTATATGTCTTTCACATATTTTTCTTGCCTGGTGGCTCTGGCTGGAACTTCCAGTACCATGTATGTAGGAGGGGGCAGAGTGGGCACCCTTGTCTTGTCTTCCTGATCTTACGGAAGAAACTTTCAAACTTTATCATTAAATTTGATGTTAGCCATGGGCTTGCCATATGATCATCCTGCCTTTTAGAACCAAGAGACAACACATTCTCCTTTAAGAGTAACCTCATTTAAATTGAATTTCTGTGATTGACATTCAAAGTGTCTGTCTGATGAACCCATCCCTTTTATTATATTGTTTTTAGGCTACTCTGATTAATCACTTCATATTTTCAGTACTTCTGTGACTTAAAATTCACTTTCTTCAAATATGTCCCACTGCCTTAAAATATATAAACATCTTATGATACAATTTTAATATCAAAATATCATTTCTTACATGAAGTTATTCCTGATTCTTGTAGTTACAAACTAACCTTTCTAGGAACTCATGGCTGGTGATCCTCTTCAAACATGGACTTGCAGAAGTATACTTCGTCCTGCATCTTAATGTCTCCTATTCTCCAGAATCCATACCCTTCTTATTTATATTCAATTCCCTCTCAAAAATGCTTCTTAAAAACTTTATTAATATTAATGTGTGAGTAAATGATTGTCAGTTATAGTGTTATTAGTAAAGTGGTGTTTTTAGATTTAAAATGATCTGAATGATAAGCATAAGCTGTTAAGTTCTAAAAGTAGAAGTTTAGGTATTAGCAAAAAGTGACAGTGATGTCATGGGCTTCTAAGGTATAATGCCATGATTGGCTTTCTTAAATCACTTCTTGTGTGAAATACAAAAATTAAATAGTGTATTATAGGTGTCTTGTAACAGAATAGTCTTTAGATAAACTCAGAGATACCTGAAATATTTGTAGATGTTTAAATATCACAACTGAATTGGTATGTGTGGCAAAGATTTCATATTCTTACAGTTATCATTCTAAAACATAGTCATGTGTATGACAACCCTAAAACTTAAATCTTTAAATGGTCTTCTAGGTTTAAGATGAAAAAAATAAACACAACTCTTTTTTTCCGTAACTCTAACAGATAACAAGAGGAATGAAAAAGAGAAATAGAAATTATCTTAATAAAAGAAAAAACAGATATAGAATATATATATATATATCCTGTTGTAGTAAAAAACAACACAGGGATGAGGATGAGTGCCCAACAACATGTGTGCTGGTGCAGACGTCAGGCAGATATGCTGGGACACGCTTCTCAAAGGTAGAGGGCTATCCTGAGGGAAATGTCAGTGTTACCTTCCTTGGAAAAGCATAATCCTTTCAGAGATGAGAACTGCTGTGGAAACTTCCCTCACATAGATTACAAGGGGGACTGAGGTGACTAAGGAAATCCACCATCTTTACAACTGCATGTAAGTTTGCAAGGAAACCTGTGGGTGTGAAGCGACAAAAGAGTGTGTGGGGAAAAGGTGTATTACCTACAAATGAAAGTCAAGTAAGAAGCATATATGTGTTTGAATGCATGCAAACACTGTAGAAAAGCTGAGGATTATATAATTAACAGTGTGCTGTGGAGCTAAGGAATTAGAGGTGGAAGAAACCAGATGCCTCATGGGCAGTGGGAAATCGACAGGAACTGAGAAAGATTAATTTCACTAAACGAGGCACAATTATGAAGAACCACAATAACTTTTAAAATGTGTAAGCATTTTCAATATATATATATGTACATATCTAAAATAATTATATATACAAATATTTATTATTATTATACATAATGATTATATATTAATTATTCTATAATTATTAATATTATTCTAGATACTATTATTATGTATTAGTTACTCTATAATTATATATAATATGTAATATTATATAATATTATTTATAATAATATATAATAATTATAAAATAATACATTATATTATATATTATATGATAATTTATATAATATTATATAAAATAAAATATAAAAATATAATATATATTAGTATAGATTATATTATATATAATATTAAAGTATAGATTATATTATATATATTATTTCATAAATAATATATAGAATTTTATAGTACATATAATATATAGTATAACATATATTATACTAAACAAATCTTATGCAAATTTATGTTATATAAAAATAAAACATAATATGATGATATATTATATAATATATAATTATATAATAATATATATTAAATTTATATCATATAGTTATAAATATTTTTATAAATATATTATATAAATTATATTTATATAATTTATTTTTATATAAAAATTTATTTATATGTATAAATTTATATGTATAAATTTTAATATATTTATATATCATATATAAATATATATCTGTATAATATAATATATATTATAATATATTTTTATATATTTATATGAATATAAATTGTGTGTATTATTTATAAAATATATAATATTAATAATATATATTATATATTACATTACAGATAATATCAATTCTGTATATAAACGTATAATCATATACATAATTATTTATAAGTATTTATAATATGTAAATAGAAATATATATACTTATTTATATTTGTAAATATAAATAAATATATATATTTATGTACTATAAATATTTAGGCATATTTTATATGCATAAATATATATAATACATATAATTATATACAATAATAATATATATTATATATAATTAATATAATTATATATTGTTATATTATATTATATAAAATATTATTATATAATATATTACATTATAATATCATGTAATATATAATATATGAAAAATATTATAATAATGTATTATAATATATAATATATTACATAGATAATATATAATATATATTATTTATAAAATTTTATTAATAACATATAATATTAATAACATATAATTACATTTATATGTAGCCTATATTATAATAAATGTAATACACAAAAATATTATGTAAAATAATATATAATTTAATAATTAGGTATATAATATATTATTATATAAAATAGATATTACATAATAACTATATATTATATATAATAATATATATTATATTGATTTATATTATATAACACAAATAAATATAATTATATATTATATATAATATGATATATTATACTTAATATATAAAAATAAAAATATAATCTATAATCTTTAATATATAATATATGATATATAGTATGTATTGTATATTATAAGTATTATATATTATAAAACATAATAATATTATAATAATATAATGTATGAATTTTATATATTTATTTTTTATATATTATATAATATATATTTTAATGTTTTAATAAGTACAAAATATACAATGTAATATGTAAATATATTATATATTATATTACTATATACATTATGTATGTTATATAATGTATTACATTCATATAATATATTACATTATAATTTATATTATATATAATATTATTATATAAAATATAAAAAATAACGTTATATATAATACAATTTTTTATATAATATTATATATAGTAATAATTATGAATTATATGTATATCTCTAAAATAAATGCATCAAAAATCATGCAGAGAACTAAGACCTTGCAAGCTGTGCGGCATGGTCAAATAAGAAAATAATATCGTGAAGCAAAAAGTTGTTTTTAAGGGCCTATAATAGACTGAATTAGAAAATAATAAAACCTAAATAACCCTATTGCTTATATTAAACTAATTGATGTAGTTCAACTAAGCATAGAATTTACATTTTCCAGGTATACATAAAAGAGTCAGAGTATTTGAGAAAAAAGTAAAAATTGAAAACATTAAAAATGCTATATGAGGTGCAGAGTCAAGGTGGCAGAGTGGGAATACATGGAGTTCATGTCTCCCTTCAGGTAGGGCATCTGCTGGACACTGGTTTGGGAACTCGATGCCCGAGGAAATGGGAGGAACCCCCAAGCAAACCAGTAGGACATGGGGGGACTGACATGGGAGAAGTGGAGGCCAGATAATACCTGCACCCCAGAGGGGTAGCTGGGGAGTGGAGGGGTTCCCACGCCTGGAGGGACCCTTGGGGGCTCACATCAGGAGGGAGTGCACCCTGCACAATCAGCCAGGGAGGGCTGCCAGGCTCTCAGGCCAGGTCCTAAACCCTCAGTGGCCCCCTCTGGGCCATGTTAATCCTGAGGGTGTAGGAGGGAGGCTGGGGGAGAACAGGAGATGCAGACGGGAGGGACCCTCCAGGACCAGAGGAGAGGGAGAGGAGCAGAGGGCGTTTGCCCTGCTTGCTCAGGCCCAGGAAGCCTGCTGGGCTCCCGGGTGGAGCTCCCCACCCTCTGAGAACGAAGACACACCTGAGTCACTTCAGTTGAGCCTAAGCCCCAACCTCCAAATTCCCCAGGGCCTTTTCCATGTTTGTGGGTTCTAAGCATAGGCTCCTCTCACCACACAAACCCTGTCCCTGCTTAGGCCCCACCCTCCAAAACCAAGGCCTTTTCCACCTTTTTTTTCCCCTTCTCCTCGTTTTTACTATTATGGTTCTGTTTTACCTTCCAGTTTGTTGTTTCATCTATATTTTTATTTTTATATACTTTCTAATGTATCTCTTAGTTTCCTAGTCTAATTTTATGTTTTACTCTTTGTTATTGTTCTCTCTTTTTTTCTTTGGCCACCCTGCATGGCTTGCAGGATCTTGGTTCATGAGCCGGGGGTTGGGTCGAAGCTCCTGCGGTGGGAGGTCCAAGTTCGAACCACTGGGCTAAAAGAGAACCTCAGACCCCAGGGAATATTCATCAGAGTGAGGTCTTCCAGAGGTCCTCATCTTGGCACCAAGACCCGGCTCTACCCAGCAGCCTACAAACTCCAGTGTTGGAAACCTCAGGCCAAACAACAAGTAAGACAGGAATACAATTCCACCCATCAAAAAAAGAAAAATGAGATGGCAAAAAAATATGTCACAGATGAAGGAGCAAGGTAAAAACCTACAAGACCAAATAAATGAAGAGGAAATAGACAATCTACCTGGAAAAGAATTCAGAGTAGTGATAGTAAAGATGATCCAGAATCTTGGAAATAAATGGAGGCACGGATTGAGAAAATAAAAGAAATGTTTAACAAAGATCTAGAAGAACTAAAGAACAAACAAACAGAGATGAACAACACAATAACTGAAATGAAAAATACACAAGAGGGAATCAATAACAGAATAACTGAGGAAGAATAACGAATAAGTGAGCTGGAAGACAAAATAGTGGAAATAACTGCTGAGGAGCAGAATAATAAAAAAAGAATGAAAAGAATTGAAGACAACTTCAGAGACTTCTGGGACAACACTAAGAACACCAACATTCAAATTATAAGAGTCGCAGAAAAAGAAGAGAAAAAGAGAAGGTCTGAGAAAATAGTTGAAGAGATTATAGTGGAAAACTTCCCCAACAAGGGAAAGGAAATAGTCACCCAAGTCCAGGAAGTGCAGAGAGTCCCATACAGGATAAACCCTAAGAGAAACACACCAAGACTCATATTAATCAAACTACTAAAAAATTAAATACAAATAAAAAATATTAAAAGCATCAAGGGAAAAATGGCAACATACAAAGGAATCCCTATAAGGTTATCAGCTGAATTTTCAGCAGAAACTCTGCAGGCCAGAAGGGAGTGGCAGGATATACTTAAAGTGATGAAGGAATAACCTACAACAAAGATTACTCTACCCAGCAAGGATCTCATTCAGATTTGGAAGAGAAATCAAAAGATTTTCAGACAAGCACAAGCTAAGAGAATTCTACACCACCAAACCAGCTTTACAACGAATGCTAAAGAAATTTCTCTAGGCAGGAAACACAAGAGAAGAAAAAGACCCACAAAATAAACACAAAACAATTAAGAAAATGGTGATAGGAAATATATATCGAAAATAACCTTGAATGTAAATGGATTAAATGCCCCAACCAAAAGAAACAAACTGCTGAATGATAAAAAAACAAGACACATATATATGCTGTCTACAAGAGACCCACTTCAGACCTAGGGACACATACAGACTGAAAGTGAAGGGATAGAAAAAGATATTCCATGCAAACGGAAATCAAATAAAGCTGGAGTAGCAATACTTGTATCAGATAAAGCAGACTTTAAAATAAAGACTGTTACAAAAGATGAGGAAGGACACTACATAATAATCAAGGGGGCTTCCCTAGTGGCGCAATGGTTGGGAGTCTGCCTGCTAATGCAGGGGACACGGGTTCGAGCCCTGGTCTGGGAGGATCCCACATGCTGCAGAGCAGCTGGGCCCGTGAGCCACAACTGCTGAGCCTGCGCGTCTGGAGCCTGTGCTCCGCAGCGGGAAAGGCTGCGACAATGAGAGGCCCACGCACCGCGATGAAGAGTGGCCCCCACTCGCCGCAACTAGAGAAAGCCCTCGCACAGAAACGAAGACCCAACACAGCCATAAATTAATTAATTAATTAAAAAAAATAATCAAGGGATCAATCCAAGGAGAAGATATAACAATTATAAATGTTTATGTACCCAATATAGGAGCACCTGAATACATAGGGAAAATGCTAACAACCATGAAAGGGGAAATCGACAGTAACACAATAATAGTAGGGGACTTTAACACCCCACTTACACCAATGGACAGATCATCCAAACAGAAAATAAATAAGGAAACACAAGCTTGAAATGACACAAGTGACCAGATAGATTTAATTGATATTTATAGAACATTCCACCTGAAAGTGGCAGAATACACTTTCATCTCAAGTGCACATGGAACATTCTCCAGGATAGATCACATCTTGGGTCACAAATCAAGCCTTGGAAAATTTAAGAAAATTGAAATTTTATCAAGCATCTTTTCTGACCACAACGCTATGAGATTAGAAATCAATTACAGGAAAAAAAAAAAAAACCTGTAAAAAAGACACATACATGGCCTCGGAGAGAAGATGGCGGAAGAGTAAGACGCGGAGATCACCTTCCTTCCCACAGATACAGTAGAGATACATCTACACGTGGAACTACTCCTACAGAACACCCACTGAATGCTGGCAGAAAACGTCAGACCTCCCAAAAGGCAAGAAACTCCCCACGTACTTGGGTAGGGCAAAAGAAAAAAGAAATAACAGAGACAAAAGAATAGGGACGGGACCTGCACCAGTGGGAGGGAGCCGTGAAGGAGGAAAGGTTTCCATGCGCTAGGAATCCCCTTCGCGGGCAGAGACTGCGGGTGGCAGGGGGGGAAGCTTCGGAGCCACGGAGGAGAGCGCAGCCACAGCGGTGCGGAGGGCAAAGCGGAGAGACTCCCGCACAGAGGCTCGATGCTGAGCAGCACTCACCAGCCCAAGAGGCTTGTCTGCTCCCCCGCAGGGGCGGGTGGGGCTGGGAGCTGAGGCTCGGCTTCAGTCGCAGGGAGAGGACTGGGGTGGGCTGCGTGAACACAGCCTGAAGGGGTTAGCATACCACAGCTAGCCGGGAGGGAGTCCGGAAAAAGTCTGCAGCTGCTGAAGAGGCAAGAGACTTTTTCTTCCCTCTTTGTTTCCTGGTGCTCGAGGAGAGGGGATTCAGAGCGCCGCCTAAACGAGCTCCAGAGATGGGCGCAAGCCGCGGCTATCAACGCGGATCCCACAGCAACAGGGGCGCAGAGGAAAAAATGGAGAGATTCCCACACAGAGGCTCGGCGCCGAGCAGCACTCAGCAGCCCAAGAGGCTTGTCTGCTCACCCGCTGGGGCGGGCAGGGCTGGGAGCTGAGGCTCGGGCTTCGGTCTGATCTCTGATCACAGGGAGAGGACTGGGGTTGGCTGCGTGAACACAGCCTGAAGGGGTTAGCGCACCACAGCTGGCTGGGAGGGAGACCGGGAAAAAGTCTGCAGCTGCCAAAGAGGCAAGAGACTTTTTCTTGCCTCATTGTTTTGCAGTGCGCAAGGAGAGGGGATTCAAAGCGCCACCTAAACGAACTCCAGAGATGGGCGCGAGCCACGGTGATCAGCACGGGCCCCAGAGACGGGCGTGAGACACTAAGGCTGCTGCTGCCACCACCAAAAAGCCTGTGTGTGAGCACAGGTCACTCTCCACACCATCCCTCCCAGGAGCCAGTGCAGCCCGCCACTGCCAGGGTCCCGTGATCCAGGAACAACTTTCCCGGAAGAACGCACGGCGTGCCTCAGGCTGGTGCAACGTCACGCAGGCCTCTGCTGCTGCAGGCTCGCCCCACCTCCTATGCACCCCTCCCTCCCCCCTGCCTGAGTGAGCCAGAGCCCCCGAAGCAGCTGCTCCTTTAACCCCGTACTGTCTGGGCAGGGAACAGACGCCCTCAGGCGACCTACACGCAGAGGCGGGTCCAAATCCAAAGCTGAACCCCGGGAGCTGTGCGAACAAAGAAGAGAAAGGGAAATCTCTCCTAGCAGGCTCAGAAGCAGCGGATTAAAACTCCACAAACAACTTGATGTGCCTGCATCTGTTGAATATCAGAATAGACAACGAATCATCCCAAATTCAAGAGGTGGACTTTGGGAGTAGGATATATTAATTTTTCCCCTTTTCTTTTTTTTTGTGAGTGTATATGTATATGCTTCTGGGTGAGATTTTGTCTGTATAGCTTTGCTTTATAATAGCTTTATTTTACTTCACTATATTATATCCCCTTTCTTTCTTTCTATTTTTTCTCCCTTTTACTCTGAGCCATGTGGATGAAAGGCTCTTGGTGCTCCAGCCAGGCATCAGGGCCGTGCCTCTGAGGTGGGAGAGCCAACTTCAGGACACTGGTCCACGAGAGACCTCCCAGCTCCACATAATACCAAACGGCAAAAATCTCTCAGAGATCTCCATCTCAACATCAAGACCCAGCTTCACTCAACGACCAGCAAGCTACAGTGCTGGACACCCTATACCAAACAACTAGCAAGACAGGAACACAGCCCCATCCATTAGCAGAGAGGCTGCCTAAAATCATAATAAGGCCACAGACACCCCAAAATACACCACCAGACGTGGACGTGCCCACCAGAAAGACAAGATCCAGCCTCATCCACCAGAACTCAGACACTAGTCCCCTCCACCAGGAAGCCTACACAACCCACTGAATCAACCTTAGCCACTGGGGACAGATACCAAAAACAACGGGAACTACGAACCTGCAGCCTGTGAAAAGGAGACCCCAAACACAGTAAGATAAGCAAAATGAAAAGACAGAAAAACACACACCAGATGAAGGAGCAGGGTCAAAACACACCAGACCTAACAAATGAAGAGGAAATAGGTAGTCTACCTGAAAAAGAATTCAGAATAATGATAGTAAGGATGATCTAAAATCTTTGAAATAGAATAGACAAAATGCAAGAAACATTTAACAAGGACGTAGAAGAACTAAAGAGGAACCAAGCAATGATGAAAAACACAATAAATGAAATTAAAAATACTCTAGATGGGATCAATAGCAGAAAAACTGAGGCAGAAGAATGGATAAGTGACCTGGAAGACAAAATGGTGGAAATAACTACTGCAGAGCAGAATAAAGAAAAAAGAATGAAAAGAACTGAGGACAGTCTCAAAGACCTCTGGGACAACATTAAACACACCAACATTCGAATTATAGGGGTCCCAGAAGAAGAAGAGAAAAAGAAAGGGACTGAGAAAATATTTGAAGAGATTATAGTTGAAAACTTCCCTAATATGGGAAAGGAAATAGTTAATCAAGTCCAGGAAGCACAGAGAGTCCCATACAGGATAAATCCAAGGAGAAACACGCCAAGACACATATTAATCAAACTGTCAAAAATTAAATATAAAGAAAACATATTAAAAGCAGCACGGGAAAAACAACAAATAACACACAAGGGAATCCCCATAAGGTTAACATCTGATCTTTCAGCAGAAACTCTGCAAGCCAGAAGGGAGTGGCAGGATATACTTAAAGTGATGAAGGAGAAAAACCTACAGCCAAGATTACTCTACCCAGCAAGGACCTCATTCAGATTTGATGGAGAAATTAAAATCTTTACAGACAAGCAAAAGCTGAGAGAGTTCAGCACCACCAAACCAGCTTTACAACAAATGCTAAAGGAAATTCTCTAGGCAAGAAACACAAGAGAAGGAAAACACCTACAATAACAAACCCAAAACATTTAAGAAAATGGGAATAGGAACATACATATCGATAATTACCTTGAATGTAAATGGATTAAATGCTCCCACCAAAAGATACAGACTGGCTGAATGGATACAAAAACAAGACCCATATATATGCTGTCTACAAGAGACCCACTTCAGACCTAGGGACACATACAGACTGAAAGTGAGGGGATGGAAAAAGATATTCCATGCAAATGGAAATCAAAAGAAAGCTGGAGTAGCAATTCTCATATCAGACAAAATAGACTTTAAAATAAAGACTATTACAAGAGACAAAGAAGGGCACTATATAATGATCAAGGGATCAATCCAAGAGGAAGGTAAAACAATTGTAAATATTTATGCACCCAACATAGGAGCACCTCAATACGTAAGGCAAATACTAACAGCCATAAAAGGGGAAATCGCCAGCAACACAATCATAGTAGGGGACTTTAACACCCCACTTTCACCAATGGACTGATCATCCAAAATGAAAATAAATAAAGAAACACAAGCTTTAAATAATACATTAAACACAATGGACTTAATTGATATTTATAGGACATTCCACCCAAAAACAACAGAATACACATTTTTCTCAAGTGCTCATGGAACATTCTCCAGGATAGATCATATCTTGGGTCACAAATCAAGCCTCGGTAAATTTAAGAAAATTGAAGTCGTATCAAGTATCTTTTCCGACCACAACGCTATGAGACTAGATATCAATTACAGGAAAAGATCTGTAAAAAATACAAACACATGGAGGCTACACAATACACTACTTAATAACGAAGTGATCACTGAAGAAATCAAAAGGGAAATCAAAAAATACCTAGAAACAAATGACAATGGAGACACGACGACCCAAAACCTATGGGACGCAGCAAAAGCAGTGCTAAGAGGGAAATTTATAGCAAAGAAGCCTACCTCAAGAAACAGGAAACATCTCGAATAAACAACCTAACCTTGCACCTAAAGCAATTAGAGAAAGAAGAACAAAAAACCCCCAAAGTTAGCAGAAGGAAAGAAATCATAATGATCAGGTCAGAAATAAATGAAAAAGAAATTAAGGAGACAATAGCAAAAATCAATGAAACTAAAAGCTGGTTCTTTGAGAAGATAAACAAAATTGATAAACCATTAGCCAGACTCATCAAGAGAAAAAGGGAGAAGACTCAAATCAATAGAATTGGAAATGAAAAAGGAGAAGTAACCACTGACACTGCAGAAATACAAACAATCATGAGAGATTACTACAAGCAACTCTATGCCAATAAAATGGAAAACCTGGAAGAAATGGACACATTCTTAGAAATGCACAACCTACCGAGACTGAACCAGGAAGAAATAGAAAATATGAACAGACCAATCACAAGCACTGAAATTGAAACTGTGATTAAAAACCTTCCAACAAACAAAAACCCAGGACCAGATGGCTTCACAGGTGAATTCTATCAAACATTTAGAGAAGAGCTAACACCTATCCTTCTCAACCTCTTCCAAAATATTGCAGAGGGAGGAACACTCCCCAACTCATTCTACGAGGCCACCATCACCCTGATACCAAAACCAGACAAAGATGTCACAAAGAAAGAAAACTACAGGCCAATATCACTGATGAACATAGATGCAAAAATCCTCAAGAAAATACTAGCAAACAGAATCCAACAGCACATTAAAAGGATCATACACCATGATCAAGTGGGGTTTATCCCAGGAATACAAGGATTCTTCAATATATGCAAATCAATCAATGTGATACACCATATTAACAAATTGAAGGAGAAAAACCATATGATCATCTCAATAGATGCAGAGAAAGCTTTCGACAAAATTCGACTCCCATTTATGATAAAAGCCCTACAGAAAGTAGGCATAGAGGGAACTTACCTCAACATAATAAAGGCCATATATGACAAACCCACAGCCAACATTGTCCTCAATGGTGAAAAACCATTTCCACTAAGATCAGGAACAAGACAAGGTTGCCCACTCTCACCACTATTATTCAACATAGTTTTGGAAGTTTTAGCCACAGCAATCAGAGAAGACAAAGAAATAAAAGGAATCCAAATCGGAAAAGAAGAAGTAAAGCTGTCACTGTTTGCAGATGACATGATACTATACATAGAGAATCCTAAAGATGCTACCAGAAAACTCCTAGAGCTAATCAATGAATTTGGTAAAGTAGCAGGATACAAAATTAATGCACAGAAATCTCTTGCATTTCTATACACTAATGACGAAAAATCTGAAAGTGAAATTAAGAAAACTCTGCCGTTTACCATTGCAACAAAAAGAATAAAACATCTAGGAATAAACCTACCTAAGGAGACAAAAGATCTGTATGCAGAAAATTATGACACTGATGAAAGAAATTAAAGATGATACAAATAGATGGAGAGATATACCATGTTCTTGGATTGGAAGAATCAACATTGTGAAAATGACTCTACTACCCAAAGCAATCTACAGATTCAATGCAATCCATATCAAACTACCACTGGCATTTTTCACAGAACTAGAGCAAAAAATTTCACAATTTGTATGGAAACACAAAAGACCCCAAATAGCCAAAGCAATCTTGAGAACGAAAAATGGAGCTGGGGGAATCAGGCTCCCTGACTTCAGACTATATTACAAAGCTACAGTAATCAAGATAGTTTGGTACTGGCACAAAAACAGAAATATAGATCAATGGAACAGGATAGAAAGCCCAGAGATAAACCCATGCACATATGGTCACCTTATCTTTGATAAAGGAGGCAAGCATATACAGTGGAGAAAAGACAGCCTCTTCAATAAGTGGTGCTGGGAAAATTGGACAGGTGCATGTAAAAGTATGAAATTAGAACACTCCCTGACACCATGCACAAAAATAAACTAAAAATGGATTAAAGACGTAAGTGTAAGGCCAGACACTATCAAACTCTTAGAGGAAAACATAGGCAGAACACTCTATGACATACATCATAGCAAGATTCTTTTTGACCCAGCTCCTAGAGAAATGGAAATAAGAACACAAATAAACAAATGGGACCTAATGAAACTTAAAAGCTTTTGCACAGCAAAGGAAACCATAAACAAGACCAAAAGACAACCATCAGAATGGGAGAAAATATTTGCAAATGAAGCAATTGACAAAGGATTAATCTCCAAGATTTACAAGCAGCTCATGCAGCTCAATAACAAAAAAACGAACAGCCCAATCCAAAAATGGGCAGAAGACCTAAATAGACATTTCTCCAAAGAAGATATACAGATTGCCAACAGACACATGAAAGAATGCTCAACATCATTAATCATTAGAGAAATGCAAATCAAAACTACAATGAGATATCATCTCACACCGGTCAGAATGGCCATCATCAAAAAATCTAGAAATAATAAATGCTGGAGAGGATGTGGAGAAAAGGGAACCCTCTTGCACTGTTGGTGGGAATGTAAATTGATACAGCCACTATGGAGAACAGTATGGAGGTTCCTTAAAAAACTACAAATAGAACTACCATACGACCCAGTAATCCCACTACTGGGCATATACCCTGAGAAAACCATAGTTCAAAAAGAGTCATGTACCAAAATGTTCATTGCAGCTCTATTTACAATAGCCAGGACATGGAAGCAACCTAAATGTCCATCGACAGATGAAGGGATAAAGAAGATGTGGCACATATATATAATGGAATATTACTCAGTCATAAAAAGAAATGAAATGGAGGTATTTGTAATGAGGTGGATGGAGTTAGAGTCTGTCATACAGAGTGAAGTAAGTCAGAAAGAGAAAAACAAATACAGTATGTTAACACATATATATGGAATCTAAGGAAAAAAAAAAAAAAAAGGCCATGAAGAACCTAGTGGCAAGATGGGAAAAAAGACACAGACCTACTAAGGAATGGACTTGAGGATATGGGGAGGGGGAGGGGTGAGATGTGACAGGGTGAGAGAATGTCATGGACATATATACACTACCAAATGTAAAATAGATAGCTAGTGGGAAGCAGCCGCATAGCACAGGGAGATCAGCTTGGTGCTTTGTGACCACCTAGAGGGGTGGGATGGGGAGGGTGGGGGGGAGGGAGATGCAAGAGGGAAGAGATATGGGAACATATGTATATGTATAACTGATTCACTTTGTTATAAAGCAGAAACTAACACACCATTGTAAAGCAATTATACTTCAATAAAGATGTTTAAAAAAAAACACTAAAAATGCAAACCAATTAGAAGATACTATTTAAATATTCTCAACTTAATACTTCACTTTCTAAGAACATATCAATGGCTAAATTAAAAACAAACCAATATCCAGAAGCAGCTTTTCCCTGGAAAAGTATGACTTGCTTTCCTAAAGAGGCTAGAAACTTGGGCCTCTGGATGTAAAATATTATGAACAGGGATTTCCCTGGTGGCACAGTGGTTAAGAATCCACCTGCCAGTGCAGGGGACATGGGTTCGATCCCTCCTCCAGGAAGATCCCAGATGCCACGGAGCAACAAAGCCTGTGCACCACAACTACTGAGCCTGTGCTCTAGAGCCCGTGAGCTACAACTACTGAAGCCCACACACCTAGAGCCCGTGCTCCACAACAAGAGAAGCCACCGCAACGAGAAGTCCGTGCACCACAACGAAGAGTAGCCCCCACTCGCCGCAACTAGAGAAAGCCCACACACAGCAACGAAGACCCAACGCAGCCAAAACTTAATTAATTAATTAATTAATTAATTTTAAAAAATTATAAACAAAAAGTATGATCTCAAGAAATTGGAACCTTCATGCATTGCTGGTGGGAATACAAAATGGTACAGCCACTGTGGAAAACATTTTGGCCAGTCCTTAAAATATTAAACATAGAGTTGCTGTATGACTAGAAGTTCCACTCCTAGGCATACACCCAAGAGAAATGAAAACATACATCCAACCAACAACTTGTATGTGAATGTTCACAGCATCATCCATAACAGCCAAAAAGTGGAAATTACCCAAATGTCCATCAATTGATGTAAAGATAAGTAAACAGAATCTTTTTGCTAGGAAAAGGACATATGCTATAACACAGATGAACCATCAAAATATTATGCTAAGCAAAAGAAGCCAGTCAGATGCACATATTATATGATTCCATTTACATGAAATGCCTGGGACAAGCAAATATATAGAGACAGAAAATAGATTAGTGGTTGCATAGGGATGGGAGGGCTGGGAAAGCAGGTGGGGGGGTGACTGCTAATAGATATGGAGTTTCTTTTTAGGGTGTCAAAAATGTTCTAAAATTGATTATGGTGATAGCTGTATAACTCAATATACTAAAACCCATTAAATTATACATTTTAAATGGGTGAATAATATGGTATGTGAATTATTTCTCAATAAAGGTATTTTTAGAAAGGGGGAAAAAAAAACACACACACACATACATGGAGCCTAAACAGTGCACTATTAAATAACCAAGAGATCACTGAAGAAATCAAAGAAGAAATGAAAGAAGACATAGAAACAAATGACAACAAAAACAAGACGACCAAAAACCTATGGAACTCAGCAAAAGCAATTCTAAGAGGGAAGCTTATAGCAATTCAATCTCACCTCAAGAAAAAGAAAAATCTCAAATAAAAATCTAACCCTACACTGAAAGCAACTAGAGAACGAAGAACAAAGAAAACCCAAGATCAGTAGAAGGAAAGAAATCACCAAGATCAGAGCAGAAATAAATGAAATATAAATGAAGGAAACAATAACAAAGATCAATAAAACTAAAAGATGGTTCTTTGAGAAGATAAACAAAATTGATAAATCCTTAGACAGACTAATCAAGAAAAAAAGGGAGAGGACACAAATCAATAATTTTATGAAATGAAAACGGAGAAATCACAACTGACACCACACGAATACAAAGGATTATAAGAGACAACCACAAATGACTATATGCCAATAAAATGGACAACCACAAATAATGGACAAATTCTTGGAAAGGTACCATTTTCCAAGATTGAACCAGGAAGAATTAGAAAATATAAACAGACCTATCACCAGTAATGAAATTGAAAATGTAATTAAAAATCTTCCAAAAAGCAAAAGCCCAGGACCAGATGGCTTCACAGGCAAATTCTATCAAACATTTAGAGAAGAGCTAACACCCATCCTTCTCAAACTCTTCCAAAAAATTGCAGAGGGAGGAACACTCTCAAATTCATTCTATGAAGCCACCATCACCCTGATACCAAAACCAGAAAAATATATCACAAAAAAAGAATATTATAGACCAATTTCACTGATGAACTTAGATGCAAAAATCCTGAACAAAATAATAGCAAACAGAATCCAACAACATATTAAAAGGGTCATATGCCATCAAATGGGATTTATCCCAGGGATGCAAAGATTCATCAATATATGCAAATCAATGTGATACACTATATTAACAAATTAAGGAATAAAAACCATATGATCATCTCAATAGATGTGGAAAAATCTTTCAACAATATTCAAGACCAATTTATGATAAAGACTCTCCAGAAAATGGGCATAGAGGGAACCTATCTCAACATAATAAAGGCCATATATGAAAAACCCACAGCAAACGTCATACTCAACGGTGAAAAACTGAAAACATTCCCACTAAGATCAGGAACAAGATAAGGATGTCCACTCTCACCAGTATTATTCAACATAGTTTTGGAAGTCCTAGCCAATCAGAGAAGGAAAAGAAATAAAAGGAATACAAATGGAAAAGAAGAAGTAAAACTGTCACTGTTTGCAGATGACATGATACTATACATAGAAAATCCTAAAGATGCCACTAGAAAACTGCTTGAACCAATCAATGAATTTGGTAAGGTTTCAGGATACAAAATTAATGCACAGAAATCCCTGGCATTCCTATTCACTAACAAGGAAAAATCAGAAATAGAAATTAAAACAATTCCATTTACCATTGCAACAAAAAGAATAAAATACCTAGGAATAAACCTATCTAAGGAGGCAAAAGGCTTGTACTCAGAAAAGTATAAAACACTGAGGAAAGAAATCAAAAATGACATAAACAGATGGAGAAACATACCATGTTCTTGGATTAGAAGAATCAATATTGTGAAAATGACTATACTACCCAAAGCAATCTACAGATTCAATGCAATCTCTATCAAACTACCAATGGCATTTTTCACAGAAGTAGAACAAACAATTTTACAATTCATATGGAAACACACATACCCCAAATAGCCAAATCAATCTTGAGAAAGAAAAATGGAGCTGGAGGAATCAGGCCACCTGACTTTAAACTGTCCTACAAAGCTACAGTAATCAAGACAGTATGGTACTGGCACAAAAACAGAAATATAGATCAATGGTACAGGAGAGAAAGCCCAGAGATAAACCCACACACATATAGTCACCTAATTTATGACAGAGGAGGCAAGGACAAACAATGGCGAAAAGACAACCTCTTCAATAAGTGGTGCTGGGAAAACTGGACAGCTACATGTAAAAGAATGAAATTAGAATAGTCCCTATAAAACTCTTAGAAGAAAACATAGGAAAAAGACTCTTTGACATAACCACAGCAAGTTCTTTTTTGACCCACATTCTAGAGTAACGGAAATAAAAACAGAAATAAAAAAAAGGGACCTAATGAAACTTAAAAGCTTTGGCACAGCAAAGGAAACCATAAACAAGATGAAAAGACAACACTCAGAATGGGAGAAGATATTTGCAAATGAAACAACAGACAAAGGATTAATCTCCAAAATATACAAACAGTTGATGGAGCTCAATATCAAAAAAACAAACAACCCAATTAAAAAATGGGTTGAAGATCTAAATAGATATTTCACCAAAGAAGATATACAGATGACCAAGAGGCCCATGAAAAGATGCTTAGCATCACTAATTATTAGAGAAATGCAAATCAAAACTACAATGAGGTATCACCTCACACCAGGCAGAATGGCCATTATCAAAACATCTACAAACAATAAATGCTGGAAAGGGTGTGGTGAAAAGAGAACCCTCCCACACTGTTGGTAGGAATGTAAATTGATACAACCACAATGGAGAACAGTATGGAGGTTCCTTAAAAAAGTATAAATAGAACTACCATATGACCCAGCAATCCCACTACTGGGCATATACCCTGAGAAAAGCATAATTCAAAAAGAGACATGTAGCAGCATGTTCATCACAGCACTATTTACAATAGACAGGACATGGAACCAACCTAAATGTCCATCGACAAATGAATGGATAAAGAAGATGTGGCACATGTATACAATGGAATATTAGTCAGCTATAAAAAGAAATGAAGTTGAGTTATTTGTAGTGAGTTGGATGGACCTAGAGTCTGTCATACAGAGTGAAGTCAGAAAGAGAAAAACAAATACCGTATGCTAATGCATATATATGGAATCTAAAAAAAAAAAAAAAAAATGGTTCTGATGAACCTAGTGGCAAGGCAGGAATAAAGACGTAGACATAGAGAATGAACTTGAGGACATGGAGGTTGGGGGAGGGGGAAGCTGGGGCGAAGTGAGAGAAGCATCGACATATACACACTACCAACTGGAAAATAGATAGCTAGTGGGAAGCAGCAGCATAGCACAGGGAGATCAGCTTGGTGCTTTGTGATGACCTAGAGGAGTGGGATAGGGAGGCTGGGAGGGAGGCTCAAGAGGGAGGGGATATAGGGATATATGTATGCATATTGCTGATCCACTTTGTTGTACAACAGAAACTAACACAGCATTGTGAAGCAAGTATACCCTAATAAAGAAGTATTTTTTAAAAAAAGAAAAAAATACTACAAATATGCTTTGCTTATAATGTAAAAAAAACCAACAAATTAGTCAGAAAATCAGTAAGACAAGGAAAAAATGAATAATTCATATGCTTATATTACTTCTCACTTCTCTCTACCTTTACTTCAAAATGTAAATTTTAATATTTAATACTTTTCAGGGGAAATTGTTGTGTGAGAAAACAAGGTGTAGTGTAGTGTTTTGCTTTACATGTTTATAATATGCTACAATATGTTTAAAAGGGGAACATAATTACATAGATATCCTTGTATATGCATAGCCATTTCTGAAATTATGTATCAGATTTGTAATTTGGGGACAATTAACTTGGCGAAGTGGGGAAATAGTAAGATGATACCTTTCTGTTGAATTTTTTACCATTTGCCTATGAAACCTATTACACATTTAACAAGTTCTAAAAGGTTGGTAGAACTATTTTATGATATGTTATAAGACGAACATATGTGGAAGGCATACAGGAAAGTGTTGGCTGTTGTTATCTGCTTAGTGGGATTTTAAACATTTATTTCTCATTTATGTTTTTTGGTATTTTATGTTTTAACCAAAAAGTATACATCACATTTACAATTAGAAAGACCAATTATAAATCTTCTTCCATTTTGGAAAACAGTAACAAGGCTATCTTGAGATGCTGTCCCATAGCCTCTGGGGACATTTTTAAATACCTGAATGTAGCATTCAGGGCCTTTCATAATGCCATCCCATTTTGTATGCCCAGCATTAATTCCTGCCTTATATGCCTCAGCACCCTATATTTAGCAAAGATTCCTGCCTCAACTCCTCATAGTTCATTTATAGCTTCATGCCATTTTTCATGTTTTTCTTTCTGCATAGAATAAATTAATAAATGTCTTTTCCTTTACTGATGATCAACTCCCCTCATTTTAAAGTTTCATTTAAATGTTACCTTAGTGATATTTACAGGTAAAACTAATTACTACCTCTGCTGATTTCCTTAATAATAGTAGAATTAAATCCATATATCTCATACAATACTGTGCAGTGTGTGTGTGTGTATGTATAGGAAAGAGAGAGAGAACAAAATAGATGAATGATCATTCCATTGAGTCCTTGTCCCCAGTCTAATAAAAAACATTGAGTTGAGACTGGACATACCCAAATTTAAACTTTCCCAAGTTATGAACAAATCTGTTTGCTCAAACAGTTAGATGAGATGGTAATAACCTGACTTCCTGACAGCCTGTTATTGAGTTTTTGACTGTGATGATGAAATTAGAAGTTTTCCTGAGATAAGCAGATGTGGAAATCTAGAGATGGTTTTTAACCAGATCCTATATTTGCTAATATAGAGGGATTCACTCCAAAAGTCCAACAAAACTGTTTCTCAAATAAGCCACAATTACTTCTGAAAACTTTGATAGGAGTTAGCCTAAAAGCTGATTCATAATGAGTCAGCTCATTAATTTCTTCATTTGGACACCAATATTATAAGCATTAAAAAAGATGACAAATTGTGGGCTAAATTTAGAAGAATAAAAACTCTATCATGAATTTAAATGAATAACTTACTTTTGGTCATTCATTTTAATTCCAAAGGATATTTCATATGGCTTCCATGGTGTTCTAATTTAAAAATTATATGTACAACATGATGAGTATAGCTAACACTGCTATATTATATACAGGAAAGTTAAGAGAGCAAATACTAAAACTTCTCTTCATGGTGAGAAATTGTTTTCCTTTTTTCTCTTCTTCATTTTTGTTGTAACTATGTGAAATGATAGAGGTTAACTGAACCTATTGGTAATCATTTTGTAGTACATGTAAATCAAACCATCATGCTGTACACTTTAAACTTATACAGTGATGTATGTCAATTACTTTTCAGTAAAACTGGGAAAAACTACATCACTTCTTTATTAGTCAATAATAACTTTTTTGTTTGGAATTTCTAGGGGATTTCAGTTTTGAGATGTAGTTTTATTAAAATAAATAGAGCTCTATTTCCAAATATTTTTTTAATTGAAATTTTAGCATGTCTAGGTTATTCTGGAATTCTGAATGAATAATTTGGGTTAGAGTCTAGCAATCTTGTTACCCTGTGCAAGATATCGAAGTCCTGAACCTCAACTACTCATGATAAAATAATAGTAATCACCTCACATGGTGCTTGTTAATGATTTCAAAGTTGATGGTGCAATAATGATCCCTATATTGAGCTTCTATTTTACTTTACTCCTTTGGGCGGGGGAGTAAAAGGATTTAAGGCTTAATTATTTATGATTCAAATGCTGAGCTAAAATCTGTGCAAAATATTTACAGAATCAGTGTTCAGTGTCTCAAATGGTAATGCATGCACAATTGAAAACAAATTTGATTGATTACTTAATAACAAAGCAGTTCTACTTTTGATAATGGTGTAGTGACTTGTATGACACATCCATTTATAGACAGAAATTTAAAACTGTGGGAAAATATGAAAAAAATATCTCCTGAAAATATCTAAATATCTAAATCAAGCAGAACTGAAGGGTAGATGATTCTTGAAACAGGGATTTTCACTCGGTGATATTTGAATTTATGTGACTTTTCTCTTCATACAGTGTGGGGTAGCCTGAATATAAGCAGAAAGTCAGAGTCCAACTAGTTTGCAAAGGTTAGGCCAGAGTTCAGATTTATCAAAGGAATTAAAATATCAGGGGGCTATTGGCAAAAGAGTATCCACAGAAAGGACAGCCTCAAAACTTGTGTATACACTTTGTCTACCTCCTTGGTTCGTCCATAAACTATGTGTACAGAGCAGAGTATTAAAGGTGCTCTGCGGACAGCAATGGATGGAAGCTTAAAAGCACTGAACAGAGATTTTACCTGCTTCCTCACTGCAGAAGAGACAGAGTTTAGTTAAGTCCAGCCAAATTAACTACCTGATAGTATAAAACTCAGCAGCCTTCAAAGGAAGCTAACTGAACTCAGAGTGTCTACAATTTACTATTCAGTGTCCAGTTACCAAAATAAAACAAACAAAACACGGAACATGTGAATTAGAAGGAATATAAGACAAGTAGATAAGAGAAAAAGTGATCAATAGTAACCAAAGCTGAAATTACACAAATATTGAAGTTGAAATTAAGAAACAAGACCTTCAAAGCAGCAATTATAAAAACATTTGAACTTAAAGGGAAATATTGTGGTAAAAAAATAAGCAGATTGAGAATCTCAGCAGAGAAATATAAACCATTAAAAAAAACTAATTGAAATTATAAAACTAAAAAGTAAAGTATATGAAATGGAACAAGACCTCCCTCAGTGGCCTTAAAAACCTCGTGGAGATGGAAACAAAAAGGGGTGAGTGAGCTTGGGAATACAGCAATAGAAATTATCCTTCCCGAAGGACAGAAAGGAAAACACAGGATTTCTAAGCAGTGAATAGAGCCTCAGTGACCTGTCAGGCAACAGCAAGCAGTAAAATATATGTGCAAAAATGATCCCCAAAATAAGAGAGAGACACAGAAAGAGAAGGGAGAGAAGAGAGGAGGGGAGGGGAGGAGAGAATATCAAATATGACAAAATGTAAGCAGTTGGTCAATTGGAGTTTAGGTTTTTTAGGATTTTTTTACCCTGTTCTTGCAATTTTTCCATAAGTTTGAAATTACATAAAAAGAAAAAACAACTACAAGCAAAAAATTTTTTTTCATGCTGCTTTTATTTCCTTCTTTTTAACTAAATCGCGGTTTAAAAATTTGATTCACCTCTATAGTAAGTCAACACCTTTGGGCTATTTAATGACACTTTAGAACAAATTAAATGAGAGTATTTATGGTAATGGTTAAAAATTCAATTAAGGAAAAGTCTAACATCTATATAATGCATTATGGCAAGCTAATGATTCACACTGATAATAATCTTAGAAAGAGACTAATCTTTCCATAACTTTATTTCCAAAGGAAGAGTAATATAGAAAACAAAGACAAAGGTTTAATTAAGTCTTAAAAATAGATTCTGAAAAAGTAACTGCATTTGCTAACTAATTTGTAATGCAGAAAGCTGTTCTATTGAGAGCAATATTAAATAAATATACTTTTAGTGGGTCAAGGGCCTAAGGCTTTATTTTTCCAGATTTAGACCTACATCTTGTGAGAGTTTGGCTAATTTTAAAGAAAATCAAGAATCTGAATTTGGGTCAGATTTCTCAAGGATATTGCAAAGCAGAGCCTTTGTTTTTCTTGTATACTTTATGCAGAGTCATACCCTCTCAAACGTGAATTCACACACATGCAACTGGAGGGCCAGAAATGTTAACCCATTCTGATACAGAAAAATGATTTTCTTGAAGTTAACAGATTTATTTCTCTGAGAGCATTTTAAAGCAAATGAAGACCTGCAAAGTGTTGAGAATAACAATTTTCTCTAATTTAGGCAGCCATGTTTTCAAAAGAATACTTTCTTATTGATATGTAAAGTATGTTTAAAATTATAGGTAATTTATAAATTTAAGATAGTGGTATGAAAACTATAGTAGTAGTATTGTACAGCATTAATGTTAATAGGTTTATTAGCTTAATTTATAAATATGATTATATATAAGTCAAAACAACAGTCTATACAAGTGTAAATGTGAAAATGAAGGAAATAATTTATAATGTAATAAAATGAGTTTTATCTAAATTTTCCAGTTTTTAATGTGTTTTGAATTATACAAATTATAGCTAAATATGTACTTTTTAAAAAATGTCAAATTATACAGAAAATATAGAACAGAAAGTCTGCCTTCACTGTAACCTACATGTACTTTATTTTTTCTCCAGATATAAACATTGCTAATGTGTTTGTTTTTGTTTTTACAGACCTAAATTATGTTAAGATTTTACTCATGAATATATATGCATATACATTTACATATTTTCCCTTAATGAAAACTACTAAATATTATTGTGAAACTTGTCTTTCAACTTATAATATACCCATGGCATATATATCCTAATATTCATAGAATAAGTCCATGTCTATATGCTTTTCTTTAAAATTATTGCTCAGTATTTCACTGTGCATATACTACATTTGTTATCATTCCTCAAAGAGGGAAATATAAGTTATATACAATTTTAACTACTACAAACGTGGATGCAATGAAGGTACTTGTTCATAAATTCATTGAGTCCAGGTGAATTGCATGATCAAAGGTTTTGATAGATATTGAAAAACTGACTTCAAAAGAATTATCGATTTACAATCCCAACAGTAGCATTGAAGGTGCCATTTGCCATTCCTTTTGCAACAATGATTATGTTAAAACTGTTCACTATCCTAAAAGATCAAATAATAATATCATATTGAAATAATTTGCATTTTCCTGTGATTGAGTATTATTATTATTATTTTTTTAAATTTTATTTATTTATTTATTTATTTATTTTTGGCTGTGTTGGGTCTTTGTTTCTGTGTGAGGGCTTTCTCCAGTTGCGGCAAGCGGGGGCCACTCTTCATCGTGGTGCGTGGGCCTCTCACCGCCGTGGCCTCTCTTGTTGTGGAGCACAGGCTCCAGACATGCAGGCTCAGTAGCTGTGGCTCACGGGCCCAGTTGCTCCGCGGCATGTGGGATCCTCCCAGACCAGGGCTCGAACCCGTGTCCCCCGCATTAGCAGGCAGACTCTCAATCACTGCACCACCAGGGAAGCCCTGATTGAGTATTATTAATACTGATTTTTTTCTTTCCCAAATTTTTGTTTTTCTTTTTAAGACATCTTTCTATAATACTCTTACTTTGTTCTCATTGCGTTTTAAAAGTTGTCTTTAGTCAGTCTTTAGTTAGAATTTATTTTCCTACACTATTGGTGGAGTTCATGATAGTCGATGATGAAAAAAAATAAAAGCCTAATATTTAAATATTGTCAGACATTAATAATAATGATGAACTCTAGAAAATTGACCATGAGTTTACTTTTTTTTTTAACATCTTTATTGGAGTATAATTGCTTTACAATGGTGTGCTAGTTTCTGCTGCATAACAAAGTGAACCAGCTATATGTATACATACATCCCCATATCTCCTCCCTCTTGCATCTTCCTCCCACACTCCCTATCCCACCCCTCTAGGTGGACACAAAGCACCGAGCTGATCACCCTGTGCTATGCGGCTGCTTCCCACTAGCTATCTATTTCAAATTTGGTAGTATATATATGTCCACGCCACTCTCTCACTTTGTCCCAGCTTACCATTTCCCCCTCCATGTCTTCAAGTCCATTCTTTATGTCTGCATCTTTATTCCTGTCCTGCACCTAGGTTCTTCAGAAACTTTTTTTGTTTGTTTGTTTTAGATTCCATATATATGTGTTAGCATACAGTATATATTTTTCTCTTTCTGACTTACTTCACTCTGTATGACAGTCTCTAGGTCTATCCACCTCACTACAAATAACTCAATTTCGTTTCCATTTATGGATGAGTAATATTCCATTATATATATGTGTCACATCTTCTTTATCCATTCATCTGTCGATAGACACCTAGGTTGCTTCCATGTCCCGGCTATTGTAAATAGAGCTGCAATGAACATTGTGATACATGACTCTTTTTGAATTATGGCTTTCTCAGGGTATATGCCCAGTAGTGGGATTGCTGGGTCATATGGTAGTTCTAGTTTTAGTTTTTAAAGGAAACTCCATACTGTTCTCTACAGTGGTTCTATCAATTTACATTTCAACCAACAGAGCAAGAGGGTTCCCTTTTCTCCACACTCCCCCCAATATGTATTGTTTGTAGATTTTTTGATGATGACCATTCTGACCAGTGTGAGGTGATACCTCATTGTAGTTTTGATTTGCATTTCTCTAATGATTAGTGATGTTGAGCATACTTTCATGTGTTGGTTGGCAATCTGTATATCTTCTTTGGAGAAATGTCTATTTAGGTCTTCTGCCCATTTTTGGATTGGGTTTTTTGTTTTTTTGATATTGAGCTGCATGAGCTGCTTGTATATTTTGGAGACTAATCCTTTGTCAGTTGCTTCATTTGCTAATATTTTCTCCCATTCTCAGGGTTGTCTTTTTGTATTGTTATGGTTTCCTTTGCTATGCAAAAGCTTTTAAGTTTCATTAGGTCCCATTTGTTAATTTTTGTTTTTATTTCCATTTCTCTAGGAGGTGGGTCAAAAAGGATCTTGCTGTGATTTATGTCATGGAGTGTTCTACCTATGTTTTCCACTAAGAGTTTTATAGTGTCTGACCTTATATTTAGGTCTTTAATCCACTTTGAGTTTATTTTTATGGACAGAGTTAGGGAGTAGTCTAATTTCATTCTTTTATATGTAGCTGTCCAGTTTTCCCAGCACCATTTATTGAAGAGGCTGTCTTTTCTCCATTGTATATTCTTGCCTCCTTTGTCAAAAATAAGGTGACCATATGTGCATGGGTTTATCTCTGGGCTTTCTATCTTGTTCCATTGATCTATATTTCTGTTTTTGTGCTGGTACCATACTGTCTTGATTACTGTAACTTTGTAGTATAGTCTGAAGTCAGGGAGCCTGATTCCTCCAGCTCCATTTTTCTTTCTTAAGATTGCTTTGGCTATTTGGGGTCTTTTGTGTTGTCATACCAATTGTGAAATGTTTTGTTCTAGTTCTATGAAAAATGCAATTCGTAGTTTGATAGGGATTGCATTGAATCTGTAGATTTCTTTGGTAGTATAGTCATTTTCACAATGTTGATTCTTCCAATACATGAACATGGTATATCTCTCCATCTGTTTGTATCATCTTTGATGTCTTTCATCAGTGTCTTATAGTTTTCTGCATACAGGTCTTTTGTCTCCTTAGGTAGGTTTATTCCTAGGTATGTTATTCTTTTTGTTGCAATGGTAAATGGGAGTGTTTCCTTAATTTCTCTTTCAGATTTTTCATCATTAGTGTATAGGAATGCAAGAGGTTTCTGTGCATTAATTTTGTATCCTGCTACTTTATCAAATTCATTGGTTAGCTCTAGTAGTTTTCTGGTGGCATCTTTAGGATTCTCTATGTATAGTATCATGTCATCTGCAAACAGTGACAGTTTTACTTCTTCTTTTCTGATTAGGATTCCTTTTATTTCTTTTCCTTCTCTGATTGCTGTGGCTAAAACTTCCAGAACTATGTTGAATAATACTGGTGAGAATGGGCAACTTTGTCTTGTTCCTGATCTTAGTGGAAATAGTTTCAGTTTTTCACCATTGAGAACAATGTTGGCTGTGGGTTTGTCATATATGGCCTTTTTTATGTTGAGGTAAGTTCCCTCTATGCCTACTTTCTGGAGGGCTTTTTATCATAAATGGATGTTGAATTTTGTCAAAAGCTTTTTCTGCATCTATTGAGATGATCATATGGTTTTTCACCTTCAGTTTGTTAATATGGTTTATCACATTGATTGATTTGCATATATTGAAGAATCCTTGCATTCCTGGGATAAACCCCACTTAATCGTGGTGTATGATCCTTTTAATGTGCTGTTGGATTCTGTTTGCTAGTATTTTGTTGAAGATTTTTGTATCTATGTTCGTCACTGAAATTGGCCTGTAATTTTCTTTTTTTGTGTGGCATCTTTGTCTGGTTTTGGTATCAGGGTGATGATAACTCATAAAATGAGTTGGGGAGTGTTCTTCCTTCTGCTATTATTTGGAAGAGTTTGAGAAGATAGGTGTTAGCTCTTCTCTAAATGTTGGATAGAATTCTCCTGTGCAGCCATCTGGTCCTGGACTTTTGTTTGTTGGAAGATTTTTAATCACAGTTTCAATTTCAGTGCTTGTGATTGGTCTGTTTATATTTTGTATTTCCTCCTGGTTCACTCTCAGAAGGTTGTGCTTTTCTAAGAATTTTTCCATTTCTTCCAGGTTGTCAATTTTATTGGCATAGAGTTTCTTGTAATAATCTTTCATGATCCTTTGTATTTCTGCAGTGTCAGTTGTTACTTCTCCTTTTTCATTTTTAATTCTATTGATTTGAGTCTTCTCCCTTTTTTTCTTCATGAGTCTGGCTAATGGTTTATGAATTTTGCCTATCTTCTCAAAGAACCAGCTTTTAGTTTTATTGATCTTTGTGTTTGTTTCCTTCATTTCTTTTTCATTTATTTCTGCTCTGATCTTTATGATTTCTTTCCTTCTGCTAACTTTGGGCTTTTTTTGTTCCTCTTTCTCTAATTGCTTTAAGTGTAAGGTTAGGTTGTTTATTTGAGATGTTTTTTGTTTCCTGAGGTAGGATTGTATTGCTATAAACTTCCCTCTTATAACTACTTTTGCTGCATCCCATAGGTTTTGGATTGTCATGTTTTCATTGTCATTTGTTTCTAGGTAATTTTTTATTTCCTCTTTCATTTCTTCAGTGATCTCTTGGTTATTTTGTAGTGTATTGTTTAACCTCCATATGTTGACATTTTTACAGATTTTTTCCTGTAATTGTTATCTAATCTCATAGCGTTGTGGTTGGAAAAGATACTTGATACAATTTCAATTTTCTTAAATTTACCAAGGCTTGATTTGTGACCCAAGATATGATCTCTCCTGGAGAATGTTCCATGAGCACTTGAGAAGAAGTGTAATCTGCTGTTTTTGGATGGAATGTTGTATAAATATCAATTAAGTCTATCTGGTCTCTAGTGTCATTTAAAGCTTGTGTTTCCTTTTTTATTTTCATTTTGGATGATCTGTCCATTGGTGAAAGTAGGGTGTTAAAGTCCCCTACTATTACTGTGTTGCTGTTGGTTTCCCCTTTTATGGCTGTTAGCATTTGCCTTATGTATTGAGGTGCTCCTATGTTGGGTGCATAAATATTTTCAATTGTTATATCTTCTTCTTTGATTGATCCCTTGGTCATTGTGTAGTGTCCTTCTTTTTCTCTTGTAATAGTCTTTATTTTAAAGTCTATTTTGTCTGATATGAGAATTGCTACTCCAGCTTTCTTTTGATTTCCATTTTCATGGAATATCTTTTTCCATCCCCTCACTTTCAGTCTGTATGTGTCCTTAGGTCTGAAGTGGGTCTCTAGTAGACAGCATATGTTCAGGTCTTGTTTTTGTATGCATTCAGCCTGTCTATGTCTTTTGGTTGGAGCATTCAATCCATTTACATTAAAGGTAGTTATCAATATGTATGTTCATATAACCATTTTCCTAATTGTTTGGGGTTTGTTATTGTAATTCATTTCCTTCTCTTGTGTTTCTTTTTTTTTTTTTTTAAGAAATTCACGTTCTTTTTATTTATTTATTTGTTTATGGCTGTGTTGGGTCTTCGTTTCTGTGTGAGGGCTTTCTCTAGTTGTGGCAAGCGGGGACCACTCTTCATCGTGGTGCATGGGCCACTGACTATCGCAGCCTCTCTTGTTGCGGAGCACAGGCTCCAGACGTGCAGGCTCAGTAATTGTGGGTCACGCACCCAGTTGCTCTGTGGCATGTGGGATCTTCCCAGAGCAGGGCTCAAACCCGTGTCCCCTGCATTGGCAGGCAGACTCTCAACCACTGTGCCACCAAGGAAGCCCCTCTCTTGTGTTTCTTGCCTAGAGAAGTTCCTTTAACATTTGTTGTAGAGCTCGTTTGGTGGTACTGAATTCTAGCTTTTGCTTATCTGTAAAGGTTTTAATTCCTCCGTCGAATCTGAATGAGATCCTTGCTTGGTAGAGTAATCTTGGTTGTAGGTTTTTCCTTTTCATCACTTTAAATATGTCCTGCCACTCTCTTCTAGCTTGCAGAGTTGCTGCTGAATGATCAGCTGTTAACCTTATTGGGATTCCCTTGTATGTTAATTGTTGCTTTTCCCTTGGTGCTTTTAATATTTTTCCTTGTATTAATTTTTGATAGTTTGATTAATATGTATCTTGGCATGTTTCTCCTTGGATTTATCCTGTATGGGAACCTCTGAGTTTCCTGGACTTGATTGACTATTTCCTTACCCATATTATGGAAGTTTTGAACTATAATCTCTTCAAATATTTTCTCAGACCATTTCTTTTTCTCTTCTTCATCTGGGACCCCTATGATTCAAATGTTGGTGTGCTTAATGTTGTCCCAGAGGTCTCTGAGATTGTCCTCAATTCTTTTCATTCTTTTTTCTTTATTCTGCTCTGTGGTAGTTATTTCCACTATTTTATCTTCCAGGTCACTTATCTGTTCTTCTGC
Source organism: Balaenoptera borealis (assembly GCF_965194805.1). Lineage (NCBI taxonomy): Eukaryota > Metazoa > Chordata > Mammalia > Artiodactyla > Balaenopteridae > Balaenoptera > Balaenoptera borealis. The sequence continues at coordinate 63,510,710 of NC_138869.1, read as the reverse complement.
CTCAATTATTCTGCTATTGATTCCTTCTAGAGAATTTTTTTTTATAATCTAAGATTTTTTTAAAATTAATTAACCAATTTATATTTTTATGGCTCTGTTGGGTTCTCGTTTCTGTGCAAGGGCTTTCTCTAGTTGTGGCAAGTGGGGGGCACTCTTCATCGTGGTGCATGGGCCTCTTACTATCGCGGCCTCTCTTGTTGCGGAGCACAGGCCCCAGACGTACAGGCTCAGTAGTTTTGGCTCACGGGCCCAGTTGCCCCACGGCATGTGGGATCTTCCCAGACCAGGGCTCGAACCCATGTCCCATGCATTGGCAGGCAGACTCTCAACCACTGCGCCACCAGGGAAGCACTAGAGAATTTTAAATTTTATTTATTGTTTTGTTCATCATTGTTTGTTTGCTCTTTGGTTCTTCTAGCTTCTTGTTAAACGTTTCTTGTACTTTCTCCATTCTATTTCCAAGATTTTGGATCATCTTTACTAACATTACTCTGAATTCTTTTTCAGGTAGACTGCCTATTTCCTCTTCATTTGTTTCATCTCATGGGTTTTTATCTTGCTCCTTCATCTGCTGTGTATTTCTCTGTCTTCTCATTTTGCTTAACTTACTGTGTTTGGGGTCTCCATTTCACAGGCTGCAGTTTTGTAGTTCCCATTGTTTTTGGTGTCTGCTCCGAGTGAGTAAGGTTGGTTCAGCAGGTTGTGTAGGTTTTCTGGTGTAGGGGACTGGTGCTTCTGTTCTGGTGGATGAGGCTGGATCTTGTCTTTCTGGTGGACAGGACCACATCCGGTGGTGTGTTTTGGGGTGTCTGTGAATTTACTATGATTTTAGGCAGCTTCTCTGCTAATGGATGGGGTTGTGTTCCTGTCTTGCTAGTTGTTTGGCATAGGGTGTCCAGCACTGTAGCTTGCTCGTTGTTGAGTGGAGCTGGGTCTTAGCATTGAGATGGAGATCTCTGGGAGAGCTTTTGCTATGTGATATTACATGGGACCAGGAGGTCTCTGGTTGAGCAATGTCCTGAACTCAGCTCTCCCACCTCAGAGACTCAGGCCTGACACCCAGCCAGAGCACCAAGACCCTGTCAGCCACACGGCTCAGAAGAAAAGGGAGGGAAAAAAAAACGAAAGAAAAATAAGTAAATAAATAAAATAAAATTATTATGATATAAAAATTAAAAAAAAGAAAGAGAGAAAGAAAGAAGAGAGCAACCAAGCCAAAAAACAAATCCTCCAATGATAACAAGCACTAAATCTATACTAAAAAAAAAACAAAACAAACAAACAAAAAAGGGAACCCTACGACAAATGGCAAAATCAAAGCTATACAGACAAATCACACAAAGAAGCATACATATGCACACTCACAAAAAGAGAAAATGGAAAAAAAAACACATATATGTATAAAATAAAAAAAGGAGGCGAGCAACCAAATCAATAAACAAATCTACCAATGATAATAAACTCTAAATGCTAAACTAAGATAAACATAAAACCAGAAGCAGATTAGATACAGAAAGCAAACCCCTAATCTACAGTTGCTCCCAAAGTCCACTGCCTCAATTTTGTGATGATTCATTGTTTATTCAGGTACTCCAAAGATGCAGTGTACATCAAGTTGATTGTGAAGATTTAATCCATTGCTCCTAAGGGTGCTGGGAGAAATTTCCCTTTCTATTATTTTTTCACACAGCTCCTGGGGTTCACCTTTGGATTTGGCCCTGCCTCTGCATGTAGGTCGCCTGAGGGCTTCTGTTCCCCACCCAGACAGGACGGGATTAAAGGAGCAGCTAATTAGGGAGCTCTTGCTCACTCAGGCTGGGGGGAGGGAAGGGTATGGAATGCGGGGCAAGCCTGTGGTGGTAGAGGCTGGCATTATGTTGCAACAGCCTGAGGCATGCCGTTTGTTCTCCCGGGGAAGTTGTCCTTGGATCACGGGACCCTGGCAGTGGTGGGCTGCACAAGCTCCCGGGAGGGGAGGTATGGATAGTGACCTGTGCTTGCACACAGGCTTCTTGTCGGCTATAACAGCAGCTTTAGTGTTTCATGCCTGTCTCTGATGCCCATGCTGATAGCTGCAGCTTATGCCCATCTCTGGAACTTGTTTAGGTGGTGCTCTGAATCCCCTCTCCTCACGCAGCCCAAAACAATGGCCTCTTGCCTCTTAGGCAGGCGCAGAGTTTTTCCCAGACTCCCTCCCAGGTAGCTATGGTGCACTAGCCCCCTTCAGGCTGTGATCATGCAGCCCCCAGTCCTCTGCCTGGGATCTGAACTCTGAAGCCTGAGCCTCAGCACCCAGTCAGCACCTGCCCCGGCAGGTGAGCAGACAAGCCTCTCAGGCTGGTGAGTGCTGGTTGGCACCAATCCTCTGTGCAGGAATCTCTCTGCTTTGCCCTCTGCACCCCTGTTGCTGTGCTTTCCTCTGTGGTTCTGAAGCTTCCCCCTCACCCACCCACTGTCTCTGCCAGTGAAGGGCCTTCCTAGTGTGTGGAAACTTTTCCTTCACAGCTCCGTACCCGAGATGCAGGTGCCATCCCTATTCTTTCGTCTCTGTTTTTCCTTTTTTCTTTTGCCTTACCCAGGTACATGGGGAGTTTCTTGCCTTTTGGGAATTCTGAGTTCTTCTGCCAGCGTTCAGTAGGTGTTCTGTAGGAGTTGTTCCACATGTAGGTGTAGTTTTGATGTATTTGTGGGGAGGAAGGTGATCTCCATGTCTTACTGCTCCACCATCTTGAAGACACCCCCCAAGTTTACTTTTATAATCCTGAACTGAGACACTGACCTAGGGATGTGATAGGCACCCTTAACCCTGAATGGAAAATCTCGAGCAGGGCAATAAACTCAGTATGTATGAAAGTAGTTGTGTTGGTTTCTGTGGTTTTCACTGGGCAAAGCATAGACCGGTTTCTTTTCTTTCTCTTTCTTTCTTTCTTTTTATTAGATTACCAGTTTATTATGTAAGGATACAACTCAGGGACTGCCAAATGGAAGAGATGCAGAGGGCAGAGTGTGTGGAGCTTCCCTGCCCTTTCTGGGTGTGACACTCTCTTGCACCTCCACATGGTCACCAACCAGGAAGCTCCAGAGAGATTTCATCAGACTCTCCAAGGGGCTCCAAATCACAGAAGCTTATCACTGTTAGGAATCAAATATGCAAATATTCTCACAGTTTATAATATGTGACTCATCTAACCTTGATTCTAAACCAGACAAAATGATACAAAAAAGAAAAATTATAGAAAAATATGACTCATGAACATAAACACAAAAACCTTAAAATATCTTTATACAGAACCCACCCATACCTTAGAGACAGTATACCATGATAAAGTTCAATTAATCCCGGAATTCAGTAGTTGAGTAGTGAGAAATTAGGAAATGTCATTCCCACACTAATAGGCAAATATGGTAACATGAATATACTAGAAACCTTTGGAAATATTATCAATCAAATGACAAAAGTCTACTATTTCCACTTTTATTCAACCTGGGAAGTCTTAGTCAGTACAGTAAAACAAGGAGGAAAAAAAGGATTGATGCTCAAGATTATCATTATTTGCAGATGTTTTGGTTATTTGCATATAAAACATGACAAAAAGCTCTAAATAAATTATTGGAATTAATAATTGAGCAACTAATAACTGAGTAAGTTTACTGGAGGAAAAATTAAGTATACAAAACTAGTGTTTTTATTTACTAGAATCAAATGGGAAATATAATTATACAGGATGTCATTTTTAATAGAATATCTGAGAAAAATCTAGTTTCTACACAAGCATAATTACATTCTTATAATATTTTGAAAATGTGAAAAAGACTATTTAAAAGATCTCATCAAAGAAATTACATGTGTCATGATGAAGTTGATGCCTATGATTATACACATAAATATCTACATAAAATAGTGCTGATCAACAAGTTAATGGCAGTTATCTCTCGTTACTAAGATTTCAAGTGATTTTTACTTTATTACTCATATTACTATCTATTCAATTTTCTCATAAATTTACTTTTACTATATATATAATTAAAAACTAAAAATAGGTATAATATCGTTATTAAAAAAGCAAAATTCAAAAACCTGCAAGGTGCACGAAAATATGTTTGTCATCATGTTACAGTGATTTTTTTTTAACTAAAGCAGTTACTGTGGTTAAATGATTGTTTATGACAAACACTGCAGTTTACATCATTCTGAAAATAAATTTGTTCCCAAGAAAATGAGTTAATTCTACTCATCTTACTTTAAATTTGATCTGTTCCAGAAATCACTTCAGAGAATGGCATACATAAGAGAAACAGAGCAAAGTCCTTTGTAAGCCAAAAACAGTGAGTTCACTGATGAGGGGAGAGTGAATATCAGAGGAACTGTCATGAAGGTAGTGGCATTTAAGCTGGGATGTGGACAGAATTTGAGGAGTCATCTGTGAGGAATAGGTAATTGATGCTTTTAGGGTCCTGTCAAGGAAGAGTAAAGAAAAGATAGCCCAGCATGGAAACCTAGATAATATCAACTTTAAGAAGACCTAAAGAAGATATATAGAGAGAGAGAAGATTAGTAAAAGAGTCCTCTGTGGAAGAAAAACATGTCATGAACAGGGAATGGTGTCAGTTGCAGATGTAAGAAGACTTATGGGGCCCCATCCATACTTTTAGCCACAGTCCCTTCAGTGTCCGCTGGGGAATTTCCAGTGCCAAAGCCTTTTGCTCAAGCCATTCGACATGTGTTCATGACAGGCTGAAGTGTTCGTGAATTAACATCTGGACTGGTCCTTCCATTAGTCCTCACTTCATACCTGTTGGGGGGTTGGTGTATATATACCTCAGTTCTCTCCCCTCTTGGGTGAATAATTCCAAGACATGCATTCTACACTACCTCCCCAAATTTCTCCATGTGTGAATTCTCATTGCCAGTGTTGGATGGTTTAATGATTCACACTTTAGTGGCTCCCTTCCCTTCCTTGTCTTAGGTTCCCATTCCCCTGCCAGGGTTTCCTCCTCTTCCCACGTAAACCACTTGCACTTGAATCCTTGTCTCAAGATCTTCTTCTGGGGGAACCCACACCAAATCAGCAAAAAGTTGGCAAATAAACAGTAAGGACTGACTTAGGAGAGGTGCAAAAGTTGACAATTTGCAGGTAGTTATTTGCCAGAAGAGAGTTTTTTCAGATGTCAATTTTTAAGTCTAGTGTTGAACTGTAAACTATTCAAGTGAGTAAGTGGGAAGGAAGTGGTGGAAACACAATAGAGCAGGGGTCCCCAACCCCGGGGGCTATGGACTGATACTGGTCCATGGCCTGTTAGGAACCTGGCTGCACAGCAGTAGGTCAGTGGCAGGCAAGCGAGTGAAGCTTCATCTGTATTTACAGCCACTCCCCATTGCTCGCATTACCTCCTGAGCTCTGCCTCTTGTCAGATCAGAGGTGGCATTAGATTCTCATAGGAGCATGACCCCCACTGTGAACTGTGCATGCAAGGGATCTAGGTTGTGTGGTCCTTATGAGAATCTAATGCCTGATGATAGAGGTGGAGCTCAGGCTGTGATGCTAGCGCTGGGGATTGGCTGCAAATACAGATTATCACTAGCAGAGAGGTTTGACTGCATAGAGACCATAATAAATCAATTGCTTGCAGACTCATATCAAAACCCTATCAATGAGTGGCAAGTGAAAACAAGCTCAGGTTTCCCACTGATTCTGCATTATGGTGAGTTGTATAATTATTTCATTATATATTACAATGTAATAATAATAGAAATAAAGTGCACAATAAATGTAATGCACTTGAATCATCCTGAAACCATCCCCAACCCCCACCACGCCCCAGTCCATGGAAAAAGTGTCTTCCATGAAACCGGTTCCTGGTGCCAAAAGGGTTGGGGACTGCTGCAATAGAGGATATCTTGGAAAAGTCTGTGAGTGAAAAGAGGAAAATATTGGGAAAACTACCTTGCCACTCAAGACTCTGTGTTGAATGTGACAGACATAGCTGACTCCACATCAGACCACGTGACCCTCCTCTGTAGTGCATGTAAATAACAAAATATATCCAGTTCTCAACTGAATTTACAGTTGGTGACTGAGGCCAATTTGTTTTCAGATACTAGTACTACAAGCCCATGAAACAAGGAGGATGTGGACAGTGAGTGTGGACAGAAAGTGCTGGGAGAACACACAAAATCATTCTCAAAGCCTCGGAATAGAGTGTGGGTGTTAGAAATGGTGGGTCAATTTTAAAGTGTAATGTTAACCAGAGATTTTGTAACAGAAATTCTTTTGTAAGCCAGAGATGCTGCAGGTAAGGCACACTCAAAACTGGTTGAAATAGTAGCTATGGAAAATCTGAAAAGAAGCAACTTACCTTTTTGACATAAACCAGTACACTAGTGGTCCTGTGGTAGGGAGGGTTTGCTTCTCACAATTAATATTTTAAGACACACCTATATCTTAGACTCTTAGGAAAAATACACAGGAAATGGCTCATTGTATATGAAGATAAATGTAGATAAATGAAGTAACTGGATTCTGACAGATGGCTTATCCTCCTCCCTGTCTTACAGCTTCAAATGTGCTTGTTGAAAAGAAATTACCTGAAATAGTACAATCCACAATTTGCATAATGCAATGCATTGAAGCCATGGCTCATTGCTAATGTCTCTTCCACATCACTCTTAGAATCGTGGCTCTGGTGTCGCTATTTCCTTTTTGACGACTGATATTTATCCAGGGTAGTCCACTGCTATGCAATCTGGTTGGCTTAACCTTATCCCATCAGCAGTAATTTGGACTAAGTGTGTGGGAAATGAGGTCACACTTACAGGGGTCTCAGAGGTAAGGAGTCTGCTTTAAAGTATGTAAAAATAATGTGAGATGAAATAAGCCTTTTCAAGATACACTTTAATAAGCTCCATCCTTTGAAATATCCATGAGGGACTTACACTCCTGAAAATTGCCTGTCTGGAATAGAGCAGTGTAGCCTCTTAACACTGTCCTTTTGTGATAGGTAATTTCAGATTATTGCCTCTGTATAATCACGAGGATTCTCTAGGAGAAAATGAATATTCTGTAATCATGCAGCAGGGCTGAATGAAGCAGAATTTTTTACCTTTGTGAAATGAACCACTTCAAGTAAGTTTTCTCTAAATCCTTGACATAGCCAAAGTGAATAGCGAAATATTATTTTCAATGGCTTCAAACTCTGTAAAGGATAACATTACACCAGAAATGATTGAGTGTGACTTACCAACTCTGAGAAACAGCTGAAAAAAAATATAAGGACACATTTAAAGCTGGTTTCAGTCCTGGCTCCTCATTTGCTTTGATGTTGGGGCTGAGTTTAAAAGCCTTTTAAAGGAGACTCTGGTTTGTGCCTTAAGGGCACAGCAAGGATGAAAATGGAGACAACTAGAGAAAATGAACAGACTTCAAAGAAAATGAAATACTCTTGTCACTTTAAAATGTCACTTGATTTCAGGGATCCTATTTACCATCATTTAACACCCAGAAAAGAGTATGACTTATTAAAATATTACCAGCTTAAGCAGAAATCTTGTAAATTGACAAGAGATCTTACTTAACCACATAGCCTAGAGTGCAGTGCTTTTTACATACTAGTTGATGCCTTATTTTGGCAATAACATTCAATCCTAGATTGCTTTAAGAAGAACTACAAAAATGTAAATTACCGAGACTTGATTTGGTCTTATTGCCTTAGCTAAGTTACAACACTTAAACTTAAAATATATAGCTGCTGGAGCAAATTAATACTGTTAATTTGCATATCCAAGAGCCTTTGCATAGTACTCCTCTCTTAACTAATAGATTAGCCTGTCAAACTCGTAAGGCTGTTTAAATAGTGAACTGGATTGAAATTGGTGCCTTCAAAAACGTTTCAAATTTTTCTTGAGCACCATATCCAGTTTGAATTCTATCTTTTATCCTTTACTAGTTTCCCTCCCTAATGAACAGAAGACAAGGACTATTTGGTATCATATGACACAATTTAAATAGAAAGTAATGTCTTAAATTGGCATAATAAAATTTTAGAAGTGATTGTATACTCATAAAATGATTCTATCATGCATTTAAATACAGCAGAAAGCAAGCCTAGAATACATATTTGCAAATAGGGTATAAGAAAATATCTACCAGAGAAGATTCATAGCACATTATATAGTTGGAATAAAAGAAAAGGTATTATTTACTTGATACCAATATTAATTTTCCTAAACTTCAAGTTTTTGATTTTGATTTTGATATTACTTGGTTTTTCAAATAAATAACAAGAATAGTTAATACTGAAAAAATGAATAGTTTATTACAAATTATGAAATGATACTAGCTGGATATACAATTATATACGGCTTACAAAATTAAAGGCAAATGTAGGTATATGTGCAATCGATGCAGAAAGAGAAAGAAAAAAGCATGAGGATAACCAACATAAAATGCACAATCTGGTAACCCAAATTTAATCTTCTGTAATATTTATTTAACTTTTCTTCATAAAACCTATCAATATTAAGGTTCTTATTTTTCTTTTGAAAACTTGAAAAATTACCTCAGGATTTGTTATTTTACAAATTTAGTATTAGCATTTACACAGGACATTACTCCCCTTCTATTAACACCACCAATATATAGGAGGGAAATTTGAGGACAATGTCATTATTATTGAAATAAGTGTATGGCCATACCTGGTGACTACTTTGTGAGGAAGAATGCAATATCCATGAGAGCTTATTGTCATGCACTATCTGTAAATGGTTATTTAGAGATATGTAGCAGAATCAACCTTGACACAGGTAAGATGTTGAACTTCATTTTAGAGTTCCAATGATTTTAGTACCCAAACCAGCTGAGTTCACCTTAAACAAATTCTAACAAGATAAGAGGGAAAAGTGAGACAATTGGTCCTTCACTGAGAGGCTTTACATATAGTTGCAAGCTCCAGTTTTAAAATATGTTATCTAATGCACCTGGGTCTCCAAAGTGTAATTATTTCTTATAGTTACCTTCTTCTTGAAGGGCAAAATGGCCATTGAACTTTTTATCCTTCAACTAATTATTGTCCTCATCGTTTTTGGTGCTAACTTATCTCTTTGAACACTATTTCATGTCTATAATCAAACACCTGGATCCTCGCGAGGCTAGGATATCTCAACTCCTATTTTTAATTGAATATCAACATGTTTTCTGCTGTGGGAAGGGTGTACAGTTTCAGTAGAAATGATTTAAGAATGATAGAGGGTATTTACCTTTTTTTTTTTTTTTTTTTTTAACATCACTCCTGTCCTCCTGCCAGAGTTGCATATTCCTTATTCAAAGGCATGACTGGGAAATTCAACTAATGAGACACTGTGGTATATTCTCAAAGTAAAAATCAAGTAAGATTATCAGAGTGCATCAACCCATGACTGTTTGTATAGGCTCTTATTGCCTTTAGTGAGAACTTCTACTCTCAGCAATGGGAAACTTGATTCTAGAAGAAATGTCACCACCTGTACTGCCTGCCTCTCTTGCTTCTGCTCTACCCTGAATGTACATGTGAGATTGTTGAAATAACACCAACTGAAGACACACCCGGAAACTCTGAGAACCCCACTTTCCCTGCACTTTCAGAAAACACTAGTAAAAGAAGTCAAGGATGAATGCTTGATACCACATGCAATATCCAGCATCAATAGTGGCTGGAAATGAGCCTGGTGTCTCTTGAAAGCTGGATATCATGGTTAGGGTACTGGTTTATGTCATCACCTAAAACAGTCTATTTGCATAAACAAATTTATAGTGGTAACCATTGATAAAACACTGACTGCTCATATATTTATTTATAATTTTCAAAATAAGCTATATGTTAGTTTATTTCAACTTTATAGCCTGTGTGTAAATTACTTATGAGCAAACTGAAACCCAATAAAACTAGGTAATGTGTTCAATTCACACCCCTTAGGAAGTACCAGAACAAGGTGGGCTCCCAGGTCTCACGGACCCTCAAAAGAGGCCTGGCCAGCTTCCCAGAAGCATCACTTCAGGGACCTGATGGCAGGTTGGTTCTGCCTCTGCTTCTGCAGGACAGCCAGGAGACAAAGCTGAGGGGTGGGAGTGCATGCAATGGCAGGGCCAAGAAAACAGAAGCAAGGGCCTTTCTATCACAGCTTGATCTTTCTCTAGACACCTGACACTTTCAGGGACAGAGATTTCTTTCCTTTGAAAAGCAATAATCCCATTGTTGAAAAGTCTAATTATGAGAAAATTTTTCTTTTTACTGAGCAGAAATATTATCTAAATGAGCAAGTCTTATATTGACTATTATTAAAGAATAAAGAACATAATGTTTAATCTGAATTCAATAATGAATTCCTTTGCTATTCAAGATACAACAGTATTGGTACTTCACTGTGATGTCTCAACTAAAAGTAGGGGTTCAATTCAATGAAATAAACACTATCCATGTCTTTGTAAAAAGTGCTTTGAAATATGCAAAAATAAACTAAGAGTAAACGGTAAGAAAAGAAACAATCAGTTAGTGTTTTCCCTCAATTATTATCTAACTTAAACAAACCTTGAAGAGACATAAGATGACAGTAAAAATTGTGGCTGCAAATTTAACAAATGTCCATATATGCCGTTGGTTAATTTTAGATATCCAACTGTAAAAATTAATAATCATTAACTCAATTAAAATAGAGTCAAGAGGACAGAAAGGGGACCTCTCTTGCCCTAAGATGACAGCAGAGACCAACAGGATGAAGAAAGACTCCTCTCCTTGCCTGGGAAGAGTTCAGCCAATGGGAGACAGTCCTGACAGAAACAATTTTGAGGGTTCCAAACCTCATCAGGACCCTAAAATTGCCTCTCTGCAAGGTAACATTTTAAGATTAACTGAGGCAAACAAATGATTAAAGATAAAATAGCTTCCAAGAGATTGTTACAAATCTGAGCACTTCAGGCACCTTGAACCAGGTTTTCCAATGTCCACCCAGTTCTCAGTGATGGGGCTCTGAGGAACCACAGGGATTCTCCCCAACCCTCCCTCTTACTTGGCCCAGAGAAACATTTTTCCAGATTGAGGATGAATCTCTTCCAGTCCTGACACCAGAGCCGCACTCTCAGGGTTCAACCCCCCTACTGTCCAGCAGCCCCTACCTTGGAGAACTAAAACAGTTGAAATAGTGGAGATCTCTAAAGAACCTCAAGAGGTTTCTGTTTCTCAACTTAGTCTCTTTTGTTTAGGTCCTTTTCTTCTTGGTTCCTATCCATTTCTTAGGCCGAGATGTAGAAAATTATCATGCCAGAATGTCTTTCTCCCAAAAGCAGGAGGTAATTCTAGAAGTTGACAGTAGTCATCAAGTAACCAACCAGGTGAATTAAATGATACTTTGACACATTTTATTTGCTCTGTCTCTGACAATACTACAGCAGATTCTGGAGACTCTTGTCATTTGTCCTTCTTGAATCAGCTACCACCCTCCTAAGGGAAAAAAATCTCCAAATGATGTTGGCAAAATTTACAGAGCACCTCCCATCAAGATTCAAATAGATCCTCAAAACCTCTCCCCAGAATTAATCAATACCCTATAGTCAAGTTAAATTAAAGAATCTCTTCAAGGTATAAATTCCATAATAGAAGACTACAAGGCTCAAGGTCTCATTGTCCCTTGTACTATTTCCTGTATTTCTCCTGTTTTACTGGTGACAAAACCTAAAACCTAAGGGCTGATGTTGGAGGTTTGTCCAGTACCTGCAAGAAATAGACAAACACTGTTATCCCTCGACACCCTGTAGTCCCTAACCCTCATATGTTATTAACATCCATTCCCACCCGAAGTAAATTCCTTACTGTAATTGATTTATCCAGTGTGTTCCTTAGTATTCCAGTTGATGAAGCTAGCCAGTACCTTTTTGCCTTCACTTGGGAAGGAAAAAATATTCACCTGGACCATAATGTCTCAGGGTTTTACTGAGAGTTATTTCTCATAAATCCTGAAGACTGATCTGGGTGACATAAAGTTCCCTAGAGTTTCCACTGTGTTGCAGTATGTGGGTGATTTGCTTCTTTGTTTTCATTCTCAAGCCCCCTCACAGGAAGATGACATCCACTTGCTAAAGATCTTAGCCTTAAAGGGACATAAGCTTGCCAAGGAAAAATTGCAGTTTGCCCAAACCCAAGTTTGATATTTAAGGCATCTGATATCATAGCAAGGACTACATGTAGGTTCAGATAGGCTTCATGGTGTCCTAAGTTTTCCAAAACCCCAAAACAAGTGCCAACCATGAGGTTTTCTTGGGTTAGTGGGTTATTGCTGAAATTGGATTCCAAATTTCACTCTTATGGCCAAACCTCTGCATGTTTCACTAAAGAACAATACTCCCAGCTGAGTTTTACGGGAAGAACCAGATAATGTACCATGTAAGACCTTAGAGAAGTGTTCGATGAACCTGTCTGCCCTTGGCCATCCTAGTTATCAGATTCTCTTTTCTCCTTTGTATATGAAAAGGAAGGGAATGCCCTTGGGGTACTCAACCCAAAACTTGAGGAGTACCATCAACTCCTAGGGTTTAATAGCCAGCAGCTGGAGCCTGTGGCACAGGGATCCCCTTTGCCTTGGATCCATGCTTTTTGGTTAAGGCTGCCAAGAAAATCTTTGAGGGATGTTTTTTAACCATTTTTGTACCTCATACAGTAGAAGCTCTCCTGAATTCTCATTACGCTGAACATTTCTCAGTCAGCCACCTCACCTCCTATGAAGTCTTTTTGTTAACTGGTCCTTACATAACTTTTTTACATTACAATAACCTTAACCCTAACACTCTTCTCCCTTCTGTCACCAAGTCAGTACCTAACCACTGCTTAACACTGATACATCATCTCTTGACTCCTTGTGATGATCTGCAGGAAATGCCTTCAGGTAATGCTGACTTCTGGTTCACTGATGGTTCTTATTTAAAATGTGACAATGGCACATATCCTGGACATGCTTGTTCAACTCCCTTTGATGTTGTTGAGGCAGCACCTTTAACTATGGTTACTTTGGCCCAACAGGCTCAATTATACACTGTTACATGGGTTTGTAGTTTAGCCAAGTGCAAAACTGCCAATATATTAAGTATGCTTTCAAGAGTAACTCATGATTTTGGATGTTACTGAAGCAATGTGGCTTCCTTACTTTCAGCAGAAATAAAACTTTAAATGGCTCTTATGTTCAGGAATTAATGGGTGAAATACTTTTACTTGTCACTTAAACTATTATTAAGATTCCAGGGCATTCTAAATATGAATTTCTTGAAGCTAAGGGAAATCAACTTGCTGACATTTCCACAATGAATATTACCCTTAAAGTAACCAACAGCAGCTAAATCTCTGTCATGGTCCAAAAAGATATTTCCCCAAAGGACAACTTAGGAAAAAACTGGCTAAAGAATCCAACAATTGACCTCAGAAAAGGAAAAACAAGAATAAAAATTCAACAACTGCTGACTTGTTAAAGAGAGAAAGTTCTGGTTTGGACAAAATAGCAACCCAGTTTTCCCAGAGATTCTAAAATTCCCACTCCTCACTGCCTTACATGCATTAAACCATTGGTCTACTGACAAAATGACAGCCTTCATGAATCAGTGCTGATGGGGAAACATTAACAAGGCCACAAAAACTGCCTACATCATTTGTCCCACTCGTCCAAAATATAATGAAGGGAAGCCTGTTAGCACTGCTCCCTGAAATTTTAAGCTACCTAATGGACCATTCAAGGTCTGGCAAATGGATTTAATATAACTTCCTCCTATCATAGATATAAAAAATTTTAGTCATGGTCTGTATGTTTACACACTTGAGTGAAGCTTTTTCTGTTCTGTGGCTACTGCCTATTTTGTGGTTAAAGTCCTTTTGGAAACGGTTTTCCCTACCTGGGAAACTCCTCTCAAACTTCATATGACAGAGACTCCATTTTACTGGTCAGGTACTTTGACAAGTCTGTGCTATTTGGCTGGTTTTACAACACTTTCACTGCACTTACCACACTCAATCTCTGGTTTAGTTGAATGCAATGACAACATTTTCAAGACTCAGTTGGCAAAGTTCGTAGAGGCCCTCCAAATTCTTTGGCCGAAAGCATTGCCATTGGTCCTTCTAAATCTCAGATCCATCCCTTTTGAAACTCATAAACTCTCAGCCTTTGAGACAGTGACAGGATATCTAATGCACTTGGCTCCTGCCTCTTTTGACCCACAACTGATAAAAGGAGAGATACTCCAACATTGCAAAGGCCTAATTGCTTCTATTAAAAATAATCTTTTTTTGGCAGAGCAATCTTTCCACAGTGTGTTCTCAGGAGAATAAGACCTTAATCATCACACCTTGGAGATTTCATCTATTGGAAAAGATACACACCTCCATTAGAACTCTCTTCAACCTCACTGTCAAATATTGCTAACAAACCTTTTTGTTGCCAAACTCCAGTGAATAGACTATTGGATTCACACAACCCATCTATAGAAAGCACCAAATCCTGACTGGACCTGCACATCATTTGGTCATCTGAAAATAAAATTTTTCTAGAATTGAAGCAGACAACATCTGATGAGACAGCTTTCCCAAGATGTCCAGACAAGGCTTGTTGGAAGTTTGTCATCAAAGTTTTGATGATGTCATAATGCTTTAGAGAACCTCCAATGTCTATGAACTTGATGACATATGAACTTTAGATTAAAAGTACCTAAGAACTCTCCCTTCTACTCCTTCTTGTTACTTAAATGTAGTCTCAATATGTTTCCAATTGAGGGGAAAAAAACAATTGAAACTGGAAAACCAGGCTCTTGATCAGAAATGCCTTCAGAGAAAGATCTAGATCAAAAGGCAGAAATATAAACATTAATAAACAGAAACCGCAATTAAAATAGAGTTGGGAGTCCAGAAGGGGGAGCTCTCATGCCCTACAATGTTAGCAGAACCCAACAGGAAGAAGAAAAACTTCCTCTTCTTGCTTGGACTGGCAAGAGCTCAACCAATAAGAGACTGTCACAACTTAGCCAGTGAAAAGCCACTGTAGTTTGGACTCTCAAGTCTTCTAATTGACTCTTTGTTTACTATAGCCCTCCCAACTTCCTTTTTTTCTCTATTTAAAAAAGTTCCCTTTCCCCTTCTGCGCAGGCACTTACATGTAGCTTGCCATGGTTGCAGACCCATTTTTGCTGGAGAAATAACTGGCAGTCTATTTGTTTTAGGTCAACATAACACAAAGATGTCAAATAGTCACTTTCTTGTCAAAGAATAAGTGTCATTAGCTACTCCCAAACAGAAAGTCAATACAATTTAGTCTGAAGTCATTTGGAGAATATTGGGTAGATTACAAACCACAGGATGTCTGTACTTTAGGCTAAAGCAAATCTTTATATATATCTTTAATCTGCTTTTTATTTTTAGAAACCCTGTTCTATTGATTAGCTCTTCACTCACTTGAATCTACAGACTCTACTCATTTCTTCCTGTCAAAGCAAAAAATGCACTCACAAAGATAAACAGGTAAGGAAAATTTTCATCAAGGCTAATGCAATAGAGAAAAGAGATCAAAACACACTGTTAACTCTGCTGAAACAATGAACATGATAGTTTTTAGGAACTGGGATAGGAGGATTATAGGCCATCTACATTTGCTAATTGAACTTACCCAAAGGAAAAGTAAAGTTTCTGATATCATCAGGATAGAAAGTACTTTTATAACTTGAAGCAGGACCCATCAGTTATCTTCCAAACCTCCCTCAGAGACTGGGAAACAGGGTGCTATCTTCCCTGGTGATTACATTTCAAAAGGATTGTTCCCAGGTCCTTGAGAGACAGTCCTGGGTTATAAAACTAGCAGGAGGCTTTTAAAAATATTTATATGTCAAAGGGGCAGAGAAAAAATGTGCAATTACAACTTTTCTCAAATAAATGCACTAAGAAAAGGGAGACCTAGAAACAAGAAGAAACCTCTCTAAGTTTTAGTCAAGCTGAGGTGAATACTATGGCTAACTACAGATGCATGTGTTTTCCTTCTTATAACAGCAAATAAACAAATAAAACAAATCATAAATCCTTATTTAATTCCTCATCTTCCTTTTCCTATGCGAATGTGTAGTGTAACTAAGTGGTCTGCTCTGACAGAAAGGTTTAGTCAATTTTACTATTGTTCACAATTCTCTACAGACAATGCAAAATCATAGCCAGAATGCCTTCTCCACCAACTACCTCTTTACATCTATTCTATTCCCCTATTTCTTGCTTTTCCTTCCCAGCCAAACACCTTGAAAGTATTTTCTATGATCAGTGTATTTGCTTCTTCATTGAAATTATACTATCCTACTGAATTTGCTCTTTTCAGTCACCAAAAATTGAATTATTTATAAATCCAGTTGGTATTTTATAGTTCTTATCTTGTGTATTCTCTTAGATGCATTTGGCAGTCTGATATCATACATCTCTGGCTCTCCTGTTACTCTTGTCTACATCTTATCCTCTTTGGTGATCCCTTTTTCCTCTGTCAGGTCTTTAAATGCCCTTGTTTCTCTTTCAAAATCTCTTGTCTTTCACCTTGAAATATTCTCTGGGCAACCATAGTCTTCCTCATAGACTTATGTACATCCATATTATGACGACTGCAAACTGTAATTCTAGCCCATGTCTCTTTTATAAGCTTTAGGCTCATACCCCTAACTCCATTCTAAATATCTCCCTTAGCTATCCCAAGGAAATCTTAAAGTCAATAAAACAGAAAAAGTCAACTTGTTCCAATTCTACTATTTTCCCAAGCTGAAAACCCAAGAGCTAACCTCAATTTATTTTATCTCTCATTTCAGATTTAGTTAACTAGAAACTTTTACATCATTTCAGTTATACATATCTTGGACCTATCCACTTCTTTCAATCTCCCATGTTATTTTCTATCAAATTCAGGGCACCACATATCTCATGTGAGTTATCATAATCTCCAAAGCCAGCAGCTCTGTGTAGGCAGTAAAATTATCCTTTTTCAATCAAGGCTGTGTTCTGTTCTTAGCACATTGCCCAGGACAAAATAAGAATTTCATAGATATTTATTAACTAAGTGACTGAAGGTAAACCTGATATTTTCTTGTTTTAATCAAAAGGAAACATGGATTTTGAATCTTTTCAATGATTACTTGAATGGTTTATTTAGAATCCAAAGTTACATGCCATATGTATTGAATAGATAACTAGTAACTAACTTCTGAATCAACTGCACACTTATCTGTTTCACATTACACCAAAACATGTAATAAGTTAATAAGTCCACACCCTCACCAGCAAGTAGGTCTGAGCCATACTGTGCTCCATACTTCAATTATCTGTGTGACACACCACCTTAACTTATTAAAACAAAAACTATTTTATTATATTATGTGATTTTATGAATTGACTGGGCTCGCTTAGGAAGTTCTTCTTCTCCACAAATTGTCACCTGGGTTGCAGTCATCTGGAAGCAATGCTGGGCCAGAATATCCAAGGTAGATTACTCACAATAGCTGTTGGCTATTGACTGGGAGTTCAGCTGGGGCTGCCTGGGGCTATTCCTACATTACATCACGACAGTGGTTTCCAAGTGCATAAAAGTAGAAGCTCCCAGACCTTATTAAGCTTTATGCTCAGAATTGGCTGAGCATTACTTACTCCCCATACTGTATTGATTAAAACAGGTCACGTGGCCAGCACAGACTTAAGAGAAAAAAACTATACAATTATGTGTATACTGAGAGGCTTAGTTTATTGGGTGTTACCAAAGTAGCAGGCTAGCACAATTTATTGACTTGGAGCAAGTCCAGTGTTTATGAAGGGCCAACAAACCACAGCTTCCTTGCATCTCCACATTTGACCACAATACGCAATTGATTTTCTGTCTTCTATACCATTTAACATAATAGTTTCCTATAAAAGCTTGTATTCAGATTACTGGGATACTGACACTCTCCAGAAACCTTACCAGATTTTTCTTCTTAGGGGCAAGAATCTTCTCTATTATTGTTGTCTTAAATATCTTTATTGAGATCTAATTCACATATAATAAAATTCACCTATCAAAAGTGTACAGTTAGATAATTTTATTATTTTCACACAACTGTGTTACCATCACCACAATCTATATCTAGAATATTTTCATCACCCTACAAATGTACCTTTTAGCAGTCACTCTTCATTCCTTTGCCTTTTAGTCCTAGGCAACCACTAATCTACATTCTCTTTCTATAGGTTTCCCTGTTCAATACATTTCATATAAGTGGAATCATAAAATATGTTGGTGTTTTAACTCGTTTCTTTAAATTAAAATATTTTTTCAATGTTGACCTATGTTATAGCATGTATTAAAACTCTATTCCTTTTTATTGTCAAGTAAAACTCTCTTTTGTATTGTTGTTTATCCATTCATGAGTTGATAGTCATTTTGGTTGTTTCCACATTTTAGTTGTTATGAATAATGCTGTTTTAAACGTTCATGCATACATATTTGTGTGGACATGTGTTTTTCTTTTTCTTGGATGAATACCTAAGAGTACTTGGTCATATGTTAAACTAATGTGTAACTTTTGAGGAAATGCCAAACTTTTTTTTTTTTTCCAAAGTGGCTGTACTCTTTTACAATTCCACCAGCAATGAACGAGGGTCCTTGTTTCTCCACGTCCTCAATAAGATGTGTTATTGCTTATCTTTTATTTTTTTTTAATTATGGCCATCTAAATGGGTATGGAGTTGTATCTCATTGTGGTTTTGATTTGCATTTCCCTAATGACTAAAGATGTTGAACTTCTTTTCATGTGCTTACTGGTCATTTGTATATATTCTTTGAAGCAATATTTGTTCAAATCCTTTGCCCATAGTGAATTGGATGACATATTTTTATTACTGAAAAGTAAGAGTTTTTTATATAATCTGGATACAGTTGTTATCAGACATAGGAGTTGCAAATATATTCTCCCATTGCATGGGTTACCTTTTCATTAGTCCTAACCATTCATTTTATTTTATTTTATTAATTTTATTAAGGGATAGTTGATATACAAAAAAACACACAATTTAATGTATACCTCTTGCTGAGTTTGAACATATGGATACTTCCATGATACCATCACCACAACCATCTATTCAAAAGATCATGTGGATTTTATTTTTTATTCTTTAATATGGTGTATTACATAGGTTGATTTTCAGATGTTAAAACAATATTGCATTTCTGGGACAAATTCTATTTAGTAGTGGTGTTTAATCCTCTTTAGATGTTCATTACTTTGGTTTACTGATATTTTGTTGAGGATGTTTGCATCTATATTCATAAGAGATATTCATCTTTAGTTTTCATTTCTTGTGATGTCTTTTTCTGGTTTTAGTGTCAAAATAAAACTGGCTTCATATAATGAATTTGAAAGTCTTTCCTCCTCTTTTATTTTTTGAAAGGGTTTGTGAGTAATTGTTATTAATTCTTCTTTACATGTTTGGTAGAATTCATGAATAAAGTCACCTGGACCTGTGACTTTTCTTTGTGGAAAGATTTTAAAATCACCAATTCAGCTTCTTTACTTGTTATAAGTCTATTCATATTTTCTATCTCTTCTTAAGTCAGTTTTGGTAGTGTCTTTCTAGGAATTTTTCCATTTTATCTCAATTACTTAATTTGAAAAAGTTGTTCATGGCATTCCCTTAGAATTCTTATTTCTTTAATGTCAGTATGGCTTTCACTCCTTTAATCCTTGTTTTAGTAATTTGAGTTCTTTCTCTCTCTTACTCTCTCTCTCTTTCTCCTTCAGTCTAGCTAAAGTTTTTAAATTTGGTTGATCTTTTCTAAAACTAAACACTGATTTGGCTGATTTTTTTCTTTTTTTAGTCTCATTTATTCTCACTCCAATTTAATTATTTCTTCCCTTCTTTCTGTTTTATTTCGTTATTATTTGTTCTTTTCCTAGTCTCTTAAGGTGGAAATTTATGTTACTGATATGAAATTTTCTAAATAGCCATCTACAACTACAAATTTCCTTCTGAGCACTGCTTTAGCTGCATCTCATAAGTTTTGGTGTATTGTATTTGAGTTTTCTTTCATCTCAAAATTATTTCTATTTTCCCTTGTGATTTATTCTTAGACATATTGATTATTTAGGAGACTGGTTTAATTTCTAAATAAATGTGAATTTCCAAAATTTCCTTCTGTATTTATTTCTAATTTAATTTCACCGTGGTCATAAACATACTTTGTGTGATTCCCATTCTTTTAAAGTCTATCAAAGCATGTCTGATAGCCTGGTAAATGGTTTACCCTGGAGAATGTTCCATATGCACTTGAATATGGTATGCTTTTGTTGTGTTCTACAAATGTCTGTTAGGTCTAGTTTGTTTAAAATGTTGTTCAAATCCTTCATTTTCTTGTTGATTTTCTGTCTAGTTGTTCTATCCATTATTGAAAGTAGAATATTGAAGACTTCAACTCTTATTGTTAAATTATTTATTTTTCCCTTTCACTCTGTCAGTTTTTGCTTCATGTATCTTTGGCTCTATTTTTATATACATGCATGTTTGTAAGTGTTATATTTTCCTGCTGGAAAATATTTATTTATTTCACATAAAATTTCACTCTTTATTTCCTGTAACATTTTTTTGTTTGAAAATTTATTTTGTCTCATATTAGTATAGCTATTCCAAATTTCTTGTGGCTTACTGTTTGTGTGATATCTTTTTCCATCTTTTTTCTATATGTGAGTCTATTATTGTATTCATTTATTTTGTTAATCTTATTTTAAATTTATTTTTTCTTGAAAGAAAGATTCTTTAAATTCTACAGCGCTTTACAATTTTCAAAAGTTTCACACACATGATTTCATATAATCCCATAATAACCCCTTTTTCTCTCCCCTACCCCTATCGTGCCTTTCCCCCTCCCTGTCCCCACTGGTAATCACTAGCTTGTTCTCTGCATCTGTGAATCCACTTCTTTGAATCTAAACTGTCTCCTGTAGGCAGCATATAGTTGGATCTTTATTTTTTCATTGTGTCTAATAATCTGTCCCTTTCGACTGGATTGTTTAGTCCATTCACATTTAATGTTATTATTGATAAGATTGAATTTACATCTGCCATTTTGGGTTTTGTTTTCTATATATGTCTCAGGTCTTTTGTGTTCCTAGGTCCCTCCTTTACTATTTTATTTTGGATTAAGTGAATATTCTCTAGTGCAACATTTAGATTCCTTTGATGAGTTTTTCAATATATTAAAAAATTATTTTTAGTGGTTTCTGCAGGGCTTACAATATACACCTCAATTTATAAATATCAACTTAATATTTATATGAAATTAATTCTAGTGAAATATAGAAATTTTACTCTTATAATGCTCCAACTACTCTTTCTTGTTTTTTACTATTATTGTTACACAGTTGACCCTTGAACAACATGAGTTTGAACTGTGTGAGTCCACTTATACACAGAATTTTTTCAACAGTAAATAGTATGGTACTACACAATTGGCAGTTGTTAAACCCACGAATGCAGAACCACAGATACAGAGGCAGACTATAAGTTATATGTGACTTTTTGACTGCGTGGAGTGTCAGTGCCCCTAAGCACTGCATTTTACCCAATTACTTTTTCAATAAGTCAAAAAAGGAAAGTAAGGAAATATGTAGTTATACTATTCTCTGCAATTAGTCACATAATTTCCATTACCAGTACTCTTTGTTTTTTTCATATGGATTTCAATTACATGCAAAACATTAGTTTTAAAACTCAGTCATACCGATATTATTATTTAAATGGATACTATTTTGAAAAAATATTCAGCTTAATATGCTACTATATAATGGATAAAATTTTTCCTTTTCTAAAGGTCTAGTTGATTTTGGTTATGATCTATGTTTTTTACAAGAGAAGAATGTCTTATTTATTTTCATGTCTTATTTATTTTCAATTAGGTAGATAGTGGAAGAGAAATAGGGTTTGAAATGCCTGGAGCTTGAACTGATCTGCAGAAGGCCTCCCAAATTACATGTGAAAGTAATTTGATGACAGTTCTAAATATTTACCTGTTATGGCAACCAGTGAGCTGTTAAGGTGAAAGTAACTTTCTAAACTATCAATAGTAAGAAACAAATTTTGATCAATTATGCTAGAGAAAAATTACTTTTTATTCTTTCAACTTGTTACCTTAATGAACAAGCTGTCAAAGTCTGCAGCCAACAAATGTAGAAAAATTGAAATATTATTAAGAGGATAGATTAGGTGGTTAAATAATTAAAATGTTGGGGGATTTTTTTCTAGATTTTGTGATGATCTGGATGCTTATCAGCTTCAAAATTTGTATTTTGTGAAATATTTTCTCATTTTATATAAACATTCCATTTTGTGCCTATTGTGTTCTTTTGTGTAAGTAGGGTATGGGAAATCATATGAGCTTCACACCCCATAAAACCTAGATCTGCTGCTTCCTGACCATCTTCCTTCACACCTTTTGCTTTAACCCTTCTTTGACCAACTTCCCCTACCCTGCCACCAACAACTCCCAAACAGAAACCCCTGGGGTGAAAGAGGATAATCTCAAAGCCAGAAGAATCTATTAACTCTGTAGTAACCCAAAAATGCTTAGATTATGAGGTTGTTTTTCTCTGGGCCCAGGAATGATTAACCAGGATAGACATTTGGGGGTCACCCTTGGTGTTTGCTATTAAATCCCACCGCATTCTAACATTTCTATTATAAATGCCTGGAATTGAAATGGAATTATTCAGATTAGTTATGGAGATTTTCTAAAATTAATCTCTTTCCCTTTATCTCAATTCCTCTAGCTAATCTAGGGGTCACTGACATCAGAGAGTCAATGTTCCCCTTCTCTAGCAAAGACAATTTAAGTCTATATGCTTGCAGTTCCATAAATTAAAATTTCTCCCAAAAAAGGCAAAATAAAAGGTGTGTTTTCAAATTCTTCTTGAGAAAACTCACCTTTCCCCTTTTTCATATTGTGCCCTATTTTCTTCTAGAAAAATAAATGAATCAGTGCTCATAAGAAGTTACTTATGCACTTTTTATACTATATTCGGCTTTCTATCTTCCATTTTAGTTATAAATCAAATTGACTAAATTTTCTAATTATTGTATAAATTAATTGAGGACAGAGAGGCTATCTAGATTCTTCAAAAATACTAAGAGGTCAGAAATATTTATTAAGATATGAATTATAAGTTGATTGTTCCCAATGTTCGTATGATCAGTCTGTGGGATTACTCTTTGGTTACTCAGTGTTGATTACATATTTACATTCAATGTGAGAAAATGTTGGTTCTTGGCTTTATTGAATTATTTCTCTTTTACTCTGAGAATATTCATTCTATTTTGAATTCGTTTTGATTTTAAGGATTTTTTTATCTTTATTTTTTAGTTATTTTGTTGATTTAAACATTATTAAATATATAGGGATTTTTTTAAAAGACAAGCTAGAGGACAAAATAATAAATATGATCCAATATTTTTCTACCACAATTTTTACCAAAAGGAATGAAATCTTTGTAATAACTGTTTAATAACTTCATAAAACATTATTTATAAAATATATTAAAATATTATTTTATAAACAATTCTAGTTATATGTTTTGTTAAAATATAACAAAATAGCATATAACCTATATAATAAAAAAATTAACTTTAAAACAGCTAACAAAGTTATACTAGATACTAAAACTGTCAGATAATATGATATTTCTGTAAGTATATTACCAATTTAATGCACATTTCACCAGAGAATTAAATAAATGAGATTGATAATGTGTTCTTAGGACAATTTCCCAGTTGAAGTGTCATAGTGAACATAAATTTGGTCTCTGTTTGCTAACAATCAATTAGCCCTTAAGCCACATTGATGCTAAGTCTATTGTAAATACTACAAAGTCATCAAACTGACGGTGAAGTTTAGTTCCTGAGAAACTCAGGAAAATCTGATGTTTTGAATTGATAATTCTGTTGCATATTTTTAGAAATTAATTGGGTTTGAGTAAAATGCAGATAAAAATATTTGAAGAGCTTCTATTAAAATTTTATTAATCAATCAAAATGTTTTTAACTTAACAGCACTGCCCAAGCATCAAATTCTTGAATTCTGTCTTTAACAATGCTTCCTGCTTTATTTTTTATATGTCTTTGCTTTAACAAAAACTTTGCTTTCTTTGCTTTAACAAAATTCTTTAAGTTCTTTAAATTCTTTAACAAAAACTTCAAGTCCTGCAAGTGCATGCTGTCACCACTTTCTTGCAATTCCAAGGAGAGGGGGAGATATTCTCTCAGTTTGTTCTTCTGCCTAAGTTAATTTTCAGTCTTTCTTTCCAGCTCAAGTGTCTCTTTCTCCAAGATTGTGTCTTCTGACTTTCATTCCTTCTTACCACTTGCAACCCTTTAACCACTTATTTACAAATGAGTGGTGCACTGCTTCTTTAATATTCCTATGGCTCCATACTTCTCCATGTCTGAGTGAGGACACACATATTTTGCATCTTAATCACCATTTTCCGTATTGCAGGTTTCCTGCACCAGCACTAGCTCTGTCTCTGATTTTGACATCATCAAGATTTCCAAAACCTATTTCTTTTCCCTTAGTTTTTATCCACTTTGCCTCCCTACTCTCCCTCATGGCTAGGATCACTTTCACAAATCTTCACGCCTCAAACCCTGCCTATCTCACACATTTACCTTGCTGCATCCCCTGAAAAATCTCCCGATTAGCACTATGATCTGACTTCAATATATACAATACCTAAAAGATTGAGTAACTGCTGGGGGGAAAATAACATAACCGTGTAGGTCAGAACCATTGCAAATCTAGAGTCTTTAACCTCCGCCGAATCCTCTGTGTTCTTTGAAAATCCTTTTGTGTCTTACTGAGTCCACTATTTCATTCTTTCTCTTCGGTCATCTCTCCAGGCTTTGCCTTTTTCTTAAGTCTTTTCACAACTCACCACACTTATTTTCGGTAGACTTCTTGGCTTTTTTCTCTAGCTCTAAATGCTTGGGTTAAATTGAATTCATTAGCCATGAACTCCTTTAAGTTCAAAATCATAATAACAAAGTTGACAAATTTGCTATAATATTCCTTCCTTTCATTTAGTCTCTGAGAAAAAGCACCCCTTCTCCTCTTCAATTCAACCAGTTCATCTCCAAAAAATAGCTTCTTAATATCACTTTAATCCCTCTCATCTGCCCCATCTTCTCTTCTGCTACTTAGTGCATTATTTTTAGCCTTCTAAGTGCTTTTCTTGTACCTAGTGTCTCACCCCATCCTCTCAACCAATTCATTCTCTACATCACTGTCACAGAGATCTTTCTAAAATACAGATCTGATGTCATTCTTTGATCAAAATTCTTAATGTCTTCTCTTTAACTTTGTTCACAATCCAAATGTCTTAGCCTCACTAGTCAGTCCTGTCATGAGTTTGGCTCATCGCACAACTATCCTCCAGCTACACTCAACCTCTTGCATTTCTGATATGTTTTATATTCTCTTGTGTTTGTGTTTTTGGGTTTTATTTTGTTTCATTTCATGCCTTTGTCCATGTTGCTTCCTCTGCCTGGAAGGCTTTCTCCCTGAAAAAATTCTTTATGTAATTCAAAGTTTGCCTGATCTATAACATTTGACTGGACAACCTTTCTTCCAACAAACAATCCAGTCCACTATTTTTGGTGTCACACTCCTCTTTGTCCCCAATAACATTTTTCTTACATTCTGCCTTTTGTCTGTGTAGTGGGGGGTACAGACAGCCTCATTTGCCCAAGATCACACAAACATTACATACAAAAAGCTTTTCCCAAAATTAGTTTATTGATAACCATGAAACCACGAAACCACCTTACTTTTTTTTTAAACATCCTATACAAAACAATGCTAAAGTTGTCTTACTATGTCATTAACATTTAGGGCAAAATAAACAGTATCAGATAGCACATGCTACAGTGTCACATTTATTTTGTGTGATTGTTGTATTTTATTAAGTGGTAGACATTATTGAACAACATACCTAATACTATCAATCTTACCCTGGGTGTAAAGGACTGTGTTGAAATGTATATAATCTGTTGGTATGTGGTTGTTAATGAGACCCTCTCTAAAGGATGATTTGAAAAGTATGTTTAGATATTTCATTATAGACACAGGAAAATGCTTATCATTTAAAATCATTTATCTTATTCTTGTTCATTCATTTATTCATTCCCTCAATATATACTTATGGAACATCCAGTAGGTGCTAGGCACTGTGTTAGTTGATGGTTACATGTTGGTTACATAAAATAATTATGGTTCTGGCTTCATGATATTTATAGTCCTTACTTTTGCCATTCCAGTTACAAATACAGTGACAAGATATACCAGATGAGTAGACAATAGGCATTTCTGATCTAATATAACCATTTACAAGTATATGATAGACAAAGACATACTAACTCATGTCAACACTTGACTGGAGTTGGAAGTAAC
Organism: Balaenoptera borealis; assembly: GCF_965194805.1. NCBI lineage: Eukaryota > Metazoa > Chordata > Mammalia > Artiodactyla > Balaenopteridae > Balaenoptera > Balaenoptera borealis. The sequence goes on along the minus strand of NC_138869.1, from coordinate 63,484,231 downwards.
ACTTCCATTGGATTTCTCCACACACATCCATTTTGCTGATTAGGATCCTTATTATAAGCATATCCACCTTATAGAAAAATGAAACTTTTAGTCAATATCCTAGGTCAGAAAAAGTGTAGCCATCTTCTGTTTACAAACAAAGGAAGAAAATAACCATTTTCATATACTGTCATGAGTCAGTGTATTACCCGTTCTCATATGCTACCCCATTTCATAGAGCAGACTTGCTACTTGTATTCTTGCACTCGTTTTACAGACAAAGGTTCAAATATTCTGAAAAGATATATGTATGTTTCTGAACAGTACACGTCCAATAACTATTAGTGCCAGAATTTTAATTCAGGACAGAACCCTTTCTATTACCTAGCTGCTATATGATTACCAACATGAAGATTGAACAGGTTTTCATCTGACCAAGGACACATCACAATCAAACAATTTCTTCTGAAGAAGCATCTGTAGAGTAGTAAACCAGCACATCAAGGAATTAGTGTGAGAAAGCTTATTTTCCTTCAAGAAAACCACATTCTAGAGTTATCAAAAAATAAAATGTGTGCAAGTGTCAATATGAGTATCTCAGTCCTCAGTAGGTAGGACAACTGAGAAGGAATTGCACTTTGAACAGAATAAGCAGTATTACCTAGTGGAGATGTCAATGGGAAAAGTGTAATAGATGAAGATGAATGTCCATCTGATAGATTCTCATGACTAGTTGCCAGGGAGCATTATTTCTGGAAAAAAATACTGCACTGGATGAATTAGCATCAAGATCTAGTCCTCATACTTTTAGAATTATTTTGTAGGCATTTAAGCCCTCAGACTTATCCATGAAGGTTTCCTTTCCTGCTTTAGAGCATGGATAAACTACCACAAGATCAACTTACATCATCTCTATGTTCCTAAAATGTTCTGTGAGTTTTAAATTGATCCTAATCGAAAAGTAACAGAGATTTCTTTTTGAAGACCTAGGATTGGCTTTTTTGGAATCCGTATTTGTATAAATATGCTTCTTAAAATGATTTAAAACTTAAACAACTTGTTTTTATTTCTTATAAGGGAAAGGGATTAGAAAGGTCTGTACATAGTTAGAAAATCCTTATGGTCATTCCTTGGTTTATTATTCAACAATTTTTGAGTATCTATTTTGTACCAGATTCTGGCATGTGCTAAGAATATATAAATGCACAAATGGTTCCTGCCTTCATGGAGTAGCAATCTAAGGGAAAATACACTTGACAATTAGTGTTTTAAAAATACCTTAAAAATGATACAAATGAATTTATATACAAAACAGAAATAGACCCACAGACATAGAAAATAAACTTATGATTACCAAAGGTGAAAGGGGAAGGAGGGATCAATTAGGAGTTTGGGATTAACAGATACACACTACTATATATAAAACAGATAAACAACAAGGACCTACCATATAGCACAGGGAACTATACTCAATATTTTGTAATAATCTATAAGGGAAAATAATCTGAAAAAGAATATATATATATTATAAAATATATAAATATTTTATATTATATATGTATTATATATATATATATATATAACTGAATCACTTTGCTGTACACTTGAAACTAACACAACATTGTAAACCAACTAGACTTCAATAAAGAAATAAAATTTAAAGAAAAAAATGTTCAGGAAGAGCAAACAGCTAGTGCAAAGGCCCTAAGTAGCAATATGCATGGTGTTACCATTTGTGAACTATTCCTGAATTAGAAAATTTTAACCTTGAGAGCTTATCTCTTATGAAATTACTAGCACCTCTAGACCCTCTCCCAAATAAAGTAACTCAAACTCGTAAAAAAAAAAAAAAATACAGATATGTGATCTTCTTCCAAAATATGTGCTGCCAATATAAATCTTAATAGAAGATTAATTAATTTGCTGTTGATTATTCTAAGGTGAGACTGACATTAAAGGGAATTTAAAACTTCTTGCAGATCTTCTGGAGCTGCTATTGTCAAACACTTGTTAGAAGTATAGAACTGTTTATTCTCTATACTGAAAATCTCTCAGTTTTGCTTTCATTGTACCCTGATCTGGTAATAGCACCTATATTTTCTGTAAGAAGTTTCTACTCTTGCATTCCACATAGGCTCAGTGGCTGTCAATCAAAATACCTATGTTCTTTTCCCAAGAAGTAGACAAGGGGCACAGACCAGAACAATTTAAGTCTCTTTTCAGAGCATTTTAATCTTGAATCAAAGGACATAAAAATACAGATTAGTTAGAGCTGATTTGTCTACTGCAACAGGACCATAAGGAAAAAGCCCATCTAAACTGCAGCTTATATTTTCCTGTTGTGGCTCTGGGTTCTGAACAGTAGTCTCCCCTTTAACTGTGGCTTCACTTTCCATGGTTTCAGTTACCCACTGTCACCAGCAGTCTGAAAATATTAAGTGGAAAATTCCAGAAATAAACAATTCATAAGTTTTAAATTCTGCCATTCTAAGTAGTGTAATAAAATCTCACACCATCCTGCTTCATCTCAGCCAGAATCTGAATCATCCTCTATTCAGTGTATCCACACTGTATACACTACCGGCCATTAGTCACTTAGTAGCAGGCTCATTTGTCAGACTGACTGTCAAGGTATCTCAGTGCTCGTGTTCAAGTAAACATTATTTTACTTAATACTGGCCCCAAAGTGCAAGAAGTGATGATGGCAATTTGAGTATTCCAAAAAGCAGCTGGAAAGTTCTTCCTTAAGTAAAAAGGTGAAAGTTCTTGACTTAATAGAGAGAGAAGAAAAATTGTATGTGGAGATTACTAAGATCTACAGTAAGAATGAATCTTCTATGTGTGAAATTGTGAAGGAAAAAGAAATTTGTGAAAGAAATTCTGCACCTCCTACTTCAAAGATTGTGGCCACAGTTTGAGATAAGTGCTTAACCATGGAAAAGGCATTAAATATGTACAATAAGATGTTTGGAGACAGGCCACATTCACATAATTTTTATTACAGTACATTGCCATAATTATTCTATTGTATTATTAGCTATTGTTGTTAATCTCTTACCATATTTAATTTATAAATTAAATTTTATCTTAGTTATGTATGTATAGGAAAAACATAGTTTATATGGCATTCAGTAGTATTCAGAGTTTCAGGCCTCCATTGGGGGTCTTGGAACTTATCCCCAGCAGATAAGGGGGAGTACTGTGTTTTCCTCAGTCAAGCCCTACCCTAGGTTCTGGGGGTAAAATGGTGAACAAACAGATGTGGTCTTTGCTTCATCATGCAGATGTTTATCAAAAAATCTCAAAAATGAATTAACCATAAACTGAGGTAAATAGAACCAAAAAAGGATTGGGATTGAGCATAGCAGTTAGGTGCTTGTTTTAGTCAATATTGTGTAAAACCTCAAGACTTTCCTCCCCATCTTTCTTGCTAAGTGGTATTTTTGAGATTTGTTGAGAATTATGGTTTAATTTAATTATATAGGTAGATACACATGAACTCAAATGTCCAACTGTGTTATATATTTCAGATACCTTAAAATAGTATATATGAAACAGGCATGGTCTGTTGCATCCTTGTGCTTTGAGTTCTCAGTGTGTATAAATGAATGACAGCAATTAAATCTCCTTCAAAATGATTTTGCAAGTGATAAAGACTCTCCCCTTGACCAACTTCAGACAGGCTTCTCTGAACTCTCTTTTTGACTAAGCCGTGTCCTTGGGCCTGCCTAACCCATTTGTAGCAAAAATCCTGCTAAATCAGTTTAGTAAGAATCCCCCACTCTTGATATCTGAACACCTTCTATATCTGATCACCCTTGATATCTGATCACAGAGGCTGGCCTTCAGCAAGAATCCTGTGAGGTCGGTTTAGCAAGAATCCCCCACCCTTGATGTCTCCTCTTGGTAACTTTCCACCCACTGACCCTCTCGCTCTACGCTCTGGTTGCATCCCATAGCAGTCTCTACTGAATTTGGAGTTGAGACCAAGCTCTCTCTCTCATTGTAATAGTCCTGGTAAAGTCTTTCTTACCAGAAGTGTCAGAATAGCTTTTTCTTTAACATGTGCCATTGACTTTAGGCAACTCATTCACCCACTGTTACTTTTCCACTCTTGCCCTTGAAAATAAAGATAATCTAATCATGCAAATCATGAGATTTGAAATTATGAAATATCTTTCTTTGTTTTAAATAGCATAGTTTGTACTTACTCTGAAAATTAATTTAACAAAAGGTTAATACTTAATGTAGATGCCTTTAACATATATCATGTATGACCTGTGTATAAATATTTAATCTGAATTCAACAATTTGTAGCAGATAAAGTATGAACTGAATCTAATCAATTCCATTTATATAGGCATCCTGAAACCAAATTGAGAAATTATTTTTTAAAACATATCCTGACTAGTTTTCATTTATCTGACCATTATATAGACAGGGTTTATATAAGTGCCAACAATAATGAATTTATTATTGACCTTGAATAGAGTCACATTTATTTTAACCTTTATTGATTTGTATATCGGCAACTATGTGGAATAATTTTAACATGTATTTTTCTATGCTTGTGTAAAAAGACACCTCAGAAACTATATATTATTATTTTACCTCATCTGAACTGTGTGTGCATATGTCAGACGAAGAACCTTTGATTTTTTTTGAAGTGTTGGCATTAGAATTATTATTTTATTATTTGACTTGTGCACATGTACACATGTAGACACTAATAAGGGAATCCTTAAGGTTAAAATAATCTATAAAAAACTTTTTAAAAAATTTAGATCATGGATTGAAAGCAAAACAATTGAAAATAAAATGCTATATTTATTTTTTCTGACAATCTGTGGCACTCTTTTCCAGCTCAGTGAATTTTTTAAAGGTGTATATATCATTTATGAAATAAAGTACAATTTTATCCATCTATTTCTGCTGAAGAACCCAGAGAAGCTTGTCTAAACATTATTTCATTTACCCAATTGTCAACTTACATTTTATTACCAAATTTTTATCATATGGCAAGGGTGACATTTTAACTCTTAGTTGATAAATTATTTAAAACATGTTTTTCTAGAATCATTACTTTTCAGGAATTTTAAAGTCAGTCATGGATAAAATGAAAGAAAACAATAATTACAAATTAACCAAACTCACCCTTTTGATAGATAAACACATGATTTGATAGATACATGTCCATTTTCACCAGCAGCTTACTTCATATCTAGACTCCACTTACAGGTCTCTAAGTCTGAATTCCTACCATGTAATTTATGTTCTCATTTAATATAAGTTCTCTCTAACTGATTCCTTGCACAACTTATGTTACCCCCTAAACCCCCACTTGTCCTTCCCCATTCTTATACTTATCACATATTTTGTCAAATAAAATCTTTGATAAAGTGTTAGAAGTGGACCACTGATGGTGTTCTCTCCAACTGACTTTTTTTCTTATAAGTTTGAGGGCTCTACCTCAGCCAAACAAAATTATTTGTTATGGACACAAAATTGCACTCTAAGTTTATGAAGTTATTAATCTACTTTCATTTATAATTCTAACTAATATTGACCCCCAAAGCATCTTTCCAGACTAGCCCCTGTGTGACTTTTGACTTGAATGAGCTCCTGAATCTCAGTGTACCTCCGTACCCCCAAGTGTGGTCCTCCAGAATGTGCAGCATTGAGAAAAAAGGAAACTAATAAGTACACTAATTTAAATTTAATTATGCACATGGTAAGAATAACATTTAATTTCAATCCTGAATTAAGAGAACAGATGACAGACATTCTCAAGAACATCTGTCATCCACTGTGATTTATTTTACTACAAAGTGTTTCTGCATTTATAAAGAGTGGCCACTGGGTGCTGCAGGTACCCACTCAAGTCTGAGTCCCTGCCCTGTGCAGATATTCCATCGGTGATAAAAACAATCAAGGAGATCAGCTTGGTGCTTTGTTACCACCTAGAGGGGTGGGATAGGGAGGGTGGGAGGAAGTCGCAAGAGGGAGGGGATATGGGGATATATGTATACATATAGATGATTCACTTTGTTATACAGCAGAAACCAATACAACATTGTAAAGCAATTATACTCCAATAAAGATGTTAACAATAAAATAAAATAAAAATAAATATGAATATTGATCATTTAAAAGCAGAAGAATAAAATATATTCTTTAGCAAATATCAAGAAAAGCACTTGCCTTAGCATCTATGTATCTTATTGTCTGTATTGTTTACTGATATTTACACTTGAATACTTTATATGAGATAACTTATTCCCTTTCTTAGGATGAGAAGTATGGGGTAGTGGTTATTTTCATTTTAAATATAAAGGAAATCAAGGCACAGAGTTTACTTCATGTATTAAACTAATGATAGAGACCACCCTGGAATTTCTATCTCCTGACTGAGAAGAGAACTATTTCCATTGTCTTTTTCTTTGTGATATAGTCTTAGACTTGACAAAACCTCTACATTCAATCAAATAATAAGTGACATAATTGTAGGTGCCACTACATACCAACTAAATAGAATCAGTGAGCTTCAGTTAAGCAAACGTATTTCAAATAAGACCAGAACTAGTATTCTCAACAAGTCAAATTAATAAACAAGAAATTAGATTCATTAAGACCCTACTTCTGTTCACTTGTCTCTGAGATTAGCAGATTGCCAGTTGGTGCCAGATTGAGCCAGTTGGTAAGACAGACATTCATCTCTTCAATGAAGCTTCCCTCTGCTTGCAGGTGTCTAATCGGTTTTCCATGAAACTGGAGGAAAACTTGTAATTCCAGCCTCGTTTTCCTTAAGAATCCTTCATAAACCGTACCCCTGTAATTTATTTTCACCTGCCTCTATACTCATCATGCTTCTTATTCTGAAATATCCCTTTTCCAAGACAACTCCAATTTCTCTTCATTCATGATGCCTTCTACAAATCTCAAATTGGAAATAATTTCTTCCTTATTTGTAATCCCACAGGATTTTGTTTACAGATCTAATTATAATATTAAGGTATGTATTTCTTTCTGTTTCACAATTAGGCATTTTTTTTTCCACATGTCTTTCTCTCCAACAATTGATATATTGAATTACTTATTCATTCATTTACAAGTGTCTGATGAGTACCTACTATGAGCTCAGGACTGCTCTAGGCCCTGAGAATAAAATAGTGAACAAAACAAAATCCCAACCTTCATGGAGCTTACGAGGATGTAGTTTAGGCAGAGAATACTACATTTGCCAGAGACACATGGTATGGAAAATGTAAAGGAGGCTAAAAGAATAGAAAGTGATTACAACCCAAGTAAACAGACTCTCTGTTGGGGAGAGAGGTGAGCAGAGGTCTGAGTGCCCAGAGCAGAGGGGTCATGTTCTATCTGAGAAAGGAGAGAGAGATCCCAACAGGGGAACAGTGCTGCAAAGTCTGGGGCAGAAGTGAACTTGGCCACCGGACTTGGAAGGAGGCAAGTTCAGAGAACGGGGGGAAATGATATCTTATCATAAGGCCTTATCTTCTCATATTGTTGGTGGGTTTTACACAGAGTAATACTCAAAGGTAATGCAATATAGTGATTTGGGGGATGCAAAATCTCTTTTGAATTGAATTTCATCTCCTTCTTCGTTTAATGACCTTGAGCATATTGCTTAGCCTGAGGCTTGGGGTCTCCCTTAAATCAAGGTTTTCATTGTCTATTTGAAAACTTTATATTAAGATCATCTATTAAGAAAAAAGAGATAAGTTAAAAAGGTAAATTCTCATAGAAAACAAATGTATATTTAGGATAAATTGTTGAGTAGAACTTTTTTCCTAAAATAAACATTATAAAGCACATTAATACTCAAAAATCAGACAGTTGTTTTCTTATTTTAACTGGTCAAACTCCTTAGAGAACCTAGCTCCTTTCTGCACTGAAAATCAGCTCCAACAGCAGCTTTCTCTGCTCTGAGGAGCAATGTTCTTGCCTCCATCAGGAAAAAAGGAACTCATTCATCTGGACTCTAATTTTTCCCCTTTCAATTTGATCTGCATTAAATTCTGAGGTTGACTCTTTCCACTTTAATTCTAAAGACAATTGAAGAAGATAAATTCATAGACTTTTTAATGATGGCCATTCTGACTGGTATGAGGTGGTACATCATTGTAGTTTTGATTTGCATTTCTCTAATAATTAGCAATGTTGAGCATCATTTCATGTGCCTGTTGGCCATCCATATGTCTTCTTTAGAGAAATGTCTATTAAGATCTTCTGCCCATTTTTTTTTAATTGGGTTGTTTCTTTTTTGATATTGAGCTCTATGAGTTGTTTGTATATTTTGGAAATCAATCCCTTGTCGGTCACATTATTTACAAATATTTTTTCCCATTCTGTAGGTTGTCTTTTTATTTTGTTTATGGTTTCTTTTTCTGTGCAAAAGCTTTTAAGCTTAGTTAGGTCTCATTTGTTTATTTGTTTTTATTTCCATTACTCTGACAGATCCAAAAATATATTGCTGCAAGTTATGTCAAAGAGTGTTCTGCCTATATTTTCATCCAGGAGTTTTATAGTATCCAGTCTTAATCTGTTATCCATTTTGAGTCTACTTTTGTGTGTGGTCTTAGAGAAAAAGTCTACAAATAATAAATGCTGGAGAGTGTGTGGAGAGAAGGGAACCCTCCTACACTGTTGGTGAGAATGTAAATTGATACAGCCACTATGGAGAACAATATGGAGGTTCCTTAAAAAACTAAAAGTAGAGCTACAATATGATCCAGCAATCCCACTCCTGAGCATACATCTGGAGGAAACCATAATTCAAAAAGATGCATGCACCCCATGTTCATTGCAGCACTGTTTATAATAGCCAGGGCATGGAAGAAACCTAGGTGTCCATTGACAGAGGAATGGATAAAGAAGATGTGGTACATATATACAATGGAATGTTATTCAGCCATGAAAAAGAATGAAATAATGCCATTTGCAACAACATGGATGGACCTAGAGATTATCATACTAAGTGAAGTAAGTAAGCCAAAGAAAGACAAATATCATATGATACCACTTATACGTGGAATCTAAAAAAAATGATACAAATGAACTTATTTACAAAACAGAAATAGACTCCTTGACATAGAAAACAAACTTATGGTTACCAAAGTGGAGCGGGAGAGAGGGATAAATGTGGAGTTTGGGATTAAAATATACACACTACCGTATGTAAAATAGATAACCAACAAGGACCTACTATATAGCACAGGGAACTATACACAATATCTTGTAATAACCTATAATGAGAGAGACTGTATAAAAAGCATATATATATATTTACTATATATATGTATAACTGAATCACTTTACTGTACACCTGAAACTAACACAACATTATAAATCAACTATATTTCAATAAATTTTTTTTAAAAAAGCAAAAGTTTAATTCAAATGATGTAAACTACCAGTTGACAAACATGCTCTGAAACATTAACATTGCCTAATTAATTATGAGTTTGGGGATGAATTTCTAAATTCACCTCCTACTAACACCCTCTTTCTTCCCTTCCCTTGTGCCTCTCTACCCTGGAAAACATAGCTTGTTTCTTTATACCTCTGTGGGTTTAGTTACTGTCCTTTGGCACTCTATTTTCCCTTTACCTCATCTCTTCTTTGAAAATTCCTAATGTCATTAATTTCAGAAAACAACATTACAACCTCTGTACAGTCTTCCCTCACCACTTCACCCCCCATTAGAATGAATCAGATATCAATATCTGCAATGTTCCCTTATCATTTTATAGAACATAATATTCTACTACTCCTTATGCCATGATAAAATTATTGGTTTACAGTTTACAACCCTCCACTGGATTGCAAAACTCTCAAAGACAGAAACAATGTGTTATTAAATTTTGTAACCCTGGAAGAGAACCCAGTGAGAGATACATGGTAGAGATGAAAATTATTATTGGATTAATTGTACCTTAAAGAGAACGGTATTTCTTTTGGAACTAGAGAATTTCCCCTCTGTAAATTACTTAGGCAACTATCTCTATTCTCAAAAGCAAAAAAAGAAAAAGTTTACCTATCTGTAATATGTTGGCAGATAATTCTGCCTTTCTTTACCTAGAGTTTATCTCACCTTCTTAATTCTCTACCATCTGCTTGTAAACATACTTCCATCCACTGAGTCAGCCAAAGGCACTCTATGTCATAAAAATACTTGCTAAGATGTCAGCAATCATCTCCTGAGGGGAATGGTCCTTATATATCTCTCAACTTTGGTAGTTGTCCCAAGTGGTCTTGTATTATAATTTTTTATGTAGAGTAGAACTCGAAACTTCTGATAGATTTTATGCCTCTTAAAGTTAGAAATTGTGTCATACTCTTTGTATCATTCCTTGTATCCAATACATGCTTTGCATAAGGAAGATAATTAATACATATATCTTGAATGAGTGAATAAGTATACATAGGTAAGGCTATATTACAAATAGATATTTATTACTATCTATTTATAACTATCATTTATTCTTTTTTTTGTTTGTTTTGGTCATGCCATGCGGCATGCGCGATCTTAGTCCCCTGACCAGGGATCGAACCCTTCAGTGGAAGCGAGGAGTCTTAACCACTGGACGGCCAGGAAAGTTCTTATTTATAACTATCTTTTAAAGTAGCTATTCGTTTGTAGTGACTTTACCCCAAAGCTGTGAGAAAGAAGGACACTGGTCTTCAGTAGCGTTGGGCAAAATATTCTCTGAAAGCCAGTTCCTGACTACTGCCTGATTTTTCACTGCCCACTGGCCAAGAACATTTTTTACATTTTTAAAATTGGTTTAAACATAATAAAAAAAAAAAGAATGTTTTATGCCACATGAAAATTACATGAAATTAAAATTTCAGTGCCCATAAATAAAGTTTTATTGGATAACAGCTGCACTCATTTATTTAGACATTGTCTATGGCTGCATTCGTATTAGAACAACAAACTTGAGTAGTTGTAAATGTGTGGCCAATAAAGCCAAAAATATTTACTATCTGTCCCTTTATAGGAAAAGTTCGGTGACTCCCTTCACAAAAGAACAAAAGCAAAACAAACACAAATAAAGCAAAGTTGAATATGATAATATTTGCAATCTTCATTCACAGCCTACTTTTCTAATCATTTCTCTAACCTTTCAGTAATGTGACCCCATATTTTACAGAACTGGAGTTTTCTAATCCACATATACTGGTGATGTGTATACTTTACTTACCAGGGATTAAAATGTACTTGTACATTAAAATATACTCAAATACACATATGTACACAATCAATGAAGAGTAGGAATTGGGAGAATCATGGGGCAATGTTTATGCTGGGATCTACTGACCTGGAGGGGTGTATCAAGCCAGCACAGAATTTAATAATTTTGATTATATGTACAAGTAAGAGCTAATATTTAAAATGCTGAAACATTGATTTTAATTATTATTGGATTAATTGTACCTTAATCCAATTAGCTTTATCAGAGCTAATGTGTTCATGCTCCTCTTGAATTTTGAATGAGAACACTTCTAAGTTCTATTTGATCATTTTAATAAAAGAAGTTACAAAGAATTTACTGTGCTTCTTAAAATCCAAAGTCCCTCATTTGTCTAAAACATATAATTCTGATTTTGTCCATTTCTTTGAAGACAAAGTCAATGAAGAAATTTTGATTGGTATTTAACAAGAATCTTACAATAAAATAAACTGAATTTCTCCTTTAAAACAATACGAAGTTAAATAAATGCACTCATTTTAGTGACTACTTTTCTTTTCCACAACAGGGGCATCTCCCAATAATTTCTTTGCTCAGAAGTCTAGGAGTCTAAGCAGCTAAATTTATGAACAAAAGGAAACACTTAAGCCACAGAGCTAAGTGGATCATTTCCTCTCTTAGCGATCACATTGCTAATGGAGTCTCAACTTCCAGTGATGAACTGTATAACTTTTGCCAAGTTAAAGATTGCATGTATCCTGGTTTGCACAGCTGATGTGTCAGGGAGGGTCTACCACTAGTCCATTTGTGTGTGTGTGTGTATTGAATGAAGAGGTTTACCAACATATTCACCTGAATTGATATTTTCTGTTGCCTTACAACAGGCATCAGTTAAAGGTAATTATTTCAAAGCTAGTGCATATGAAAGTATCAACAATACCACTCACTATTTGCCAACATTCAGACCCAGAGCATACTTTTAATGCAATCTGATTGATTTCAGACGCACACAGCAGCTTGCAGCAAGCAGCAGCGAGCAGTAGCTGGAAGCAAGATCTTGGTTCCCCAGACCGGGAGTCCTAACCACTAGACCACAGGGGACAGCAGCTAGGGCCTGGACCCCTAGTTCTTGCCCGCCTTGTCAGGAAAGAATTCAGGCAAGGAAGCAGAAGGTAAAGAGAAAAATAAAAAGTTTATTGGAAAAGCAAAGTACATGCAGAAAGATGCATGGGCAAACTCAGAGAGAGAGAGAGTTGCGTCTTTGGGAAGTTTAAATTCTTTATAAGGGGGCAGTTTTCTGGGTCTTTGTCTCCCTTCTGTCCAATCATCTTGCTTTGTGCCCCCTGGCTAATCTGTCTCAGGACCTTCCCTTTAGGTGCACACACACCTCTCAGCCACGATGGACCCTGACGGGAAGGCATCTGGGAGAAGCAAGAGTCACCATGGCCTGAAGTTGTCCCCTGACATTTGACTCCCAAGGAGACTTTCTGTTCATATGTAGTGTTTCCCTTGCCCCAGTGAGGTGGGGAGTGGAGATCCCTTGATCCTTTACTCAAACAAGGTTTTGCCCCTCTTTGATCTGGCCATGACTCTTACCTTAAGGCCTCCACAAGAGACAAAACTTGGCTATTTACCATGTGGCTGTCATTGCTTCCATTTCAGAGAGCAAACAGGAGGCTGATTTTAAACATCTAACCTGAAGCCCACCTATCTCCTGTCTCAGGAAATGCAAACAGGAGGCTAGTTGTAAGTGTCCGGCCTGAAGTCCACTTTTTCCTGCCCCATGAAATGTAAACAGAAGGCCAGTTGTAAATGTCTAACCTGGAGCCCATCTATCTCCTACCTCAAGTTGTCTATGACAGTGTTAGCTTCCTTCTTGAACTTATATACATGTCCTACATTCTCTCAGTACCTCTGGTGTACCTGATGCAAACTTCTAGCTATCAAAGATATCTTTGATATTCTTCACCCCAGTTCATCTTGTGACAAAATACACCAGCCAAAAGTACTTTACCTTTTATTATGTGACAACACATACATTCATTTATTAAAATTTTCATACCATCAGATGGCTTTTGAGGAGGAATTAGAATGAATTATAGGCCATACCTACAATAGGTTAAAACACACAAGTATATTAAAATAGAACATGAGTAATCAGGATAAATCTGTAATAATTTATTAGGTAATGAGAAATTAAGAAGAATTACTTAACATTTCTGAAAATTCCAAGGTGTTACAATTAGAATTCTCACCTTATGATTGGTCACACTTTGTGAAAGTGGTGCCCTCAAAATTTATAAAGTTAGTTAATTTTGTGAGGCATTGTGGTTTAGAACAAATGGTGCCCTAGTATCAATCTCATTGTCAATTGAATCACTTGGAAAACACTCTACTCCTTTACCATTGTCTGACTCTCTCTATTTAATGAAGCTGGATAATTTAATTTTTAAGGTCCTATTCATCCACACCAAATAGTCTTAATATGTACAATGGTAGAATTGCATATATTTTAATATTAAAAAAATAACTAAAGTTCAGTATCAGAAACAAAGTCTTTTTAAAAGTCTATTTATCCCATGTTACACTGATTAAATAGTATTATCAAAGAGATGTCTGTAATATTATATAAACCCATTCAAATTTTATTTTCTAAAATTCATCTTTAAGTATAATGTACCAAACAAGCACATTCTCTTTCCAAACAAATAAGTAAATAAATAAATAAAAACAAAAATTAACCAATCAAAACTAACAAAATGAAACAGACAAAAGAAAAAGTCTCTGGAGGAAGACCATTGAAGGGGAAGGAGGAAGAGGAGGAGATATCGATAATAGCCTGATATTGATAGATATTGCTCCTCATATTCTCTTTAAAATGTCTTAAGATGATGACCATACAGATTGGCAGTCTACACAGAAGTGTAAATTACCCAAACTGAGATGAGCAGAAGAACTGTCCAGATGAGCCCATCCCAAATTGCCATCCCACAGAATCATGAGCTAATAAATGGTTGTTGCTTTAAGCAGTTAAGTTTTTGGTGTGTCTTGTTACACAGCAAAGGCATAACTATAACACAAGCCCAGAGCTTTCTCTTTCTACCTATCCTCACTCCCAAGTAGAACAAGAGACAACATTGTCACAGGAATGTTTAACTTATTTACATTGACTCTAGCTAAATCGGGGAGCAATAAAATAAATAGATCTGCCTCCTTAACTTCTAAGTCTTAAAATTTTTCTGCTCATTTCAGGGTTTTTTTTTTTTTTTTTGTTTAGATCCCAAATGCATTTCTTCATCACCTAATTTATAGTTCACTGTACAATTTTTTTCCTAATGCCACCCCAATTCTGCTTCTATCTCATTTCTTCCTCCAAGTGGTTCTCTACCCATTATTTTCTTCATTATATTATTAATCTCACAAGGACCAGAACCTAATCAGTTGGACATTCCTAAGGGGTATTTGTATAGTTTTGTGTTAACTTGAATATCATGCCAAACTTTTTTATTTTGTTACCTTACTTTACTCTCTCATGCTCTTAAAAAAAAACCAACAACAACAAAGCATTCTTTAGTCTTCAGTTCTTTATGTTGTTAGAATCCTCCCAAACATTCCCTGAATTAGATTTTCAACTAATTAGTGTGAAAAATATTAATGTGTGCAAAATATCATTAACAACAATCAGTATGAAAAAGATTATTGAATATATGCAACCCAATAATTAGACTTTTTTCAAAACATCTAACCAGTTGCTCCAACACAAAATTTTTTTAAATCATCTTCTGTCAACTGAGAAAATGCTAACCTTATTATAAGGTAAATTCCCAAACTGACTTGAATTTGTTTCTGTATTTTCCCATTCAGTTCCTATCCACAACCCAACTAGTCCTATTAGATAGAAATTGTTTTAATTATTCTGTTGTTAAATCAATTTCAACATCTTCTAGAGTTTAATTGTCCCACTTGATTATGCTTCTTTTCCAGCATCTAAGTGACTCCTTTCATAAGTTAATTTTTTCTGAAAAATTTCTACTATTTGTCAAGTTCCACAATAATCATCTTGGCACTTTGATTGAGACTGTTTTGAATATTATAGAACAATTTAGGGAAACCAAATCATGGGATTATCTTCATAGATACTAGAAAAGGCATTTGATTAAAATCAACACCCATTTATGTTGTCATGCATAAAATAGGATTTTATGGATATTCCCTTAACATAGTAAAATGTGCATCACTCAGTGTAGTTGCTAGCATGTTACTTAGTGAGGAAGTAACAGAAACTTTCTTGCTAAGTCAACAAAAAGATTTAAAAAAATCAATTCTCTGTCTTACTATTTAACATTTAGTTGAAGACTTTAGCCAATGGAATTAAACAAGAGGAAACAATTATAGATTACAGATTTTTAAATTATAAGCTTCAGGTTAAAAAGAGTTAAGAGGTATATTCCCTTATATCAGCCATCACAATTTGTGTATACTTGGTTGACAAAAATCTAAAAAACATATAAGACAATCGTGGAAATGTGAACACTGATGATATTTAGAAAAGTATCTTAATACTTTGTGATAAAATAATTACAAATCTTTGAATTTAGAGATAGACTCTGAAATATTTTCAGATAAAATGATGTGATATCTCAAATGTCCTGCAAAGTAGTCTGGGATGAGGGAAGAGAAAGTGTGTACAGATAAGACATGACTGGCCAAGTGTTAATTGCCAGAGTTGGGTACTATACACTGAATATACTGTTCTCTCTAATGTTCCACATGTTTGAAGTCCATCATAAAAATATATGCATGTTTATTCATATTTTACTCAGCTTTTCTTTGCTTATAAAGATTTAACTCTTCTCAGAAAACAATATAGTCACCACTCTATCCCCTCTTTATGCACCTTCAGTGGTTTCCTTGCAGTTTGTTTTCTTGAAGTTTCTGTATTGATTGGCTATATAAAGATGACAGGAAGGGAGAAAGGTTAGAAGAGAGTAAACTAACAGAATCTGACAAGTTCACGGATCAGAGGGGCTGGGAAGACATAATAAATAAACATCTGCACAACTTTCTGGTTGAAATAGATCCAGTGATTCACAATTCAAAAGTTGACGGGTGTTTCTACCTTTTTCTCAGTTGGTCTCTACTCCTAAGTTGAATTCTGAAGGTACCACAGTGTGAAATTTGGAAGCAGAGACCTTTACAATGTTTAGTTTTATAACCAGCATATCAGTAACATATTGATATGTTACTAATATCATTCTGTTTGGGAAGTTGGCTCCTCTGTTGGCTCCATAAAAATACACTCTCAGTAAATTTGCTCACTTAGTAAATTTTCTGAAGGTTTTGAAATCATGAAAATCAAATTATAGAGCAAAATAATCTTCTGTGATATTACTGACTACACACTTCTCATAGTTCCATCACACCCCTCATATTTGTGTCCTCTCTCCAGAAAAACTGATATTTTTTTTCCTATCAGCAAAGTATTTCTTCCCATGTTCAGACCCTGGGGACTTATATTCTATCAAGAAGTCTTGCAAATAATCACTTAAACTGATTATTCTACACTACTGTATATAGAAGAATTATTTTTGATCAGATTGACCCAAAGTTACATCAGAATGAATTAGGGCAAATTCTGCTGATACAAAGTAGAAATGCAGAGGCAGACTGGTCCTGACATGAATAAATGAGTAAATTCATAGAGATAATGGGATTGGAGACAACATTTAATTAATTCCTCATCATTTATATGAAGACGACAAAGTTTATAAAAAAAAAAAAAAAAACTCTTGCCTATGGTCACAGAGTTGGTGACAAAGTCAAATCTAGAAGATTGCTGAAATCATGTTCCAAAATGCTTTCTACTGTGTTGCCTTTAGTATCAAAAGACATACCTTTCTCTGCTTGTGAAAAAGCCATATTTTATAAGGCAGAATATTTTCTCACTCAGGTACAACTTTCCTTGAAGTATGAATTAAATAGCTATTGAGAAACATAGCCAAGTCCAGTTTCCATACCAGAAATTACAGTTCCTCTTCTTTTCAGACTAGATAGATAATCAGGTTGAAAAGGCCCATGGATAGTGAAATTTGACAGAAGGCAGAAGGGAAATTTTGAAAGGTAAAATTGAAATGGCAGATTTTTTAGAAATGATGTGCAAAAATGTGCATGTGTGTGTGTGTGTCTGTGTGTGTGTGTGTGTATGTGATGGAGCAGATTGATTTCTTTATTTAAGGTTATCTATATGTGAGGATTTACATGAGATAATAATTGAAAAGAAAATTATGGTAAGAGCAACAGGGCTTTTAACTATATTGTCAATTACTATACTTGAATATATAATCAATAAGCTAAAAGTCATCTTATTTTAAAACATATGTAGCCATTAGAATGAAACAAATCCCCCATTGTTATATTTTTTTAAAAGGGGAACATAGAGGTAGTTTTCAGTAAGCAAATGTGGGTAATATCCTTAAGTCAGGTGTTCATAAATTGTGATGCATGTCAAAAGCCCCTTGGAAGGTTTTTAAAGCACCTATGCCTGCCACTCTGCATCTACTGTCTCAAAAGATCTGCAGTGAAGTCCAAGAAAGTTCCCCAGGTGATTCGATGCACGATGCACAACTCACATTAAGACCAGTCCCTACTGCAATGTTCATGATGAGCTCTGTTGATCTACTGACCAGAGAAGATGTTTCAGGCCCCACTCACTCATTGTCGGCCACTTGATGACCGCTGGTGCCCACACAGCCACCTCTGCAGGTGCTGAGTGATACAGGACAGATGTCTACTAACAAAGTCCCAAAGCCTGGGGATTTTTCTCTTGAAGGAGTTTTTCTTTATCTTCATATTAGGACTTTCAGATAATCTAGTTACTCCTTTGTGTTTATTAAGAGTAATCTGATCACTCCAAAGAAGTGTAAATAGAATTGATTGATTAAAGATGCTCAGGAAAAAGCTGATATGGTGAGGAAATAAAACAAATTGACCAAAAAATCTAACATTAAATAAATATGATCTAGGAAAACAAAAGAAAATTTATAGAAACTAACCGAAATCAACTAATGACAATTTCATAGTGCTTCACTTACGGTTGTTATCTATCAAAATACTGATTACTATCTTAAAGTAATAGCATGAGTAAATAAATAATAGTTCACTTAAATTTTGTGTTCATTTGGATCTTCCTAATACAAATGGTAAACTATGAACAATGAATTTTTAATTTTTTTATTATATAAAATTACCAAAGTACCAAAAATAAAGAATAGTACCTATCCCTGATTGATTAATTGATTGATTGCCCATAGGGTTGAACTCAGTCTCCAGCCCCCACTCCCTTCCCTGGAGGTCTGGCTGACATCAACCAGCACTGAGACTATGGAGCTTGCAGCATCTTTGCTGCTGCATTATACAATACACTGTGCAACCTACACAGCTCAGGTGGCAGGGGATGGGAGTCTTACAAGCTCTAGATGTCTGATCCTAGCCTCTTAGCCTCTATCCAAATCACTAGCTGACCAGTAAACTGAACTACGCAAAGGAAACCCCTCAAGGGACAAATATATAAAGTGGGAGTATATATATATATATATATATATATATATATATATATATATATATACACACACACATATATATAAGCTTATATATTATACATATATATATACATATACATATATGTATATATACACACATGAATGATTATATATTGTAAAGGCGATAGTTTTACATTTAAGTTCAGACAAGTCAATAAAAATAAAATCCCTTGGAAGAATAACACAAAACCCATTGTAGATAAGACTGCTATGTCTTATCTATAATGTTCAGTTTTCAACCAAAAATTAGTAAGCCTATGAAGAAATAGGAAAGTGTAACCAAAATTCATGAAAATAAAAGGATTCAATAGAAATTGATTGGACTCCAGTGTTGATTTTAGCTCACAAAAGCATCAAAGCAGCTGTCATAAATATGTTCAGAGAATTAAATAATATGCTAATGAGGAGATACAAATAATACATAACCATAGAGGAATGGAAACTATAATAAGAACAAATTGGAAATTATAGGGTTGAGAAGTATAACAATTTAAATGAAAAGTTTACTAGCTGGGACCTATATAAAGCAAACGGTGGCACACATGGCCCCCAGTCAGTGAGTCATGGATGGACGGATGAAATATAAAGTTTGCTTTTTGTAGGAAGGAAATTTATCATTCCTCTTCTTGAGGCAATGTTCCCTGTGGAAGAACCTTGGTATAATTCCTTATGTTGACCTTGTAATCATCTGTAACATATTTAACAGCTCTGTGCCCTTTTCCTTATCTCCTCAAAAAGTAAAGTGATAATATTATTAAACTGTCTTGTAATTTATTTGGTGAGAATAAAGAAATGATCTATACCAAACTCTTTGTTAGTATAATGAAGCATCTTAAAGTTAAGTACTGTGATAAATACTTCTGATTGTGATGAGAGAGTATATGAAAGTGTTAGTAAAAAGGTACAGCTCTCTAGAAAAATCCTACAGACAAAACTCTCTAAAAAATAAAGATTGCTGTTTATAACCATTACCTAACCATACCTTTAGTGTAAAAAACTGCTAAAATATTTTAATTTCACTCTTTCTCTATTCCAGGATTCCAGAGTCAAGTGTAGGTAGGATAATACTTAGACATGGGATAATTTCATCAACAGCACAACGTTTGGTCAAATCAGCTTCCTGAATTTTCTAACTCTCCCAACTCTTCCCATTCATACACACCAAGGGACATATACAACAGGTACATACGAAAAATTTTCATTTTTCTATAATGAACATACAAAGACATCATTATTAACACAAGGCTTTTAGTTCCATTCATTGTTCCTTATGGTAGAAACACTTAAGTTGTAACATACTAAACACATTTTTTCATAAATATGAGTTTTAAGGAAGTTTTACATATGCTGTTAAAAATGATAGTTACCAATTCAAGCTTAAAGTCTGGGGATATGTGTTTCTTCTTCATAATGAGAATTCAATATAATGACAGGGAGGTATAATTTTTAAAGATATATATTCATAACAAAAAGTAAATGAGAGATATTATTCAGTGAGATTTCTATCAAACTTCCAGAAAAAGAAAAGCTGATGGAAGAGTGTTGACTCGTGAAGCAAATGGAAAGAAATCGTATGTAGAACAATATGCAGAAGACAATACATCCAAAGAAGGGACAATCTGTAGCAGAAGCTGCTAATCTCCACCAGTATCCATTCTGCCTTTCTTCTTTTTTCTAACTGGAGACACTGACATTCAGCCTCCAATTCTTAGCAAGGAATGTGGCTCAGCTACAGTTACCCATCCCAGCTTCCCCTGAATACACCCAGGTGACTGGATTCAGACCAATGGGATGTGAGCAGAATCTGATGTGTAAAACTCCAGGGTCAAACTCTTGAAAAGAAAAATGATTGCATTCTATTTCCTCTTTCCCTTTTTAGATTGGCAGGAAAGTGGCAACAACTAAAGGAGTGCCTTGCCCCAAGACACAATTTACGTGGCAAGTGTAGCAAAGTCAGTCCAAAAGCTGGGGCGTCTATGGATAATGTGAGGATAGGCCTTGTGCTACCCACAGGCCCCTGGTCTTTATGTTAAGAAAGAAATTAATTTCTCTTTATTTAAAAGAATGTATTTTGGAGAGTCTTTGTTAAAGCAGTTTAGTTTTTATCCTAACCAATATACCATTTTAACTGACACACTCACAGAGAGGCTCCAGACCATGAGCAGGTAATGAGAAACTGGGCTGAAAACAGAGTGTTATTTTAAAATTTTTAAATAGAAAATTGTTCCCCCTCCCTTCACCTCAATAAAATCCCTTTTCCCATAGAAGAGAAAATGAAGTGCTACTCTCTTTGGAAAGCAGACCTTCTCTCAGGGAAGAAATAGGACAGTTTAGTTTAGATTTATCCAGGGCAAGAATTAAGGTGAGTTGAGTGAGAGTGAGTGTGTCCAACTAAGGCAAGTAAAGATTTGGATCCAGTCTTTATTAAAAATATTGATATTTTTCCATCATGGATTTTGGCTTAATTTTGATTTTAACAAATATTGCATTAAAATTATTTTGATTACTGAGTTTTTCGTCACCACCCTAAATTCTGAGCCAGAGGCAATGCCTCACTCATCCCACTCTAGTTCCAGCCAAGGTTTTATCAACCTGGTTCTCCCTATAAATCAGCAGGGAAGATGTCTTCCAGCGTTAAAAATGGCTTACTGACAGCTAACCTTCTGCATATTCTGATAGTTGACAAGCTCGATAAAAATGCACAAAGCTATCAATTTCCTAACTTTTTTGTTTTTAATCATTTTTTTATTTTTATCAGAATTGTGCAAATATTTTCAAAACCAGATACTACCAATAGTTTCTGTCTAAATAATTTAGATACGAATATTTCTTTTTTTAAATTAATTAGTTAATTAATTTCTTTTTCATTTATTTTTTTAACATCTTTATTGGAGTATAATTGCTTTACAATGGTGTGTTAGTTTTTGCTTTATAACAAAGTGAATCAGCTATACATATACATATATCCCCATATCCCTTCCCTCTTGCATCTCCCTCACTCCCACCCTCCCTATCCTACCCCTCTAGGTGGTCACAAAGCACCGAGCTGATCTCCCTGTGCTATACAGCTGCTTCCCACTAGCTATCGGTTTTACATTCGGTAGTGTGTATATGCCCATGCCACTCTCTCACTTTGTCCCAGCTCACCCTTCCCCATCCCCGTGTCCACAAGTCCATTCTCTAGTAGGTCTGCGTCTTTTTTCCCATCCTGCCCCTAGGTTCTTCAGAACCATTTTTTTTTTTAATTCCATATATACGTGTTAGCATACGGTATTTGTTTTTCTCTTTCTGACTTACTTCGCTCTGTATGACAGATTCTAGGTCCATCCACCTCACTACAAATAACTCAATTTCGTTTATTTTTATGGCTGAGTAATATTCCATTGTATATATGTGCCACATCTTCTTTATCCATTCATCTGTCAATGGACACTTAGGTTACTTCTATGTCCTGGCTATTGTAAATAGTGCTGCAGTGAACATTGTGGTATATGATTCTTTTTGAATTATGGTTTTCTCAGGGTATATGACCAGTAGTGGGATTGCTGGGTCATATGGTAGTTCTAGTTTTAGTTTTTTAAGGAACCTCCGTACTGTTCTCCATAGTGGCTATATCAATTTACATTCCCACCAGCAGTGCAAGAGGGTTCCCTTTTCTCCACACCCTCTCCAATACTTATTGTTTGTAGATTTTTTGATGATGGTCATTCTGACTGGTGTGAGGTGATAGCTCATTGTAGTTTTGATTTGCATTTCTCTAATGATTAATGATGTTGAGCATTCTTTCATGTGTTTGTTGGCAATCTGTATATCTTCTTTGGAGAAATGTCTATTTAGGTCTTCTGCCCATTTTTGGATTGGGTTTTTTGTTTTTTTGATATTGAGCTGCATGAGTTTCTTGTATGTTTTGGAGATTAATCCTTTGTCAGTTGCTTCATTTGCAAATATTTTCTCCCATTCTGAGAGGGTAGTCTTTCATCTTGCTATGGTTTCCTTTGCTGTGCAAAAGCTTTTAAGTTTCATTAGGTTCCATTTGTTGATTTTTGTTGTTATTTCCATTTCTCTAGGAGGTGGGTCAAAAAGGATCTTGCTCTGATTTATGTCATAGAGTGTTCTGCCTATGTTTTCCTCTAAGAGTTTTATAGTGTCTGGTCTTACATTTATGTCTGTAATCCATTTTGAGTTTATTTTTGTGTATGGTGTTAGGGAGTGTTCTAATTTCATTCTTTTACATGTAGCTGTCCAGTTTTCCCAGCACCACTTATTGAAGAGGCTGTCTTTTCTCCATTGTATATTCTTGCCTCCTTTATCAAAAATAAGGTGACCATATGTGTATGGATTTATCTCTGGGCTTTCAATCCTGTCCCATTGATCTATATTTCTGTTTTTGTGCCAGTACCATATTGTCTTGATTACTGTAGCTTTGTAGTATAGTCTGAAGTCAGGGAGCCTGATTCCTCCAGCTCTGTTTTTCCTTCTCAAGATTGCTTTTGCTATTTGGGGTCTTTTGTGTTTCCATACATATTGTGAAATTTTTTGTTCTAGTTCTGTGAAAAATGCCCATCTTAGTTTGATAGGGATTGCATTGAATCTGTAGATTGCTTTGGGTAGTATAGTCATTTTCACAATGTTGATTCTTCCAATCCAAGAACATGGTATATCTCTCCATCTTGGATACCAATATTTCTTATTTATCAATTTTAGCTAGATTCTACTGATTTTTTTCTTCAATAATTATAGGAAATTCAGCTACCCTATACCCATTAAAACCCTTTGTTCTCTACCCTACATCCCAATACTCTAAATACAGTTGTACTATATTTTTGTTTAAATAGTCAATATTTATTATTTTACTGTATGAACATCTTTCATATAGTAAATTCAGTTGAATTTCAGTTGAACTGAATAACATAAAAAAATTTTGTTTCTTTTTCTTTAAAACCATGTATTTGTTTTTCTCTGTTTTTCATTTACATAGTTTTCTCTGTCTTTACTGAATGGTAGGTGAAAGGCATATTTCTTGAGTTCTTGAATCTGTAGAATTTATTAATTTTAAATTCATATTTGAATAATGCTCTAACACATTATAGATTTCTAGAGTGAAAATTATTTTCCCACAGAATTTTGAGGGTAGTATCTCCCAATTTTTCACCCAAAGTATCTGTTGACAATGTAGATGCCATTCTTATTCCCATTTTTTTTTTTTATATTACCCAAACATTTTTCCTGCTTGGAGGTTTTAGATTTTCCTTTATTTTTTGCTATTGTTGTAAAATTTTATGATGATATGCCTTTGATGTGGATTTTCATTACTACTCTGTACATTTTAGGAACACTTTCAGTTCTGAAAAATGTCCTTGTACAATTTATTTTTTGATATTTTCCTACTCACCATTTTCTTATATGTCTTTTCTTATCACAACTATTTTGATATTGAACTTCTTTTTATTTACCCTTAATTTTGTTTATTTTTATACTCAGTGTTTTCTTTTGGGGACTACTTTTGGGGAGACTTCCTGGAAATTTTCTTGAAACTCTTCTATTTAATATTTAATTTTTAATATCTCAGGAATAACTTTCAAAAATACATTATTACCCTCTATTGTTCTCATTTTATATATTTTTCTTTTTTAGAGAAGTAATATTTCTCTAAGGATATTCACAATAGTATCTTTGAAGTTTTCTTCAACTCTGTGCATTGAATTTATATTTTCCAAATTTATTTTCTCTTACTGTTTATTTTGATTTTTGTGTGTGTGTGTTGAAGAACTTTCCAAATCTGGTGATCCTTGATTCTCTGCTTTTATTTCAGAGGGAAACACTAAAATTTTAAGTAGTATTTCTATTTATAGAGTATGTATAAATACAGAAAATGCTTCTTAATTGATAAATATGTTGGTTAGTGTGCCTTAGTTACAGAGTAATTAGAGCTTTTTCTTGAGCAAAAATATTCTTCTGGAACATATTCTTCTCCCCAAGAGAAAACTTTATTTTTTGGTAAGGTGGGTATGGGTTGAATAGTGGTTTATCAGGCTGCTTGAGTTTTAGAAGAAGAGCAAGAGAAGGGCCTTGTGAGTCTCACATTAATGTAATTTTTATTTATCTGTTTTTATTTCAGTCAGGTACTTCATCTTTATGCTTTTCTACACTGGTGTCTCCAAGTAGGGAGTTCTTCTGGTTTGTTTTGCAAAAGAATAAATTTCTTGTAGGAATTTTCAATTTCTTGCAGAAATTGAAAAGATAAATATTTAAAGTCTGATTACCACATAAAACTAGATTTTTTGTTAACTATTCTTAAGTGTGAATGGAGCTAAAGTATTATTACACATAGAATGGGAATCTATATGTTCCATAATCCCTGTTGCTTACTTTTAACATATCTATGCTTGTATACATATAAAGCGGAATTCATATAGACAGCAAACAGTTGGGTTTAGCTTATAAATTTGACAATCCTTGCCTTTCATTCAGTTAAGAGTTTCATATTTAATGAAACTATCAAAATAATGTCAATATTTTTCCTTTTAGTTGTCCAACCAGTTATTTTTCTTCCTATATTTCTTCTTTTCCTTCCTTAATTGACTTATTTTTAATTATTTTTCTTCAAATATTGGTTTATTGGTAATAATTTTTGGGAATTTTTAGTTTTGATCTAGGGTTCACAAAATATGTCTACAACTTACTGCAACCTCAGTGCGGGAGGAAGAAATTTTCCTCTACCTTCCTATGTTCTTCTGGCTGATCTAAGAATTAAACTGACATGAGACAAATAAGAAAAAAATCAAACAAAAGTTTAATAATATGTATACATGGGAGAGACCAGGAAAACTGAGTAACTTGTCAAAATAGCTGATATCCTCACCTTAAATACCATCTTCAGGCAAAGAGAAAGAAGATGTTGGGGTAGTGGTTTGAGACGTCAGAGCGGAAAAAGGCAATTCACATGGAGGTGGAAAAGCAAAGGTTTGGTAAACAAATGTCTGCTGGGCCCTGCAGAGACAATGGGACACAGAAAGGAATTTTAACAAACAGACTTTGTTAGGTTCCTCCCTAACTACACACCTAGTTCATCTATGGTGATAGCTTCCTTCCTGTACAGGCCTTCTGTGTACATTCTTTAGGCAGTTAGTGGGAAGGTCAAAGTTTCTTTCTTTTGGGCCGTGATTGTTTTCAGCTCAAAATAATCCATATGCCAAAGAGATATTTCGGGGTTGAAATATTGTTCACCTAAACCTCCATTCAAGAAAATTTTTACCACTTTATATATAGTGTAAGAGCCTTTGAAGAGGATTTTACATTTCCTTTCTTCTATTCCTTTTGCTTCTGTTGTCAAACATTTTGTGTCTACATAGTTATAATCCCTATAATAAATTATTATTTTCATTTAGCTACTCAATTATCTTGTAAAGAGGTCAAAAATACAAAAATTTGAGGGTTTTGGTATATCACACATTTTTATCATACCCTGTGGTTATTTCTTACTGTGGATTAAAATTTCCATTTGGGAACATATTTCTTTTGTCTGAAAAAATTCCTTTAACGTTCCTTTTATTAAGGTCATATGATAATATGTTCTTGTTTGCCTGAAAAATTTTTTATTACACCTTCATTTTGAAGGTGGTTTTGGTGACCATACACTTCTGGGTTGAAAAGAACCCCCTTCCCATTATCTTAAAGATGTTGCCCCATTTTCTATTGTTTTTCATAATTTCAGATGAGAGGTCTGCTCTCATAATGATATTTGTTGATTTTTTCTCTGGTTAACTTCAAGATTTTCTTCTATTCTCACCCTTTTCTTCCATATATGTTGGACTATTTGATACTGTTCCATGGTTTTTGTTTTTCTGTTCTGCTTTTTATCTCATTTATTTTCCATTTTGTGCTTCATTTTAGGTAATTTCCAAAATAACTAGAAATTTAAAAGAATTACCTGCTGTTTCCATTTGACTTTTTTATGGTTTCCCATATGTTAATTTATGTTGTCCAACTTTCCACTAGATCTCTTAACATATTAATCATACAGAATACAGCTCTCATGAGACATATGAAAGAATATTTTTAGTTATTTGAAGAAATATTAAAAATGTGATTAAATATATGAATAAACATTTAAATGAATTAAGAAATAAATGAATAAACAATATGATTATCATATTCAGAGTAAAAGAAAGATAGGTGAAAATCAGTAAAATGGTTTTGATTTTGCAATGGTAATAATGCAAAAATACATGAAATAGCAAAAACTGAGCACAGAAAAAGGATTGAAATTACCAAATATAAGTTCCTGAAGTGTACATGCAAATGTGTATGTGTGTGTGTGTTTGTGTGTGTGTGTGTGTGTGTGTATCTCAGGTCACTTTTCTTTATGGATGTGAATTTTCTACCTTTTCAAGACCTAAAGTAAATCATTTTATTAAAATAGGCAAAGTGTAGTAGAGGGATGTACATGTTTTTAAAACAAAAGTACATGCTTTTCAAATAAATATGATTAAGTTATTCAAACTCTGATGTATAGTTTTCTCATTTGTAGAATGAAGGCAAAATGGTCATAGAGTTGTGTTTTGAGTCAGAGAGATAACAAATGCCAAGAACCTAAAAGAACCTGAAACATTGAAGCTACTCAACATGTTGTAGCTGTTTTTTTTTGGGGGGGGGTGGGTTTACATTCTGTAGGTACATTGTAGGTATATTGAAAAATAATAAAATTTAAACTCATATGTTGATTTTATTTTATCAACCATTTTTTTAAACATCTTTATTGGAGTATAATTGCTTTACAATGGTGTGTTTCTGCTTTACAACAAAGTGAATCAGCTATAGATATACATATGTCATATCAACTAGTTTTGTAATCTTGAGATGCATATTTAATTTTAATGACTTTTTCATAAAATAAAATATATATATGTATTTTATCATGTTACTGTGGGTGTTAGAAAAATATACTTAAAAGGCCTAAAATGCCTATCAGTAAACAATTTTAAAAAGTGGTTATTGTTCTCATTAGTAAGTAGTACTGTAACTATCACTGCTTATTAAAACCATCTGTTCATATTCAGGAACCATTTCTTAAACATTAAACCAATGTTTACTTTTTTCCCTCATAAGGCTTCTAAAAGTTTTTCAAAAATATATGTTGTTTCTAATATTTTGCTCTTTGCACTAAAATTAGTGTCAAACTGAAGTTTATGTGCCTGATGCACAAGGAAGACAAACAAAGCAAAAAGTCAGTTTGTAGCAAAAAAAAAAATGTTTATTGTAAGAACCAAGCAAGGAGAATGGGTGGCTTGTGCTGAAAAGACCCAAACTCCCCAGTGGCTTCTAGACAAGGGTTTTTAGAGACACTGTTAGGGGAAAGGGTCATAGGATGTGTGAACAGCTCATGGACCTTCGTCTAATTGGTTGGTGGTGAGGTAATAGGGTGATGTTTCTGTAATCTCAACCTTCCAATTCCTACAATTCTGGGGTCTACATGCTTGTGGTCAGCATGTAGTCACCATCCTCCACTGGGTGGGGATCTTAGTTTCTGCAGAACAACTCAAAGGTATGCATCAAGTTGTTATCTACCTCACTTCAGGAGGAACTATGAGTCCTGTGATCATATTGTCATAATCATTCACTGTTTGAGCCTGTTCTTTGCAACTTGGGGAAGGCCTAGGAGACTGAAGACTTTTTTCTCTACTAGCAAGAAACAGGGGACATGGAGGGGCTTTTGTACCCAGGAGAGCCCTGCAGTGTCCTGCTCTGCTCAGTTTCAAAATTTCAGTAATTCATGTTTCATGTCATTCATTTTACTCCTAGCTATTGCTCTCTAATGTTGTAAGGGAGCAAAATTTTCCACTCCAAAATGTGTCTCTTTGTCATGATGACTTATTTAGGCTGATTATTTTTCAAAAACAGAAGACCCAAGAAGTCTTTTTTTTTTTTTAGCCTACCCCTTAGCTGCCTAACAGGATTTAGATAGAGGGTCTGTTCCTTGAATAGAGCTATTGCCAGAGATACATGAAAAGAATATGGGCTGGGTGTGGTAGGGGGAACTCTTCGAGATCAGAGTCCACTCTGGGTACCATTGTCTCTGTCTGACCCAGGGAATATTTGTCACCAAACATTTGCTTTTTCACCTTCATGTCAATTGTCTTCCTCTGCTCTGAAGTCCCAAACCACTACCCCAGCTTCCTCTTTCTCTTTAACTGAAGATGGTATTTAAGGTGAGGGCTTCAGCCACTTTGGTGAGTTACCCAGTTTTCCTGGGTTTCTCCCACGTACGTGTGTTATTAAGTTTTGTTTGGTATTTTCCTGTTAATCTGTCTCAATCAATTAATTCTTAGACCAGCCAGAAGAATGTATAAGTGTAGAGGAGAATTTCTTCCCTTCCCCACATATACATGTTATTAAATTTCTGGGTTTTTTCTCCTGTTAATCTATCTTTTATTACCAGGGGTGGGGAGTGAGCTCAGCCAAGAATCTAGAAGGGTAGAGAGAAGATTATTTTTCCTTCCCTACATACCTGTACCACACAGATTCTGTTGCTAATTGTCGACTGAAAGAAAAATGCACAACATAAAAGTTGTGAGTTAAATTTTATTCAAGGACCACACTGTGGAATATAGCCTGGGAATAAGCCTCTCAGATAGCTCTGAGGTGGTAAGGGAGGAGCCAGGATATATATATGAGTTTTTTGCTGGAAAAAAAACATGTAGTTGAATACCAAAAGATTACTGCTAATCAGAAAGGACATACACCTCAGGTTAATGATTTTAGTGCTTTTCTATGTATGGGAAGATGCAAGAGTCTGGGCTCATTGAAATTATTCCTTAGATATGCATCTTATCTAGGGCCAGTATAGCTAAAGCACAGAATGTTTCCTGTTTTTTCTCCATCCTGAATTCCTCTCAGGGTGTACTGTCAGTGGGCAACTGCAGTAGCTGAAGGCTTGTTCCTCGTAGAACTTGAATGATGTGCAATATTCTTTGTTTACATAATCATGACAGCAAATACTGAGAGTTTCTTTTTATTAATTTTATTAATACATTTAACTCAAATCTTGTTTAGTTGTAAACTTTTTTACCAGTTATAAAAACATGTGCGTAATTACAAACTTTATGTTCAGACAGGAAAAATAAGCTCAAATCATACCATATCACTATAGTTACAACTGCTTGTTATATGAGAAAATTAAAACAATGTGCATAAATTACTGCAAATTTATTTCCCTTTCCAGGGTCATGTTTTCACTACCAAACGGAGTGAGTATTCACTAGAATAGAATAGCCTTGGGGAAAATACATATAATTGTCCTAATTCTACTTCCAGGGATAAGTTTTAAACCTCCTAAAATATATATTGTTCATAATTATCTTGTGTTTTGTTTCATGTAAGTTTTTGAAGTTGAACTTTTTAAATGTGAAAATATTTCTGTAAACTACTTTACAAATAGCTTAACAAGATAAGAAATTAATGAGCATTAAAGCCACTTAAATTTATTTGAGCCATCTCTGGGGGTTTTTTTGGGGAGGGTCTAAATTTTTATTTTGATTTTTTCTGTATTAAGTAATTACTTATCACAAAAGCTTTTTAATATGCTTATATAAAATATAATTATATATAATAACAAATCAAAATTATATATTCAGATATGTTCTGATTAAAAGTAGAGCTGAATATTTTATGATGAGAAAGAACTAAACAGAACTTTTATTTACTAAAAACTCCTTACTGAAGTAGCTGCATTTTGGTTCTGTTGAAAGTAATCACTTGACCTTTTCTAAAACATCCAATTTTCCATGTGAACAAAGAGAAGAAAATGGATGTGTGCTCCTACTTCTCACTAGCAGTCCCTTAAAGCAATGTTATTTCTGACTCCAGAACTTGTGCTATGTATCTCCACAATGGTTCAACTGTTATTTCTTTGATTTTTTCCTAGAACGAATATTCAAGACCCTTTAATTCACATGAAACAACCAACCATTCAACATATATTTTTTATGAATAAGATATATATCTATATAAAAAATAAGCTCATCCTCAAAATGAATTATACTTCGCTATATTTTAACTTTGGAATTATCCCTAGTAATCATGTTTGAGATTTATTTTCTTCTAAAGGGCTATGGGATTGCAAAATACTTTTTATGTATAGATTATTTAATATCTTATTTTAATCAAACTAGTAGTTATCATAGACTCATAGATTTCCAATAAGTAATAAATTAACTTATATAAAAATTATATTTATTTGAAACTTCATTGGAAATAAGCTATGTCATCTTAAAATTTTAATTTTTTTTGTATTTTAACTGGCTAATGGTGAAATTCTTTTGACAGTGAAAGAACAGCATGTGATTAAATCAATATTCTTTGCCATCATCCATTTCCAGGACCTGTTTAATATGAAAATTAAAGATTGAATAATACATTTTCCCTTCATTTAGTTTTCTTTATGTGATCTTGTTACATATCCACCTGTATGATCCAAACATCATGAAGTGTGTGTGTGTGTGTGTGTGTGTGTGTGCTTGTGTGTCTGTGAAGAAGAAGATAAAGAAGAAGAAGGAGAAGAAGAGGGGAGGAGGAGGAGGAGAGGAAGGAAGGAAGGAAAGAAGGAAGGAAGGAAAAGATATAGATACAATGAAACAGAAAAATCAGAAACAGTGAGAAACACAGAGAGACAGAAACAAGAAAAATAAGAAGCTTTCACTAATGTTTCTCAGAATGTCTGTCTCTACAAAGAGTTTTCCCTTCCCTCTATGGGTATAAGGTCTTGGCAGTTGAAAAAGGCGGCACTATTCATAAAAGTTCAGAGGGTCGCCCTGGAGTCAGACTACCAGGTAGTAATCTCAATTCTGCCATGTATTAACCATACAACCTCGAATAAGCTTTTTTGCCATTCCAAACCTCGGGTTCATCATATGTAAAGCGGGCGAAATAATGGTACCTGCTTTCTTTATGATAATAAATGGATATAGCTTGTAAAATGCTCAGCAGAACACCTGATATAAGGTAAGTGTTCAAAGACTATATTATTATTATTATTACAGCACAATAAAGGGATAAATATGAATCCTTGGTGTTTTAATCAAATGACAAATTTTATGTATAAGAAGTACACTTTTAACCAAAATAAATGGAAAACAATTCCACATCTACACTAATACATGGACAAGTAATTAGTAAATATTATATCTGTAATTATTTGGACTTCACAAGTTTTATGAAAGGTAATCCCAGCTTCCATTTAATGGTATTACAAACCATTATAGCTCCTGAAAAGTTTCAGTCTTCTTTTCATAGATTATCTTGAATTTAGGACTCTGTGAACCTACTAAAATGAGTAGTTGCAATAAACCCCAAATAAAAAAAGAAAGTTGATTTTTATATGTAGTTGTTGGATATATGTAAATATATATATATATATATATATCAGTTTAGTTTTGAACAATATTTGTTAGAAACATACATTTAGTTTTGAAATATATGGCATAAAATATTTTGTATAAAGTAGTTATATACCTGAAAAAAAGTTGAAGATTCTTTTGGTTTGTGATAATAAGATTCTTCCCATAACTTACAAAACTAAATTCAAGTAACTGAGCATAATTTCAAAAGAAGGAATACCATCCAATTATCCGCTCACTCACTCTCGCTGCTCTGACTCCACATTGCTGTTTAAATGCAGTGCTGTATAAATGCAGTTTGCATAAGACCATCCAGACTGAAGTCTACATTAATTTCTGCATCTTGACCCACAAACACACTTGTCCATATCCTGAACTTGAATAGAAGCCAATGATCTGCCTACAATCTTTGTCCTTCTTCAAATAATAAAAAAAGGCTGAAGCAGAGATTATGAAAAGGATAAATATATTTCATGTCCACTTGCTCCCCATGCATAATCTTGGATAGGACAACCCAGACTTAGGATTTTAACAGCATAAAATAAAGGTCACTAACTAAGCAGAACTCCAGAATAATACAATGAAAACACTCTGTCGATCTTTAAAATGGAATTGCCCATGTATTTTGAGTCTATTAGTTGAGGACAAATTTTGGAGTTAATTTGAAGAGTTTGCAAGAATCAGAATTAACACTCAGAAGAAATTTGGATGGTTTTTAGAGACAAAATTTCTATCTTTTGCTATGATTTGAATTTTTAACTGAATAAATGAAAACGATATTATTGGATATAAGCCAATGAGAGAAGAATTTAAGATGTATGAGTTTTAAATATTTTTATCTCCAGATTGAGTACTTTAGAACTCATATGCAAGATATTGCTTTGCTTGCTCAACTCATGACCTACATTTTAGCCTACTTTTAAAGGTTTTATGCCCCACATAATATGTTTTGAGATCTGGGGTGGAATTTCTAACAGCCATCTATATTTTTTCACTTCCCTCACCTTTATCC
Source organism: Balaenoptera borealis (assembly GCF_965194805.1). Classification (NCBI taxonomy): domain Eukaryota; kingdom Metazoa; phylum Chordata; class Mammalia; order Artiodactyla; family Balaenopteridae; genus Balaenoptera; species Balaenoptera borealis. Next base: position 63,451,035 of record NC_138869.1, on the reverse strand, counting down.
CATCTCATGTTTGGGTTCTACACACCAATATTCTCTTCCACCGTAGATATTTAGGAAAATAGTTTTCCACAGGAATATAGGATGATTACTTTCCTTTCACCAACATACAGACAGGCTGAGAAAAATTATCCTTTTCTATTCTCACTATGCATTTCTTGCTTTTAGCACATTTTGTTACAATAATAGATTTTCTCATCTATTTTTCTTTACTAGTTCATGAGTTCATTGAAAGAAGGTATTGTTACTTGTCCATCTCACAATAGTCAGCACATAGCATTGTGTGTGGTATTGTACTAAGAATCCAATCTATATTTAAAATGATGAATAAGTGAATGAGTGAGGACATGACATGAGTATAAAGGGAGAAAATAATGGAAAGCCACATTTTTCACAGGAAGTATTTAGGAAGAGAATTTTAAGTACTGTTTGTGTCTTTAATTTTTGCAGAGACAAAAATAGACTAATTTACAGTTCACTCTTACCTCTTAAGATTTTCCCTGCCTTCACAAAATGTCTTGGAACTTGCCATATATTATGGCTTAGTATAATGGATGAGTTCCAATAATTGGATTGGTTAGAAAAATGGTGAATAAGTAGATGCCTTTACCAATAGTTCTTGTTAAAATAAATGGATTGCTATATTTTTTGTTGTTTCTGTCTTTTCGGGTTTCTTTCCCATCATCATATACAATATAGGACCTGTTTAATCAATGACATGTTTTTAAGGTTCAAGTCAATGGAGAAGCATAAGAAAATCAATTTTTAAATTTATAATTCATGACTCAGGCTGGAACACTGTTCTTGGTTACAGCTTTTTCTTTATGATGTTAACTAATTGGTACTATCAGAGGGCATGTAACAATTATTTTTGGTTTCTGTCTGTTGATTCCAATAAAATAGAAGTTGAGCACAGTGAAGTTTCACTATTTGGTTGTCAAAACATAGCGTAATGTTATTAAATAAGCTATGGTTAAATATGCATCATTTTAAATCAAACCCTTAATGTGACTAGAGCTTAGCTCACAGACTTAGCCATGAGTATTGTTTGATATCAAAGCTCTAAATCATCAGGTAAATTTCTAAAGCTTCATTTGTTTGGGTACTTTAGGAGAGTACAGGAAAAATAAGATCAGCTGTGAGATACTCAAAATTCAGGCAACTTTTGAACTCATCACATGTTGACATTTTCTTATTTATTTAGGCATTAAGAAATCATAGTAGAAACCATGAATTAGTGTTGAAATTAGCCATATTCAATAGTTAATTTAAAACTTTGAGGGGATAACCAACTCTGTAGTGAGTTTACTTTTTTTTCACATTTGGTGTAATAAATAACACTTATATATATATTTAGTTTAACATTTTTATATACCTTAGTTTTTTTTTTTTCAAGTTAAAATCAATGATTATGTATTTTCTTAGTTCATGATCACTGAGTTGAAAGAATTGCTGAGAGCAGGGTTTCCAGATAAAATACAAGACACCCATTTAAATTTGATTTTCAGATGAGCAAGGAATAATTTTTTAGGATAAGTATGTATGTAATATTTGGAAATACTTGTAAAAATTGATCATTTTTCTGAAATTCAAATTTAAATTGGAATCATATTTTTAATTGTTAAATCTGGCAACTCTAGGCATGAGTTATCTTAGAATGCATTATAACAGATAATTACTAGATCTTTTATTACCTTCAGAATAACCTACTCTCTTAAAACTATGAGCATCAAGCACCATCATACTCTTTCTGATGCCTAAGGGCAGTATATGAGAAGTTGTTCCATGATCTTCAGAATATTTGGAAATTATTGTGTCCTACAATTAGGCAGGAGGAGAAGGAAAAGAAGTGAATTGATGGTTAGGGTTGGGGTTATGCAGATATAGTGCAGTGTGTTTATCTTTGAGGCAGCAGTTTAATAGAATGTATTGGAAAATTCTGCTAAAACGCTAAAACTAGAACACTCTTTGTATAGAAAAGAGTTTAACCTTTCCCCAAAGATGTCCTTGGCTTTTTTCCTTGGCTTTTGGGAAATAATCTCTAAGTCCCTGAAATGTCATGTCTGATAAGAGTATGTTTGCCTGGAGGCCTTGGGCCAACCAGATATTACCAATATGATTGTTGGTGTGGCTCAAATCCTAAACCCTAAATGTGATACAAGTTGGGAGCTATGGGTCTTGAGGGATCTGCTAACCTCCTAAGGAGCTGGAGACTGATTAGGTAAGACTGAAGTAAGCCACTTGGACAGTCAACCAGGCTTATGTAATGGAACCCCAATAAAAACTCTGGACATTACAACTTAGGTGAACTTCCCTGTCTGGAAGTACTCCATGTGTGTTGTCATATGTTGTTTCCAAGATCATTACCATTGTTTATACTCCATGAGGAAAGGACATTTGGAAGCTCCGTGTTTGGAACCCTCCTGGAGTTTACCTTTCTTCCCTTGGATGCCTTTAATCTGTATTCTTTTCCTGAAATACGTTGTAACCACAAGCATAACATCAGAGTTCTGTGAGTACTTCTAGCAAATTTTCAAAATTGAGAGTGCTTTTAAGAACTCCCGAACATGCACTTGAGGATGGTCTTACGTGGTCTGTACCCTCAAACTTTGTAGTTAGCTAATTCTTGCACCATTCATTCTGTTTTATCTATAAAATAATATCAATTAGTTTAGTAAAAAAAAAAACTTTTCAAAAACAAAATAAATACCAAAAGGAGGTGAACTAATTTTATGCTAGTTATCTACTGCTGCATAATAAACCAGCTCAAAATTTTGTGGCTTGAAACATTTTATTACCTCTCACAATTTTGTGGGTTGAGTGAACTCAGCTAGGAGTCTCCCTCTTTCCATGAGACCACCCTGGGCTCACGTACAGCATGGTGGCCAAGGTGGTCAGACCTCCTACAGTGGGCTGACATTCCCCCAGAGCAAGTGTTCTAAGACCTCAGCAGAAGTGGCTAGGCTTCTTATGACACAGCATCAATTGTTCTGCACTTTTTTGGTAAAAATTTAGTCATATTGCCAGTCCTAATTCAAAGGGAGTTGTCTACACAGGAGTATAAATACTGGAAGACATCATTCACTGGGTGACCATTTTTGAGACCATAACAAAGTATTCAGTGTTACATCAGGAAAACAACTGTCCACCTGTAATTAGCAAAACACCAAAATTATTTTTATTTCTTTTTCAAAATAATGGATGCAAGTTTACCAAATATTAGCAAATTGAATTTAGCTGTACATTGAAATAATAATATGACAGACACATAAGTCTTATTCAGAGAACACATGGATAGTTCAATTTTAAAATGTTAGACTCCATTGAGATTTGAGGGGGAAAAACATTGTAATCAACACAACAAATGCTCCTGTCTCCACAAAATTGATAAAGTTCAAAATTTGGAAAGGGAGGGCATTTAACAAGCTAGGAATAGGACAGAACTGTGATAGCCAGATAAAAATGCATAAATATCAAAAGATTTTCAATAAAATACAAATGTTTTCTACCAAATCAAAGATAGAAAAATAAACCTATACAATTTCAAGCAGAAACTTGAAAAGAATTTTTACGGATTAAAAAACAGAAATGGCCCACATAAAAGTTAAACGTTCAACCTCATAAGAAACGAAGGGAGATACAAAGTAAAACCCCATGTAAGTGCTATTTCTCATCTACTGCTTGACAAAATTTTTTAAATCGGAAAATATAAAACTTTGTTGAAGATATAGAATACCAGAAACACTCACCCACTGCCGCTGGAGTTGAAGAATGGAATATGACCGATTTGAAAAGCATTTTTGGCATCACCTCATAAAATTCACCCTTAGACTTGTGGCTCCCAAAGTGGTGCACGAAGGAATCATCCGGAGATCTTTATAAGCTTCTGGTTCCTGGCTCCACCTCTAGCCAGTCTGATTTAATTGATGAGATGTGGGCGTTGGGAGTTTTGGAAGCTCCCCAGGCGATTCTAAGGTGCAATGTTGTTTGGGAAGCACAGCCATTCTCTACAATGCAGGACCTACGCTATCGATCACGTAACTTAGAAAATCTCTCTCACATGTGTACCAGGACATTTACAAGAGTCAAGAGTAACAATGGTCATGATAGCAAAATACTGAAAACAATCAGAATGTACATCAATCTAGAATGGATAAATCATAGTGGAATATTCAATAAAACAGAAAAAAATAAAATAAAAGCTCATGCATATTAATGCATGATTGTCAGAAGCATAATTTGGAGTGAAGGAAGTCTGTCTTAGAAGATAAACACAACATGATTCCCAGTTATATGGTGTCTAAAGTACACAATACTTGATAGAGTTTTAGTTACGGATGCATAATTGGATACTGAAGGAGATAGAAAATGTGGGAGGAACGAGTATAGGTTTCAAGATGGTGGTTGATTTGAGGAGGAGGGAAAAAAGGAAGTGGTCAGGGAGTGGATGCTGGAAGCTGCATTTAATGTTCTATGCTGTGACTTGGTTGTAGGTACACAGCTGTTTATTTTATTGTTGCTCTTTACCTCTATTTCAGGTTTTATACACTTTAGTATGCTAGCTGTATTTTACAATAATTTAAAAATATATTAATGTAGAGATTTTAAACAAGAGAATGAATAACAGATTGTTCATGTAATAACCATCACTCAGGCTATTGAGAGAAGACTATGGGGGTGATGTGTCAAGTGTGAAGACAAATAATGAATAGAGAACTGTTGCAAAAGCTGATAAGGGATTGTGCCCTTAAGACGAGGACAATTACAGCGAGGTCTAAGAGTCATAGATGGATTAGGAGGTACTCAGGATTTAGTGATTCAGAAAATGGAGCAGAAGGGGATGGCAGGGAGGGAGAATGGAAAGTCAAGGTGTCTCTCAGGTTTCTAAGTTGAATCACAAGGACACTGATGTTCTTGTTAAGGTGGGAAACCACAGGTAGAATAAAGGTCTTCACCGTTAAGTGCAAAGGTCATGCTCTTGTGGGCACGTTCAGTTAGACCCGACTGACTCTCACCTACGTTCAGGTGTGAAAAGAGAGATATAAAGGCTAGGTCTCAGGAGAAAGTGCTGAGTCAGGTGCATTTTTGAGGGTCGTCAGTGTATAGATACTAAATGTATTTGTGGCTAAAAGAGAGATTTCATAGGATAATGTAAAGTGAGAAGGCAAGTTCTAAGGAAGCAAATATAGAAGTCTGGGCAATGAACACTGAGAAGACATGCTAGAGAACTAAAAAGAAATAACCCCAATGAAGTGTTTGGATAATAAGGGGACAATAAATACTGCCATGTATCATCAGAAATCACTTTTACCTATTACACATCAAGCTGGTTTAAAAAAATTAAAATCTATGTTAGCCTAGGGCTGATACAAGCCAGTGGTTAAAAAACAAGAAGCATTTTGTCATGATTTTTGTTTAAAATAAAGAACCCTGTCACTGACAATATGAAAATCTATAAACATACTTTATCAATGTATAAAACTAAGCATGAGCTATTTACTTACCAGTCAAGAATTTTAAGGAAATAAGAAAACATAGTGATTGCATAGCCCTTTTATGAATCCTTTAAGTATTTCCATGGCACATTTTTTAAAATTATCGAGTTTTATTGAAAGCACTAAAATTTCAACATACCTAGTCTGTCACTGACATTGTGGAATAAAAGCAGGACACCTATAGTCGTTTTCCTTTCAAATACGAATTCCCTAAGTATTTGAAAGTGAAATGAAGGTAACCTCATAGTTCTGAAGGTCAGAAGTTCAATGGGTCTCACTGGGCTTAATAAAGGTATTTGGCAAGGCTGTGTTCTTTCCAGGAGGCACTAGGGAGAATCCTTTTCTTTGTCTTTTCCACCTTCTAGAGGCTGATCATATTCCTTGGCTTGTGGCTTCCTTCTTCAACTTCAAAGCCAGTAATGTTTCATCTGTCTGATCTCATTTCTTTTTTTTTTTTTTAATGTTTATTTATTTATTTATTTTCTTATTTGTCATCCAGTTTATACACATCAGTGTATACATGTCAATCCCAATCTCCCAATTCAACACACCCCCACCCCCTGCCACTTTCCCCCCTTAGTGTCCATACCTTTTTTCTCTACTTCCATGTCTCAATTTCTACTCTGCAAACCAGTTCATTTGTACCATTTTCTAGGTTCCACATATATGCATTTCACATAAATACACAATATTTGTTTTTCTCTATCCGACTTACTTCACTCTGTATGACAGTCTCTACATGCATCCACATCTCTACAAATGACCCAATTTCGTTCCTTTTTATGGCTGAGTAATATTCCATTGTATATATGCACCACAACTTCTTTATCCATTCGTCTGTCGATGGGCATTTAGGTTGCTTCCATGACCTAGCTATTGTAAATAGTGCTGCAATGAACACTGGGGTGCTTGTGTCTTTTTGAATTATGGTTTTCTCTGGGTATATGCCCAGTACTGGGATTTTGGGGTCATACAATAATTCTATTTTTAGTTCTTTAAGGAACATCCCAAATGTTCTCCATAGTGGCTGTATCAATTTACATTCCCACCAACAGTGCAAGAGGGTTCCCTTTTCTCCACAACCTCTCCAGCATTTGTTATTTGTAGATTTTCTGATGATGTCCATTCTAACTGGTGTGAGGTGATATCTCATGGTAGTTTTGATTTGAATTTCTCTAATAATTAGTGATGTTGAGCAGCTTTTCATGTGCTTCTTGGCCATCTGTATGTCTTCTTTGGAGAAATGTCTATTTAGGTCTTCTGCTCTTTTTGGATTGGGTTGTTTGTTTTTTAATATTGAGCTGCATGAGCTGCTTATATATTTTGGAGATTAATCCTTTGTCCATTGATTCATTTGCAAATATTTTCTCCCATTCCTAGGGTTGTCTTTTCATCTTGTTTATGGTCTCCTTTACTGTGCAAAAGCTTTTAAGTTTCATCAGCTTCCATTTGTTTATTTTTGTCTTTATTTCCATTACTGTAGGAGGTGGACCAAAAAATATCTTGCTGTGATTTATGTCAAAGAGTGTTCTTCCTATGTTTTCCTCTAAGAGTTTTATAGTGCCTGGTCTTACATTTAGCTCTCTAATCCATTTTGAGTTTATTTTTGTGTATGGTGTTAGGGAGTGTTCTAATTTCATTCTTTTACATGTAACTGTCCAGTTTTCCCAGCACCACTTATTGAAGAGATTGTCTTTCCTCCATTGTGTACCCTTGCCACCTTTGTCATAGATTAGTTGACCATAGGTGCGTGGGTTTATCTCTAGGCTTTCTATCCTATTCCATTGATCTATATTTCTGTTTTTGTGCCAGTACCATATTGTCGTGATTATTGTAGCTTTGTAGTATAGTCTGAAGTCAGGGAGTCTGATTCCTCCAGCTCCGTTTTTTCCCTCAATACTGCTTTGTCTATTCGGGTCTTTGTGTCTCCATACAAATTTGAAGATTTTTTGTTCTAGTTCTGTAAAAAATGCCGTTGGTAATTTGATACAGATTGCATTGAATCTGTAGATTACTTTGGGTAGTATAGTCATTTTCACAATATTGATTCTTCCAATCCAAGAACATGGGTTATCTCTCCATCTGTTGGTATCATCTTTAATTTCTTTCATCAGTATGTTATAGTTTTCTGCATACAGGTCTTTTGTCTCCCTAGGTAGGTTTATTCCTAGGTATTCTTTCCTTTTTGTTGCAACGGTAAATGGGAGTGTTTCCTTAATTTCTCTTTCAGATTTTTCATCATTAGTGTATAGGAATGCAAGAGATTTTTGTGCATTAATTTTGTATCCTGCTACTTTACCAAATCATTGATTAGCTCTAGTAGTTTTCTGGTGGCATCTTTAGGATTCTCTATGTATAGTGTCATGTCATCTGCAAACAGTGACAGTTTTACTTCTGCTTTTCCAATTTGTGTTCCTTTTGTTTCCTTTTCTTCTCTGATTGCTGTGGCTAGGACTTCCAAAATTATGTTGAATAATAGTGGTGAGAGTGGACATCTTTGTCTTGTTCCTGATCTTAGAGGAAATGCTTTCAGTTTTTCACCGTTGAGAATGATGTTTGCTGTAAGCTTGTCGTATATGGCTTTTATTACGTTGAAATAGGTTCCCTCTACGCCTAGTTTCTGGAGAGTTTTGATGATAAATCGGTGTTGAATTTTGTCAAAAGCTTTTTCTGCATCTATTGAGATGATCATACGGTTTTTATTCTTCAATTTGTTAATATAGTGTATCACATTGATTGATTTGTGTATATTGAAGAATCCTTGCATCTCTCAAATAAATCCCACATGATCATGTTGTATGATCCTTTTAATGTGCTGTTTGATTCTGTTTGCTAGTATTTTGTTGAGGATTTTTGCATCTATATTCATCAGTGATATTGGTCTGTAATTTTCTTTTTCTGTAGTATCTTTGTCTGGTTTTGTTATCAGGGTGGTTGTGGCCTCATAGAATGAGTTTGGGAGTGTTCCTTCCTCTGTAATTTGATAGAATTCACCTGTGAAGCCATCAGGTCCTGGATCTTTGTTTGTTGGAAGATTCTTAATCACAGTTTCAATTTCATGACTTGTGATTGGTCTGTTCATATTTTCTATTTCTTCCTTGTTCAGTCTTGGAAAGTTATACCTTTCTAAGAATTTGTCCATTTCTTCCAGGTTGTCTAGTTTATTGGCATGGAGTTGCTTGTAGTAGTCTCTTAGGATGCCTTGTGTTTCTGCAGTGTCTGTTGTCACTTCTCCTTTTTCATTTCTAATATTATTGATTTGAGTCCTCTCCCTCTTTTTCTTGATGAGTCTGGCTAATGGTTTATCAATTTTGTTTATCTTCTCAAAGAACCAGTTTTTAGTTGTATTGATATTTGCTCTTGTTTTCTTTGTTTCTATTTCATTTATTTCTTCTCTGATCTTTATGATTTCTTTCCTTCTGCTACCTTTGAGTTTTGTTTCTTCTTCTTTCTCTAGTTCCTTTAGGTGTAACGTTACATTGTTTATTTAGGGTTTTTCTTGTTTCTTGATGTAGTCTTTTATAGCTATAAACTTCCCTCTTAGAATTGCTTTTGCTGCATCCCATAGGTTTTGGATCATCATGTTTTCATTGTCATTTGTCTCTAGGTATTTTTTGATTTCCTCTTTGATTTCTTCAGTGATCTCTTGGTTATTTAGTAATGTGTTGTTTAGCCTCCCTGTGTTTGTGTTTTTTACATTTTTTTCCCTGTAATTGATTTCTAATCTCATAGCATTCTGGTCAGAAAAGATTCTTGATATGATTTCAATTTTCTTAAATTTACTGAGGCTTGATTTGTGATGGAAGATGTGATCTATCCTGGAGAATGTTCTGTGCTCACTTGAGAAGAAAGTGTAATCTGCTGTTTTTGGATGAAATGTCCTATAAATATCAATTAAATCTATCTGGTCTATTGTGTCATTTAAAGCTTGTGTTTCCTTATTAATTATCTGTTGGGATGATCTGTCCATTGATGTAAGTGAGGTATTAAAGTCCCCCACTATTATTTTGTTACTGTCGATTTCCTCTTTTACAGCTGTTAGCATTTGCCTTATGTATTGATGTGCTCCTGTGTTGGGTGCATAAATACTTACAATTGTTATATCTTCTTCTTGGATTGATCCCTTGATCATTATGTAGTGTCCTTTCTTGTTCTTGTAACATTCTTTATTTTAAAATCTATTTTATCTGATATGGGTATTGCTACTCCAGCTTTCTTTTGATTTCCACTTGCATGGAATACCTTTTTCCATCCCCTCACTCAGTCTGTATGTGTCCCTAGGTCTGAAGTGGGTCTCTTGTAGACAGCATATATATGGGTCTTGTTTTTATATCCATTCAGAAAGCCTGTGTCTTTTTGTTAGAGTATTTAATCCATTCACGTTTAAAGTAATTATTGATATGTATGTTCCTATTACCATTTTCTAAATTGTTTTGGGTTTGTTTTTGTAGGTCCTTTACTTCTCTTGTGTTTCCCACTTAGAAAAGTTCCTTTAGCATTTGTTGTAGAGCTGGTTTGGTGGTGCTGAATTCTCTCAGCTTTTGCTTGTCTGTAAAGCTTTTGATTTCTCCATCAATTCTGAATGAGATCCTTGCTGGGTAGAGTAATCTTGGTTGTAGGTTCTTCCCTTTCATCACTTTAAGTATATCATGCCACTCCCTTCTGGCTTGTAGAGTTTCTGCTGAGAAATCAGCTGTTAACCTTATGGGAGTTCCCTTGTATGCTATTTGTCATTTTTCCCTTGTTGCTTTCAGTAATTTTTCTTTGTCTTTAATTTTTGCCAATTTGATTACTATGTGTCTCGGCATGTTTCTCCTTGGGTTTATTCTGTATGGGACTCGCTGCACTTCCTGGACTTGGGTGACTATTTCCTTTCCCATGTTAGGGAAGGTTTTGACTCTAATCTCTACAAATATTTTCTCGATTTCTCGAAATTGTTTACAGTATAACGAATGCATTTGTTTCCTTCATGAATTTTAAATACAAGCAGAATAATAATCACATTTTTTTCTGGCAACAGTAGCAGTTCAGTAGGTAAGTAGCTTGATCACATTTGTCTGTATTAGTAACGCATGCAAGCAGCTTCAGTACCCACCTCGGCACCCGGTCTGGCCTTGGGCTCCTACAAGGTCCCTGTGTACGGGTCCTCCGGTCTCCCCTCTGCGGCCAGCATCGCGGGCCGGCTGCTGCTGACGCTGCCCTGCTCAAAGGGCTGCGGGGGGCTCTGGCCCTCGGCGGGCAGCGGCTCGGGCACGGCCACCTCCTGGACGACCAAGCTGGCGCCGTCAGCCTCCGAGCCAGCCTCGACGGTGGGGTTGGTGGAGGCGCCCAGGTCGACATTCACAGCGTCAGTTCTCAGAGCCACGATGCTGGCGGCATTGCCCCGCCGCTCAGCGTAGATGTGCTGCTCAAACACCTGCACAGTGGCGGGCAGGAACTCGGGGTCCAGGGGTGCGCTGGCGACCGAGGAGCCCATGACCATGCGGTATATCTCCACACCCTCGGGCAGCATGGACTTGATCTTGGGCAGCCAGCGCTTGCGGACGCGGCGGGCGTTGGTGCACATGTCTGCGGCGATCACGTTCATCTCGCTCTCCTTGAAGCTGGGGGCGAAGTTCTGACAGTACAGTTTCACAGTGTTCAGGACACGGCTGTCCAGCGGCTTGCGGCTCGGGTCACTGGTGGATGAGCGAATGCCCGTGCCACAGCTGTTGGCCAGCGTGTTCCTGTTGAAGAAGGTGGTGAGGAGGTGCTGCAGCAGAACCTTGTGCTTCACCCCTGCACAGAGGTGGCAGTTCATCAGTTGCCCACGCATGATGTAGATGCCAGAGCCTGCCACCAGCTCCAGCTTCTCGCCGGGGTCCCCCTCGGAGTAGAGCTTGGGGTTGCAGTGGTACCCGATCTGGCTGATGAGGCTGGCGGGCAGGGCCACCAGTTTGCGGCGGATGAAGACGCAGGAACGGCTTTCCAGCGGCACAGGCTCCAGCTTATCTTGCACTGCATAGCTGCCCGTGGCCTTGATGTACATCTGGCCGTACTGCTCCTCCACCATGGTGTCGTAGGCCTCGTCATCTTCTTCATCCTCCTCGTTGTGGTAGGAGGTGGGGCTGTCGGTGGTGAGCAGGCTGCTGGCCCCTGGGCTGGTCCGCTCCCCCTGGGAGTACTGCGCCTGCTGGATGCTGGGGATGAGGGTGGCCAGGCTGGGCACCCCGTAGTAGGAAACCTGGGGCAGCTTGAGAGGGGCTGTGCCTGCCGCCACTGCGGGGCCCATCGCCACCATCGCGCCATCCCAGGGCCCCATCTCCAGCGGGCGCTTGGGGGCCAGGCCTGGGCCTGCGGCCAGCGGCAGCTCCATGGCTTCGTGCTTGACACGGGTTAGCAGCGGGATGGGCACGGAGGGGGACACGACGTAGGGTGGTGCGGCGGTGACTGGCTGCAGCTGGTTGCAGGGGCTCTGGGGCTCGGAGCTGACGTCCTCAATCATAGCGGTCTGCGAGTCGCAGTGGGGTGAGCTCACCTTGAACATGAGGTCCGTGCCACACTCCATGATGTGCTGGATCTGCAGGAAGCCGGCCGTGTACATGACCACGAGCTGCTCGCTGGCCTCCATGGTCAGCCTGCCCGTGTAGCAGAAGGACAGGATCTGCTGGAAACAGGTGGGCGGCACAGTGCCCGGGAGCTCGAAGGCGTTCTTGCTGTTGCCGCTGAACAGGTCACAGAAGTAGAGGCTGCTGGCAGCCAGGACGGCCCGATGGGCCTTGAAGGCCTGGCCCTTGACCACAATGGACACATCGCAGTAGAGGTCCAGCAGACGCTGCTCGTTGAGGCAGCCGAGCACGTGTTCCCGAAGTTGGGGATCTCGATGTGCAGCATCTGCGACATGGCGGGCGGGGGTGGCGGGTGGGCCTCAGACTCTCAGTGCGGGAGCGGTCGAGCGGGGCACATCTGCGGGCACCGGCCTGGTCCGGCCTGCAGCAGGAAGTGCTCCAGCGGCCCGGCGCTCCGGCTCACATGGACTTTCTCTCTCTTCTCTTTCTGGGACCCCTATAATGCGAATGTTGTTGCATTTAATGTTGTCCGAGAGGTCTCTTAGGCTGTCTTTATTTCTTTTCATTCTTTTTTCTTTATTCTGTTCTGTAGCAGTGAATTCTACCATTCTGTCTTCCAGGTCACTTATCTGTTCTGCTTCAGTTATTCTGCTATTGATTCCTTCTAGTGTAGTTTTCATTTCAGTTATTGTATTGTTCATCTCTGTTTGTTTATTCTTTAATTTTTCTATGTCTTTGTTAAACATTTCTTGCATCTTCTCGATCTTTGCCTCCATTCTTTTTCTGAGGTCCTAGATCATCTTCACTATCATTATTCAGAATTCTTTTTCTGGAATGTTGCCTATCTCCACTTCATTTAGTTGTTTTTCTGAGGTCTTATCTTGTTCCTTCATCTGGTACATAGCCCTCTGCCTTTTCCTCTTGTCTATCTTTCTGTGAATGTGGTTTTTGTTTCACAGGCTGCAGGATTGTAGTTCTTCTTGTTTCTGCTTTCTGCCCTCTGGTGTATGAGGCTATCTAAGAGGCTTGTGCAAGTTTCCTGATGGGCGGGACTGGTGGTGGGTGGAGCTGACTGTGGCTCTGGTGGGCAGAGCTCAGTAAAACTTTAATCCACTTGACTGCTGATGGGTGGGTCTGGGTTCCCTCCCTTTTGTTGTTTGGCCTGAGGGGACCCAAAACTGGAGCCTACCTGGGCTTTTTGGAGGTGCTAATGGCAGACTCTGGGAGGGCTCACGCCAAGGAGTACTTCCCAGAACTTCTGCCACCAGTGTCCTTGTCCCTTGTTGAGCCACAACTGCCCCCCACCTCTTCAGGAGACCCTCCAACACTAGCAGGTTCAGTCTCCTATGGGGTCACTGCTCCTTCCCCTGGGTCCTGACGTGCACACTATTTTGTGTGTGCCCTCCAAGTGTGGAGTCTCTGTTTCCCCCAGTCCTGCCAAAGTCCTGCAATCAAATCCCACTAGCCTTCAAAGTCTGATTCTCTAGGAATTCCTCCTCCCATTGCCAGACCCCCAGGTTGGGAAGCCTGACATGTGGCTCAGAACCTTCACTCCAGTTACTTGACTTCTGTGGTATTAGTGTTCTTCAGTTTGTTAGTCACCCACCCGTCAGTTATTGGATTTGGTTTTATTGTGATAGTGCCCCTCCTACTGTCTCATTGCGGCTTCTCCTTTGTCTTTGCATGTGGGTATCTTTTTGGTGAGTTCCAGTGTCTTCCTGGTGATGATTGTTCAGCAGTTAGTTGTGATTCTGGTGTTCTCGAAAGAGGGAGTGAGAACATGTCCTTCTACTCCTCCATCTCGAGCCAGTCACCAAAATTAGTTTTAAATGAAGTTAAAATAAGGATTTTTTTACACACACACACAACCTGAGAGACTATGTAACTAGCAGAGTCTCACTGAAAGAATTTTAAAATGAGTAATTTGGCTAGAGAGAAAATAATCCCACATGGAGACACTGATCAGAAAGATTGATAAGTGTGTTGCCAAATTAAATAAGCATTACTAAGACAATGAAAATAATGTCATATAGGTGAGATTCAAGTAACAAAAAACCAAGATAGATTTAAATACTGGAAAATGTTAGTATGTAATTTGGGATAGAGTATTTAGAATTAAAACATTCTAGGGTGATTATACTTTTCTAGAGAAGAAAGAGATATTAACTTCAATATTGATGTGTGCTAATCTAGCATAAAATCAATAAAAGAATAAGTGTATTATTTCCAAATATATGGAAAAGAGAAATAGAATGTGAAAATTTACTCAACTGATCCCAATGATGTTGAGAAAAGGAAAAAGAGAGATCCAAATAGAAAGTATGAGACAGAATAAGAGAGAGTATATATAAAAGTCTAAGTGTTCTAGCTAAAAGCAAAGATTTTCAGCCCAGCAATATGTTGTTTAAAAAAGACACACATAAAATATTAGTATTCCAAAATATTAATGAGATTTAAAATTCAAAAATTTAACCAACAAATGTAAACAATAAAAAAGTGTGTAACTATAATAATCTCAAATATGATAGACTTTAAAGAAAAGTCATTACTAAAGATGAAATAATCACCAAAAGTTTTTTCAAAAATTTCAATTCAGCAGAAAATTATAACAAATCAAAATGTGTATGACTTATTAACATACCATATTATATAACACATAAAGAAAAACCTGAAAGAATTATGGGGAGAAGTAGCTAATTCACCAACATAGTGTGAGATTTTAACATACTTTCTAGGTAAGTGGCAGACTTGGTAAGTGGACAAAAATTAGTGAGAATTTAGGAGAATTATACAAGTTTGAGCTAAAGGACTAATGCAAAATTCCACTTAAAGAGTTGACAATACAAAGTATTTTCAAGAAAATACAAAAATTAAGAAAAATAATTTTTTTAAATACAAAATATGATTATTTGAAATATGTTTGAAAGACAATATTTGGCCAGAATTGGAATGTAAGTATATAAATGCGAGAGTGTAGAGTACCATTATCTCATTTTTATGACCTTAAAAAATTAGTGCTGCTCAGTGATCGTCTTTATCTCAAGAGTAGAAAAGTATAAAAGTATAACTTAACCCATATTCTGATGATGTAAAGCTGACTAAGAATAAACCAAGTAGGAATTTGTAAAATTCTGTGTAAATCAACAGCCATAGAAGACACTGAAAAAGTTAAGAAATCACCTCCTAAAATGGCTCTGGGACAGACATTTTTAAACTTTCTAGAAATAGAAAACTTACATGATACTCGTGGTAAAGCATCAAAAGAGGGAATATTATGCAAATTAGTGCTAAAACTGACAATGAGAACAGAAAAGACAAGCAGCACAGATTAATGACAGCAAGTTTCAGGTCTCACTCCAACTCTGATTTTTTTAGTAGTAGCTTCTGACAAGTATTATGTAAATAATGAATCATTACCCTCATTTGCTTTCTCCAATTAGAATATCTGCCATGTACACATGTGGCTCTACAGATGATGGCATTTCCCATTCTTGCTATAAAAAACTATTTGGAAATAACACATGGATGTAAATTTCCATATAACATCATCAGAATCAATTTCAGAAGAAAATAATCAACTACTATGATTAAGATGTGCTCACTCCAGGAATCAAAGAATGACATTATCTTGGGAAATCTATTAATATAATTTATCACATCAACAGATCCAAAAAGGAAACCATGTAAGTCTCTCAAATGATGGTATAAATTTAACAAATTTTCCTGATAAAGGCCACCTAAAATTAAATGTAATGGGAGAATCTTTCCTTAGTATGATGAAAATTTTCTGCTATAACCTAACAGCTAGTGTTGTATTTTGTTGGGAAACTCTGCTGGTGTTACCACTACCAGCATCATATTTTATTTGTACGTGTTCTGTTTTGTTCCATTTTAGAAGTTCTATCCAATGCAATAGACATAAAATCGAATTAAGTGACAACTTTTGGAATCAAAGAAGGAACAAAATCATCATTCAAGTAGAAGTTATAATGCAAAAGTTTATTTTAGCAAGAGGAATCAAAACATGAAATAGCTAACAATAGCCCTAACTATAAATGTTTAGACTTCTTCTAGTTGTGCCGCAGAGAATGGAAAGATATTGTCTCATGATAACAAAAAAAACATGAACAAATAATAACTATACTAGTTTATGTGGCCAGCAAGAGCAGGAGACACAAGAAAACCTTGAAGAACTTAATTGCAGAGAAAAAGAAGCCTTCCTGATGTGAGTAATAGGAGCTACAACTTCCACACCCAGGACAGACATTTGTGCTTCCAGGTTACTTGAGAGGTGGCCCTGCCCTGGAGCATCTTTGCAGGGACAAACAGAAACCAGCTGAGTCCTAGATGAGGTGTGGGTAGGCATAATGGAACACAATTAGGATAAGCCCAGATGCAAAAGCAAATCAAATGGCCAAACCATTCTTTCTCTACACACACACTCAGATTTTACCAAGAAATGTCCATGGCAGGGTAGGGGTACAGGACAGCAGAGAGAAATTTCTTAATCCCACACATTCTCAGGGTGTTTGACTCCAGGGCTCGGCCAGAGTTGAAATGTAAGGTGAACAAAAACCATGTCACACTGCTGCCCCTGCACAGTCCAGCTGTACCACGAACACAGGTGAACTCACTCCAGCCTCAGCTCAGTTGAGGAAGAATCAGAATGATCAGCTGTCACCCTAACCACCTGACAGAGAAAAGAGCTTGTATTATTAGGAAAAGAAAACAAACAAAAAAATATTATCCCCAAATATTGCTGCATTGCACAAACTATTCCTAAATTTCATGGCTTAAAACACCAACAATTTTATTATATCTCACAATATATGAATATGAAGTTTTACATGAACTGGGCCTTGTAGGCAGATAAATGTAAAGAAACAAAAACAAAAACAAAAGAAATCTGCAAAAGAAAGCTCTAGATTTATGCACAAAGACGTGATGATAATTGCGCTTTTGCAAAATCGTTCAAAATTCCTAGCTGGAATATTAAAAATGTATTACCAGTTTAAATTAGGAGTCTCGATTCATTGATGAAAATAATTATGTTTAGTTTTTCTGCAAAGGCCACCACTAAGCTCTCTATAGCTGTCTCTTTCCTCTGTTTGGCATATCTTAGCCCAAGCCCGTAAAATTTAATTACTTTAGTTATGAAAAGAGTTTCATTTCAGTAATTAAAACTTGTGTCTTGTTCATTTAAATGCTTAAATTTCACATTTGACTCCAAACCCTCCTTGTCCCCGTTGCCAGCCCTGTCAGGCTGAGCACCATGGGGCTGGAGAGGGCGTGGTCTTCCCCTTCCACCAGTGTCCCCAGTTCTCTTCCTCCTTGGGGCCGGGAGGAGGGGTGCACAGGCACTTCTTTGGGTGTTGGTGCCTGTTGACAGGACAATGTGCGTAGTCCCAGGCCTCACACGTGGAGGATGCTGAGGGTGTTGTGGTGACAATTCTGGTTGTTATTATTTCTCTGCCTACTAGTTACTGATTCTTTGTTCCTTTCATATTTTGTGGTCCTAATGCCGTCTCCTGTGGGTGCATTTGCTGGTTCATCAACGGACTGGATCTTCCCACACATGATCTGCTGGCCTGGGAGAGCCTCTTGAAATGCAACCTCTTCTTTTCTCTCCCCCTCCAGGCCTTGCTGCAGGCCGTGTACCCCACAGTCTGGGACAGCTGAGGTCCTGTCCCAGGAGCTGGCCCTCTTGGAGATATTGGCAAGAATGTCTAAGACGCTGCAACCATGCAAAAGGTCCACTGGACCCATGGAAGGTATTTACCTTTGCTACGATAAGTGGAGGGGGTCTAGGCTCTAATTTCAGCTGTCTCCTCTCTCTGTGCACTAGTAGCAGAAGAAACTGAGCTATCTTCCTGACTCAGCAGTTTCCTAATAAGAGGGCATCACTTATTGGAGCTTAGGAAAAACATGCTTCAGGCATTTTCTAGTGAAGCAGTTGGAAGGAAAGGCATGGATGCTGGTTGATATATAACTATATTCTTATAAAGAACACATATCCTCGTTCCCGGTTTACTTTTTTTTTTTTTAATTTTTAAAATTTATTTATATTGGAGTATAGTTGATTTACAATGTTGTGTTAGTTTCAGATGCACAGCAGAGTGATTCTTTTATACATATATACCTTATTTTTCAGATTCTTTTCCCATATAGGTTATTACAGAGTACTGAGTAGAGTTCCCTGTGCTATACAATACAGGGATTGTTGTTGATTATCTATTTTATATATAGTAGTGTGTATATGTTAATCCCAACCTCCTAATTTATCCCTCCCCCAACCTTTCCCCTTTGGTAACTATAAAATTTTTTTCTATGTCTGTACTTACTGTATTTCTTCATAGTTCAACAAAAGAGTCTAATCTCTTTCCTATACCAGGGAGCACAAGACTTTTATATGAAGATCCAGGTATTCTTCTGATTCTGGAGCATTTAGGAACTTCAGTATCTGTACATTAATCACTGCATGATTTGAGTTAGCCACCCTCCCACACCCACCGAAAACATGGATCTCAACCAGTACCACCTTACAACCACATATAAGTGTACCTTTGTGTTGGAGATTCCTGAAAATAGGGTTATGTTATCTATGGGATTTTCTATCCTCTGCAATAATCTATAACCACAAAATGCATGCAAACCTGTATCTTAGAGTATTTCATATTGTCAGGGATGATATGGGGCCATTCTACCCAAAGAGATGAATGGCTAGTGTTCCTTTGGGGTCATTTTCAGTTGCATAGTTGACATTTCAGCATAAATAAAATATTCAATGTAGCATGAAAGGTGCAAATTAGTATTGGTAATAGCTCTGGCATCAGTTATATTAATATCATTTTCTGAAGTTATTATCTCATACAAAATTCTCTTGAGAAAGACAAAGAGTGAGCTATATAATTACATAAAATATAGGCATCTTACACTTGCTTCCTGTGATGGCTCTTAAAATGATTGCTCTCCATGTGAATATTTTAAGTTGTAACTATCTAGTTAGAAATACTCAGGTGTAGTAAATTTAAAAGTTTATTCCATCTACTGTAACTCAAACAAATCACACCAGCAGCTAAGCAAAGGAAAAGTATTCAGAAGTTTAAATCATAGTGAAGGAAAACATACCTTTTCAGTATGTTAGTGCTTTCTGAACTTCTCAGATTGACAGATTGTCATCACCACACCTATGTCTCTAAGGAACAGGGCTGGTTTTCTCATTGTCACAGAGAAGAAAAGTGGTTTTCTGGTAGTAACACTAGCATTTCTGCCATCTCTTAACACCAAATTTGAAACAAATGGAACACAACATCCTATAATTTTCCAAAAAACTTCACCAGAGATGCGACACCATCTTAAATTACTGTCAGCACTATTCCCGGAACTGATGGCTTACTGTGGAGGTGCGAGCTGGAGATGAAGTTCTCTCACCATGACGGCAACACTTGGGATTCTGGGAACTTTCAATATCCTGATTATCACTACATACCGAAAAAAAAAAAAGCAAAACCTAATAAGCAAACAAAACTTTTGAGTATTAAAGAAGGATTATGTTTCTTTTCTTACAAAGGGAAATCTATAACATAATATATGTTATATTATTATCAATCACATCCTCATGGTTATAAGAATAGTTAGCTAACACTCCACTGTAATGAGATTATTTTCTTTATAAGTTGAATTCTATTATAGCAAACCTTACCTTTGTCTGACAGATAACTAATTACAGAGCACAGTGTCTCACACCATTCCATTCCCCAAATAATCTGTGAGACAAGGGGTTTTCCCATTCTATAAAGAAGGATTTCAAACATACAAATGTTATTCACCTTATTTCAGATCACGTAGTTAGTAACTCTTTGGCAGGTAACTTGAAATTAGGTCCACTTCAGAATTAGTATCAATACCATTTCTCATGTACCACGGTTATATCCACAGCACGAAGGGACGAAGGATATACCTCTCAAGGTTTCAACCAAACACAGACAGAGGACTTGGACTTTGGAAAACATGTATATGCTGGCTTTTGAACAAATGTTTTTGAAAACATTGAAAAATCATGTGTTGGTTTCATTAGGGAAGCACCTGTATGAACTACTGGCCATCAAAAACAAAGGCAGAAATGTTGATGATGGATACACTTTCATTATTCATTGCCCAGAGCATGAGACTGAAACACAATCTGAAGCCAGGTTTCACATGTGTGACTGTCTCATTTAGGATAACTCTATTTCTGCTTTGTCATTGCTACTTATGGCCTGTAATATCTGATTACAATGTCTCAGAAAAAAAGAATCAAGAGAAATATACATTCTGCTTGCAGAGACTTGCAGATTTCTTTTTCTTTAATTCAATAAGTAATTCAAGTTATATATAGAACTCCAAAAACCAGGCTCTTAGGAGTAACAAACTGTCTAAAATGGCAAATTAGAAAAGGGTGTTATTATTTGATTTACTATCTCATCAACACTTACAACACTGCACTGATTAATGAGGAAGCTAATAGGAACCAAGGAACTCAAGACAGGAAGATAATTCTGTCTAGAGTGCTGTTCCCAAGTATCACACCAGGAGATAGCAGCTTTGGTGTTTCAGTGGGCATTGGCTATCTGCTGTCTAACCAAGGAGGATGAAGACCAGCTTTGTGATCTCGAGTCACAACCACCCCTTAATTTCCTCTCTCTCTTATTATATTATGAGACCATAATAGAAAACAGATTTTTTAAGTAAATAAAATTTAAGCAATAGTGTCAGAGAGGAAATTGACAACTACTTAACCATTTTCTTTCAGCCCTGAAATTATTTTAAGGGTACCTTCCAATTATAGTATAAACCTTACTTGGACAATAAAGCCATATGGTTCTTCTGAAAATAATTTGCCAGTGGCCCTGGATACTATAATCAGCGCCAAATGTTAGGGAAATCTTGAAATAATGATGTCTTGGGAGGTAGTCAATATCCTGACATTGAACAAATAAATGCTTACTTCCATTTAGCTTTGCTTTCAAACCAATCTCAAGCCTGGCAGGCAAGATGAGGGCAAATGGAAAAAGGAAGTACATTTTGAGCAAATAATAACTGGGACATAACAACAGTGAGAGCCAGGACTAGAGGGTGCAGCCACTGGAAATGAGAAAGCTCAGTTTGAGCTAAATTATGTGGCCATCCATGGGACACATTAGGGCTCAGCCTTTGAAGCTGAATCCCCATGAGTCACCATCAGCACCTCTGCGCACAGGTCCACCTTTGAGCAGATAGGGAAAGTGCAAGTCTTGTAAATACTCAATGAGAGTGGTGGCTGTTGGACTGTGAAACATGAATTGCAGTCAGTAAGCAGCTATGTGGATATGGTCCTGTACCTTTGAAACTGCAAATGGACCTCCATTACCATATTGGAACTTAAGATCATTTTTGAGAGCCAGGGCTTTGTGTGAACATTGAATCAAAGGGACCATAAATAAGCAATAATACCTTGTCTTAATGGAAGGTCAGGACTAAAAACCATATTATAAACTGTAATTATAGCATCCACTGAACATACCCATATTTTGTGACTCATTGCCCGACCCTTGTGATAGCCACATTTATTTAATAATGGTCTCTAGTTTATTGATGTTATGTTTTATTTGGATAATTATAGGGTTAGTTCATCTCATTATAAATTATGTGCAAATAGTCCTATCAAAGTACTCCAAACACTCTGGTGACAGATGGTATGTAAATGAACAAAGTAAAAAATAAATATTTTTCATTAACCTGGTAACAGGACAGGCATATTGTGTGGTAGGCATTCTGGAAAAACTCAGTTTGATTGGCCAAAAATGTTGTCACTTAACTTGAAAAGGAAAATTATAATAATGCATTTTTATTGCAGACGTTTACTCAAGAATAACAATTCCATATCTATTGAGGGTGTGGAGGTTTCTGTGATGAAGGTGGGACCTTCATTGTTACCTGTATTTATAGGGGGAAAAAAGTGGTTACATGGGAATTGCAAACCTCTCACATAGTGCTGTTGATTACAGTAAGGTATTAATGCTTTTATTTTACTTGTTGTAATATTTCTAATTCACAATGTAGCCAACTCTTTCAACAGAACTAAACTTGCAGTCAGAAGACCTCATGTACAAAATGGACATAATAATAATAAACACCTCCCAGTATAAAGATTAAACAAAATAATGCACATTAAAATGTTTTAAAATTATACGTATTACTTAGAAGTAAAGCTTTCTATGGACCACACCATATTTCAAGTCATTAAACCTGAACTTCTCTCCTTTTTTTTATCTGCATATAGCTGAAATATATTGAAGTGCAATTTATCTATGATGAAATACACATATTTTAAATGTATAGTACCCTGAGTTTTTAAAATGTATATCATTTAACCAACTTAAAAGTCAATATAAAGGAAATTATCATATAATAAATTTTCCTTGTTCCATTTTCTGACATTCTCCACCCACCTCCCCCTTTCAAGAGGCCACTGATGTTCTTATTTATATTACCAGAACTTAGTTTTTCTATTCTGGAACTTCATATAAATGCAGTTATATGGTATATGCCTGGCTTTTTTCACTTAGCATAATTTCTTGTTATCACTAGCACAATATGGAAGGAAAGCTGAAATATTCATTTTTTGAAATCCATGGAGTTTCAAACCTCCAGGAAACACTCTGGACTATGGTAAAATATTATTTGTATTTACTTTTCATTTTTATAGCATTTCTAATCTATGGTATAGCTAACTCTATACAGTGAACTGATCTTGAAGCCAAAGAACTAGGTTTTGTCATTTAGTAGCTAAATGGTATTGTGCAGTGATTTAAATTCTCTACAACTCAGTTTCCTTATATATAATATGGAGATGATAATAGTAAAAAAGGTTCAGTGCTTTAGTAAAGATTAATAACAATGTATATAAAATGCAAGACTTCTGGGTTTTGCTTAGCATATAGAAAACAGATAACCTACAAAAATCATAACTTTCCTTCAAACCATCAGAGGGGTCAGGTCGTAGGGAAATTAACCAGTCTGTTATCCAAGGCAGACAATTTCATGTGGAAGAAGGGCATGAGTGCTGGCTTATATAAGGCAGACCATGGAGGAAAGTGAAGCTTCCATACAAGGGGGGAAAGAATTCAGCTAAAACTTTTAATGAATACAAAAGGCTCTGTGTGGGCTCATGTCAGAGTTTAGAAGTTCTGTACACTGAAGACATACAGAAGTTTGCATTCATTCAGTGCCTCCTCTACATGAAAAAAGTGACAGTATGATGGTTGACCCAAGAAACTGCCCCGATTTTGAAGGTTTAGAGGAATAGAGTATTTGTCACCTTGGGAAACCCCACTTGGATCCTAATTTTCTACAGAACAAAGCCTTCATCTTCTGGGGGAAGGGCAGCAAACACTACCCTAAGACACATGTGAAGACCCATTGTTTCTGAAGAGGAGAATAGGGAAAACCTCCCTATCCTTGAGAAAGGAACAAGAAATCATCCTGAGCCCAGACCATCAGAAATTTTGTACAGCTGAAGGATGGACTATTATTTCAAAAGCCCCACCATGAAGACACACAGACACAGCACCTGCTTAAGACAGAGACTGGACCAGGACATCAGAGCAGATCCCTACTTTGCAATGTCAGGTTAGCAAGCACCAAGAAAGCTGGCATCAGCTGTTAGTTCCGGGAAGTAGCAAATGTCTGGAAAGAGTTCAGGAAGAGTGAAGATGAAATAGGAAGACAGAG
This sequence comes from Balaenoptera borealis, assembly GCF_965194805.1. Lineage (NCBI taxonomy): Eukaryota > Metazoa > Chordata > Mammalia > Artiodactyla > Balaenopteridae > Balaenoptera > Balaenoptera borealis. The sequence goes on along the minus strand of NC_138869.1, from coordinate 63,427,244 downwards.
CAAATTTTCCAGCAACCAAGTCCTCACTCTAAATATAAGGTAAAAGTGGAGGAATTTGAGGCTGGAAGTGCACTAAGAGTAACTATAGCAACAACAAAACCCCAAACCACTTCAACATATGACTAGATTGATTCTACCCTCACAGTTAGAAAGAGGTATGGCTGTTTCCAGATTAGAAAATAACTTATTTCTGTCACTATTATCACATACCCAATGGCTAAAATTCAACAACAACAACAAAAAAAATGATACACAAAATGGAAAGATAAACAACCCACTGGAAAGAAAAACAGATTGAGAGGTCACCCAGATGTTGGAAGCTTTGACAAAAAAATGTTAAATAAACATAATTATTGTGTTAAAGTATCTGGTGGAAAAGATATAGAATGTGCAATAGAAGATGTGTAATGTCAGGAGAAAGATGGAAACTACAAGAAAGAGTCCATTTGATATGCTAGGAAAAAATATGGTAACAGAGATGAATAATGCCCTCAACTAACTCATCAGTATATGGGACACAGACTTGGATTGGATAGAAACAGTGAACTTGAAGGAAGGTCAATAGGAATTGCTCAAACTGAAACACAAAGAGAGGTAAGAGAGACAGGCGGGGGTGAGGAGGGGATTGAGAGGGAACAGAGTATAATAAAGTTGTAGGACAATATGAAATGGTCTAACATATGTATAATTAGGATCTCAGAAGGAAAAGAGAAAGAGTAGAGAAAAAAATTTGAAGTGATAATGGAGAATAGTTGAAGTAATAATGACCAAGAATGATACAATAATAATGGAGGACACTAGCTATAGCTCTAACCTCAGAGAATTCCAAACAGGATGAGTATACACACACTCATATTCAAAGAACAGAAAACTAAAAGTAAAGACGAAATCTTGAAGGTATCCAGAGAAAATGAACACATTACATACAGAGAAACAACAAGATTAAATATATAGCAAACATTGTTTCAGAAAATATACAAGCAGGAAGAAAATTGTTTGGTATCTTTTAAAGAACAAAAAAGAAACAATTTTCAATACAGAAAAACAAACTTCAATATAGAATTGTAATCCAGGGACAACCTCTTTTCAAAGTAAAGGAGAAGTAAAAGAGTTTTTAAAAAATTAACAGCTGAGAGAATTTATTACAGGTATATCTGCATTGCAAGAAATGTTCAAAGTTCTGCAAGCGGAAGAAATATATGAAACAGAAACTTGAATCTGCATAAATGAATATCCAGAATATATAAAGACCTCTTACAACTCAATAAGATTAAAGTAAAACCCTCGTTAATAAAATAGACAAAAAGTTTGAGAAGACATTCAAATGTGTGAATGGCAAACAGGTACATGAAACGTCGTTAAGATTCATTAGCCATTAGGGTAATGGAAATTAATTTAAAGCACATGAGATACCACTACACACTAATTAAAATATCAAGTGTTGGAGAGGAGGTAGAATATTTGGAAATCTCAAATATAGCTGATGGGCTATATTTGGACACTTAAAAACATTTGGACATTTCTTACATAAAGTCAAAATCAGACATTCCATATGATCCCGAGTTTACTTTAGGAAAATGAAAACATATGTTCACACAACGATTTGTATATGAATATTCATAGCAGTTTTATACATAAAAGTCCCCAACTGGAAACAACCCAAGTGTTCACCAACAAATAAATGGCTAAAAAATTTCTGGTATATTAGCCCAATAGGATATCTCTCAAAACCAAAAGAATGAATATTGATATATGCAACAGCCTTAATGAAATTCTAAATTATTTTGCAGAAAAACAGAAGCAACACACATAAGATTTCATACTGTGTGTAAACATATACATGAAACTGTAGGAAAGAAAAAGTCTGATCTATAGTGAAAGAAAGCATATTAATAGCTGCCTGGTGGTAGGTGGTGATCGTTTAGGAAATGGCATGAAATAACTATATATGGTGATAGAAATGTTCTATATCTTGACTGCCATGCTATTTATATTGGTATATAACTTGTCAAAACTCATCAAAATGTATACCTTATATAATGCATTTCATTGTATTTAAATTATGCTTCATAAAATTGGTTTTAAGAAAAGAATGCCAATTTTGGAAGAATTCAATTTAAGGGACAATTTTGATCTGATAAAGGAGGTTCTAAAAATCTGGGTTTCATGGAAATATGAGCTTAGGTATGACAATTATATTTTTAACTCCAATTTAAATATTGGAAAACTTCCTAAATTCTTTAAACATTAATTTCTCTAGGGTCACACAGCAGATGGAGTACAAGCAGTTCATCAAGTATTTAGAGGTTACTAAGAGTGATTGCAAGGAACCGATTGAAGATGTGAGAGAATGACATTTATTATTTTGGGATGTCTAGCTCAAATAATTTATCGCTATTTTAAAAGTCTTCTTAATCATCTACATTTAGGAAAACATTTCAATATCAATTGAATCAAAATAAATAAAAATATTTAATTAATCAAAACTCTGCCATATCTAATATTTTGTCACTTGATGTTTTGTGAGTAAACTACTGCTCATGGACCAAATCCAACTTATTCCCTGTTTTTGTAAGTAAAGTTTTATTGGATCACAGCCACACCCATTCATTTACATAGTGTTGATGTCTACTTTGCATTACGACAGTAGAGTTTAGTATGTGCAACAGAGATTATGTGATCCACAAAACTTAAAATATTCATTATCTCGCTCTTTACAGGAAAAGTTTGTCATATAGAATATATATTTTTATATAGTTATAACTATATAACTATTTGTTCTATCTATGATTTAAGACAAAATATTGTGTGATGGTTGACAATCTGATCTCTAGAATCATATAGCCTAATTTTGCTTCCCAGCTGCCCATAGACTATTTAACCTCTGTGACTTTCAGGTTTCCTCTCTATAGATGGTGAATATCATCGCACCTAACTCATAGAGATGTTGTGAAGCTTTACCTAGTTAATACATATTAGCTACTTAGAGCAGTGACTGGCAATAATGTCAAATAACTGTTAGCTAATGTCATCACCATTATCACCACCACCATCATCATCATTGAGAGTATGATACTGTCAAGAATAGGTCAACTAAATTTTCAAAAACTAAAGGTCTAATAAAATGTATTATAGTGATGATGATGATGAAGAGAAAACATAAAATTAAGATACTGCTTTTCATTTTGGAATATAATTATCAATTTAAAATTTACTATATTTTATTTTAGTTATTTATGTATATACTTTTTATTTCCTATTAGATTTTATGTTCCTTGATAACTGGAAAGTTTTTTAAACAGACTTTTTTTTTTTTTTTTTTTTTTAAGGAACTCCTTTATTTATTTATTTATTTATTTATTTATTTATTTTTGGCTGTGTTGGGTCTTCGTTTCTGTGCGAGGGCTTTCTCTAGCTGTGGCAAGTGGGGGCCACTCTTCATCGCGGTGCGCGGGCCTCTCACTATCCCGGCCTCTCTTGTTGCAGAGCACAGGCTCCAGACGCGCAGGCTCAGTAGTTGTGGCTCACGGGCTTAATTGCTCCGCGGCATGTGGGATCTTCCCAGACCAGGGCTCGAACCCATGTCCCCTGCATTGGCAGGCAGATTCTCAACCACTGCGCCACCAGGGAAGCCCAATAACTGGAAAGTTTTTAACTGCCAAAGTTGAGCAGTTCTATGCAAGTAGGTAGTGGTTATTCAGTATTTATTGGCTGACTAACAAATAAATGAAGTAATTGTCACTATTTATAGCACAGAACATTGGAAATGAAGCATCATTCATGTTTAACAGAAAGTTAATTGGAATAACTAGCTATTTTTAATTAAGCACATTTCTCAGTTACTTAAATCTTTTGGAAGCATTGAACTTAACTGTGATACAAAGGGATTACTTCTGTTGGGGACATGAATTAAGATATATTTGTTTGTGTTTAATTAGATGAGGACATTTACAAATAAGAACTTCACTGAATTCAAATTACAATCCTATTAAAAAGCAAACATTGAATTTTCTTCTTAGGATCATAAAAGAGTGATCATCCCATTGATCTCTAAGTTGAAAGGTATTTTCTTATCAGTGCAGTTCCTTATTTTGCTACTAATTTGATGAGGTGAATAGAGTAAATTCAATAAATTTCCAAAAAGGGCTTTAAAACACTTTGTTAAAAATTTCTCCAAAGGATAAGAAAGTTACATTTTCTTCTTTTTTCTAGTAAAATACAATAGATGTCTTTCTGCTCTTCATTTTGATGATTTATGCTCAAAGATAGTGGAAGAGATATTTCCATAAAATATTCTGCATTAGTAGAAGATAGTAACTAGTTGATTCATATACTAATTCATATGAAGTTAGTCTTCTGCGGTGAAAATTTGTTCTGTACTTGCTGCCCACTTGGGAACACAATGTGCCACTCCTGATTGCACAGTAAGAGTATATACATATTGATTTGCAACAGTCAATACCATGGTAACATATGAGTGTTCACTCTTTCGTATAAAACAATTACACTTTGAAATAATCTTTTGAGAAAACTGGAAGGCATTGAAGTGAATGTATTTTTGAGTATAATGTTCTGTGCTAGTGAAAAAGGTAAGAGACCAATGCCTATAATCTCAAAAATATTCTGTGTAGTAAAATGAGAGACATCTTCAATATTCTGATATTTGCTAACTGATGGGAAAAAAAGGTAGTGTATATTTCTTACACAGACACTGAGAGCGTATGGAGATAACTGAAGTAAAGACCAAAATGGGTTCGGTTGTGACAGATGAGAATTCATTATTTGAAATACAAAGCAGATGAAAGAGAAACCTAACAGAGGTCTCATTGAACATTTAAAATTATAAAAATGACATCAACAATGCATAGGAACACAGTGATTCAAAAATTAACAAGCTAATTTAAAAGTAAGTGTCGGTTAGAGCCTATCAGTCAGTAAGTGTCAGTTAGAGCCTATCAGTCATGGACATTGAGATACTTTGTATTTTTTATTTTATAAGAGGATATGAAAAATATTTCAGTAAAATGTTTTTAATAAGGAAATTATATCTGTACATCACTGCTGTGTTCTATTAATTAGAACAAAGTATTGAAGGAAAAATCATTAGTGAAATTGCTAGTAGAATAAGTTAAACCATCTATCTTATTAATTATCTTTCCAAAAATTTAACTTCCCACTAATTTATGATAAGAAATATCCTCATGTATATAGTGCATTTTGCAGATATATATACATGTATATAATGCACATATACATACATATGAATGTGTCTGTGTATGTATGCATTACTATGAGAAGTGTGAGGTCTGTAAGCTGTACAGTATTTTTTTTTTTTTGCTATACAGTAGGTTATTAGTTATCTATTTTATTTTTTTTTGAATTTTATCTTATTTTATATTTTGTACAGCAGGTTCTTATTAGTTATCTATTTTATACATATTAGTGTATATATATCAATCCCAATCTCGAAATTCATCCCCCCCTGCAGCTGTCCCCTGTTGGTGTCCACACGTTTGTTTTCTACATCTGTGCCTCTATTTCTGTCTTGCAAACTGGTTCATCTGTACCATTTTTCTAGATTCCACATATATGCATTAATATACGATACTTGTTTTTCTCTTTCTGACATATTTCACTCTGTATGACACTCTCTAGGTCCATCCACGTCTCTTCAAATGACCCAATTTCGTTCCTTTTTATGGCTGAGAAATATTCTTTATATATATGTACCACATCTTCTTTATCCATTCGTCTGTCGATGGGCATCTAGGTTGCTTCCATGACTTGGCTATTGTAAATAGTGCTGCAATAAACATTGGGGTGCATGTGTCTTTTTGAATTATGGATTTCTCTCAGTATATGCCCAGTACTGGGATTTTGGGGTCATACAATAATCCTATTTTTAGTTTCTTAAGGAACCTCCATACTGTTCTCCATAGTGGCTGTATCAATTTACATTCCCACCAACAGTGCAAGAGGTTTCCCTTTTCTCCACACCCTCTCCAGCATATATTGTTTGTAGATTTTCAGATGATGCCCATTCTAACCAGTGTGAGGTGATACCTCATTGTAGTTTTGATTTGCATTTCTCTAATAATTAGTGAGGTTGAGCAGCTTTCCATGTGTCTCTTGGCCATCTGTATGTCTTCTTTGGAGAAATGTCTATTTAGGTTTTCTGCCCATTTTTTGATTGGGTTGTTTGTTTTTTTGATATTGAACTGCATGAGTTGTTTATATATTTAGGAGATTAATCCTTTGTTTGTTGATTCATTTGCAAATATTTTCTCCCATTCTGAGGGTTTTCTTTTCGTCTTGTTTATATTTTCCTTTGCTGTGCAAAAGCTCTTAAGTTTCATTAGGTCCCATTTGTTTATTTTTGTTTTTATTTCCATTACTCTAAGAGGCGGGTCAAAAAATATCTTGCTGTGGTTTTTGTCAAAGAGTGTTCTTCCTATGTTTACCTCTAAGAGTTTGATAGTGTCTAGTATTACATTTAGGTCTTTAATCCATTTTGAGTTTATTTTTGTGTATGGAGTTAGGGAGTGTTCTAATTTCATTCTTTTATATGTAGCTGTCCAGTTTTCCCAGCACCACTTATTGAAGAGATTCTCTTTCCTCCATTGTATACCCTTGCCACCTTTGTCATAGATTAGTTGACCATAGGTGTGTGGGTTTATCTCTGAGCTTTCTATACTGTTCCATTGATCTATATTTCTGTTTTTGTGCCAGTACCATATTGTCATGATTATTGTAGCTTTGTAGTATAGTCTGAAGTCAGGGAGTCTGATTCTTCCAGCTCCGTTTTTTCCCTCAAGATAGTTTTGGCTATTCAGGGTCTTTTGTGTCTCCATACAAATTTTAAAATTTTTTCTTCTAGTTCTGTAAAAAATGCCATTGGTAATTTAATGGGGATTGCACTGAATCTGTAGATTGCTTTGGGTAGTACAGTCATTTTCACAATATTGATTCTTCCAATTCAAGAACATGGTATATCTCTCCAACTGTATGTATCCTCTTTGATTTATTTCATCAAAGAAAGATGATGTTTTCTGAGTACAGGTCTTTTACCTCCTTAGGTAGATTTATTCCTAGGTATTTTATTCTTTTTGTTGCAATGGTAAATGGGAGTGTTTCCTTAATTTCTCTTTCTGATTTTCATTGTTAGTGTATAGAAATGCCAGAGATCTGTGCATTAATTCTGTATCCTGCAACTTTAGCAAATTCATTGATGAGCTCTAGAAGTTTTCTGGTGGCAATGTTAGGTTTATCTATGTATAGTATCATTTCATCTGCAAACAGTGACACTTTTACTTCTTCTTTTCCAGTTCGTATTACTTTTATTTTTTTCCCTCTCTGATTCCCGTGGCTAGGACTTACAAAACTATGTTGAATGATATTGGTGAGACTGGACATCCTTGTCTTGTTCCTGATCTTAGAGGAAATGTTTTCAGTTTTCCACCATTGAGAATGAGGTTTGCTGTGGGTCTGTCATATATGGTCTTTATTATGTTGAGGTATGTTCCCTCTTTGCCCACTTTATGGAGAGTTTTTATCATAAATCGGTGTTGAATTTTGTCAAAAGCTTTTTCTTCACCTATTGAGATGATCATATGGATTTTATCCTTCAATTTGTTAATATGGTATATCACATTGATTGATTTGCATATATTGAAGACTCCTTGCATCCATGGGATAAATCCACCTTGATCATGGTGGATGATCCTTTTAATGTGTTGTTGGATTCTGTTTGTTAGTATTTTGTTGAGGATTTTTGCATCTATATTCATCAGTGATATTGGTCTGTAGTTTTTTTTTTTGTAGTATCTTTTTCTGGGTTTGGTATCAGGGTGATGGTGGCCTTGTAGAAGGAGTTTGGGAATGTTCCTTCCTCTGCATGTTTTGGAAGAGTTTGAGAAGGATGGGTGTTAGCTCTTCTCTAAATGTTTGCTGGAATTCACCTGTGAAGCCATCTGATCCTGGACTTTTTTTTTATTGGAAGATTTTTAATCACAATTTCAAGTTCATTACTTGTGATTGGTCTGTTCATATTTTCTATTTCTTCCTGGTTCAGTCTTGGAAGGTTTCTAAGAATTTGTCCATTTCTTCCAGGTTGTCCATTTTATTGGCATAGAGTTGCTTGCAGTAGTCTCTTAGGATGCTTTGTATTTGTGCAGTGTTGGCTGTAATTTCTCCTTTTTCATTTCTAATTTTATTGATTTGAATCCTCTCCCTCTTTTTCTTGATGAGTCTGGCTAAAGGTTTATCAATTTTGTTTATCTTCTCAAAGAACCAGCTTTTAGTTGTATTGCTCTTTGCTCTTGTTTTCTTTGTTTCTGTTTCATTTATTTTTGTTCTGATCTTTATGATTTCTTTCCTTCTGCTACCTTTGGGTTTAGTTTGTTCTTCTTTCTCTAGTTCTTTTAGGTATAAGTTTAGATTGTTTAGTTGAGATTTTTCTTGTTTCTTAAGGTAAGATTGCATTGCTATAAACTTCCGTCTTAGAACTGATTTTGCTGCAATCCCATAGGTTTTGGATTGTCATGTTTTCATTGTCATTTGTCTCTAGGTATTTTTTGATTTCCTCTTTGATTTCTTCAGCAATCTCTTGGTTATTTAGTACTATATTGTTTAGCCTCCATGTGTTTGTGTTTTTTACGTTTTATTCCCTGTAATTTATTTCTAATCTCATAACGTTTTGGTCAGAATACATGCCTGATATGATTTCAATTTTCTTAAATTTACCAAGGCTTGATCTGTGACTCAAGATGTGATCTATCCTGGAGAATGTTTCGTGTGTACTTGAGAGGAAAGTGCAATCTGCTGTTTTTGGATGGAATGTCCTATGAATAGCAATGAAATCTATCTGGTCTCTTGTGTCATTTAAAGCTTTCGTTTCCTTATTAATTTTCTGTCTGGATGATCTGTCCATTGGTGTAAGTCAGGTGTTAAAGTCCCCCACCAGTACTGTGTTACTGTAGTTTCCTCTTTCATAGCTGTTAGCATTTGCCTTATGTATTGAGGTGCTCCTATGTTGGGTGCATATATATTTACAATTGTTATATCTTCTTGGAATGATCCCCTTGATCATTCCTTGTCTCTTGTAACATTCCTTAAAGTCTATTTTATCTGATAATGAGTATTTCTATTCCAGCTTTCTTTTGATTTCCATTTGCATGGAATATCATTTTTCATTCCCTCACTTTCAGTCTGTATGTGTCCCTAGGCCTGAAGTGGGTCTCTTGTAGACAGCATATACATGGATCTTGCTTTTGTATCTATTCAGCAAGCCTGTGTCTTTTGGTTGGAGCATTTAATCCATTCACGTTTAAGGTAATTATCAATATGTATGTTCCTATTACCATTTCTTAATTGTTTTGGGTTTGTTTTTGTAGGTCCTTTTCTTCTCTTGTGTTTCCCACTTAAAGAAGTTCCTTTAGCCTTTGTTGTAGAGCTGTTTTGGTGGTGCTGAATTCTCTTAGCTTTTGCTTGTCTGTAAAGCTTTTGATTTCTCCATTGAATCTGAATTAGATCCTTGCTGGGTAGAGTAATCTTGGTTGTAGGTTCTTCCCTTTCATCACTTTAAGTATATCATGCCACTCCCTTCTGGCTTGTAGAGTTTCTGCTGAGAAATCAGCTGTTAACCTTATGGGAGTTCCCTTGTATGTTATTTGTCATTTTTCCCTTGCTACTTTCAATAATTTTTCTTTGTCTTTAATTTTTGCCACTTTGATTACTATGTGTCTCTGTGTGTTTCTCCTTGGGTTTATCCTGTATGGGACTCACTGCGCTTCCTGGACCTGGGTGGCTATTTCCTTTCCCATGTTAGGGAAATTTTTTTCTATAATCTCTTCAATTATTTTCTCAGGTCCTTTCCCTCTCTCTTCTCCTTCTGGTACCCCTATAATCTGAATGTTGTTGCATTTAATGTCCCAGAAGTCTCTTAGGCTGTCTTCTCTTCTTTTCATTCTTTTTTCTTTATTCTGTTCTGTGGCAGTAAATTCCGTCATTCTGTCTTTCAGGTCACTTATTCGTTCTTCTGCCTCATTATTCTGCTATTGATTCCTTCTAGTGTAGTTTTAATTTCAGTTATTGTATTGTTCATCTCTGTTTGTTTATTCTTTAATTCTTCTAGGTCTTTGTTAAACATTTCTTGCATCTTCTCCATCTTTGCCTCCATTCTTTTTCTGAGGTCCTGGATCATCTTCACTGTCCTTATTCTGAATTCTTTTTCTTGAAAGTTGCCTATCTCCACTTCATTTATTTGTTCTTCTGGGGTTTTATCTTGTTCCTTCATCTGGGGCATAGTCCTGTGCCTTTTCATGTTGTCTCTCTTTCTGTGAATGTGGTTTTTGTTCCACAGGCTGCAGGAATGTAGTTCTTCTTGCTTCTGCCATCTGCCCTCTGGTGGTTGAGGCTATCTAAGAGGTTTGTGCAAGCTTCCTGATGGGAGGGACTGGTGGTATGTAGAGCTGGGTGTTGCTCTGGCAGGCAGAGTTCAGTAAAACTTTAATCTGCTTGTCTGCTGATGGGTGGTGCTGGGTTCCCTCTGTGTTGGTTTTTTGGCCTGAGGAGATCCAGCACTAGAGTCCACAGGCTCCTTAGTGGGGCTAATGGTGGGCTCCGAGAGGGCTCATGCCAAGGAGTACTTCGCAGAACTTCTGCTGCCTGTGTCCTTGTCCCCATGGTGAGTTATAGCCACCCCCACCCCTGCAGGAGACCCTCCAATACTAGCAGGTAGGTCTGATTCATTCTCCTATGTGGTCACTGCTCCTTCCCCCTGGGTCCTGATGTACACACTACTTTGTGTGTGCCCTCCAAGAGTGGAGTCTCTGTTTCCTCCAGTTCTGTTGAAGTCCTGCAATCAAATCCTGCTAGCCTTCGAAGTCTGATTCTCTGGGAATTCCTCCTCCCATTGCCAGACCCCCTGGTTGGGAAGCCTGATGTGGGGCTCAGAACTTTCTCTCCAGTGGGTGGACTTCTGTGGTATAATTGTTCTCCAGTTTGTGAGTCACCCACCCAGCTTTTATGGGATTTGACTTTATTGTGATTGTGCCCTTCTTACTATCTCATTGTGGCTTCTCCTTTGTCTTTGGATGTGGGGTATCTTTTTGGTGAGTTCCAGTGTCTTCCTGTCATTGATTGTTCAGCAGGTAGTTGTGATTCTGGTGCTCTCGCAAGAGGGAATGAGTGCATGTCCTTCTACTCCACCATCTTGAACCAATCTCTGTAAAGTATAATATTATGTTATCATTATGTTAATTCTGAAATGTTCATTCCACTTGGATATCAGGTCCAGCTACACCTATGCCTATGGATGTTAGAATTGTTTTACTTCTAATATCTCCACTTTTACAATTCTGCTCTGAAGACAATATTCATAGCTCCACCTCTTAACTAACTGCCTACTTGATCTTTGACCAGCTATAAGCAGCATTTACCCTTCCCTATCCCTACTATTGTAATCTCTGAGCCTCTTCCAGACCTTGGCTTCTGTCCCTAGAACCTGGATTTCCCTGATCATCGTGTGTGTGTGTGTGTGTGTGTGTGTGTGTGTGTGTGTGTTGGGGTGTGTGTGGGGTTTGTCATCCTAAGCTCCCAAGCACTCTTAATATCACCATAAAATAATCTTCTTTGACTCAAGAAGAACCTGCTATTTTCTTAACCATCTTTAAATTGATCTCTACTTGATTTATTACATTGTTCACAATGTCTTTAAAGTCTTCTAAATAATAAAAATAATAACAGAAAACAGTTCCATATTGCCCACGATGGGCTAGACATAGTTGTAATCCCCTTACACATGTATTAACTCACTCAAAGCTCACAGAAACAGAGGTGCTTGAGTGGGAGGATTTTCTGGAAAAGGATCAAGTCTTAGAAATGCTGGAAAAGAAAGTAATTATGTCTTTTAATGTGCCTTTCTGTCCCACTTTTCAATGAAATTTCTCTGTAAAGTCAATTATCTTCTCTCATCAACCCCATTCAATAGTTTTTAAATATATAATTCCTGAGTACCCTCAAAAATGTCATATTTGATCAGACTTCCTTCTGACATTCTTTCTTTGCTTTGCTTCTCTAACATTGCTTTGATTTAGCTCTTCCCATTTTTTTGTTATTCTCCTTCTCTCACACCCAACAGAAGGGCATTCTAGCATTTATGCTCTGATCCAGGGGATTGGCGTGGACTTCCCTCATGAATGTGTTCCCTGCCCTCAGCTCACCTCTCAGAGACAGTTCAGAGCATCTTCAGACTCATCCTGGCTGTTGCTGTCCCCTTCATGTGCCTGTCTTTCAGCATTCTGCCTCAGGCATTCCCAGAATTGGGTAGTTAACTCAGGAAGCAGCCCAGAAATTCAACAAGAGTTACCCTCTGGGAGCTATCCTCTACCAATGGTTTAGACGGTTATAGGAACTAGTAGCTAAATACTCTAGCCTCTGGCTTTTAGGTGGAGAATTCTAGGAGATAATTTTTATGTTTCTTGCAAGTCCTGGTGGAACTGAATCCTATTATTTACAACAATGACCTTGATAATGCTTTTCCTTCTTCCCTGCCCAACATTTCCTATTCCCTCTTTCCTGCTTCCTGGGCTCATCTTCCAAATAAATGACCTGCATTAGTCTTTGTCTTCTGCTCTCAAGAGAATGGAAACTAAGTTAAACAGATATATGTTTTGTAAGGTATGGCACATTGAGAATTGAGAAGGGGAGCCCTCTTTAAAGAAAAGAACAAAAAAGTTTAGTTTTACAAATTTTCCAAAAAATGTGACCATGTGAAGATATTCCTAGGGACCTGTCCATGGCCTTGGAAGGGGTCCATGCAAGTGATGAGCTCAAAAGCTTAAGCATCACTAACTTCTTGGCATATGCCTGTCATCTTTGTCTATGACTTTTCCCTCTTGACACTCTCCTCCTTCACAGGGTTAGCTGTTATTTCTGTGTGTCTTTTATCTCATTCTGAGCTAAAAATCTACACATATAATGCCATACTGGACACACTATCCTGATTATCATCTTGGGACTTCAAACATAATGTGCCCAAACTAAGCACATTTTCTTTCTTAGGTTCTTTTGTACCAAATCTTAATATTTGGCCCCTCCCTCCTTATATGCATTTTTTATGCAAAAGTGTTCTTTAAATGACTCATCCCATTTCCAGTACTATCCTTACTAACATAAGTTCCTAATACCTCTTGTCTGAATTTTTAAATATTCCTTAGCATAGACTATATGCTAATTGAAGTCACCATTTAGAACATGGCCAGACACCAGTGCAGGCAGCACACTGCTTGCAGGTAAATGTTTCTTCTGTGTGATTCTAATCATATTATTTATTTTCTTATATATCTTTAGGTCTTCCCACTACTGAAATTTTAAATATCAATCTCCAGCTCTGTCATCTATCTATCTATCTATCTAATCTATGAAAAGCTGAATTGGAAGAAAAAGAAGGAAAACATTTCTAAGGCCAGAAACAATAAGAAAAGGTAAAACCAGAAAAGTCAAGGGTTTGCCCCCAAATTGTGTGATTGGTAAACAGAAGATTTAGAATTTAATGCAACCATGTTGGCCTCAGAGATGTACTCTTCCTCTTACGCTACTACTTTAATTAAACACCATTGAAAGATAATTAGTTATTTGGAAGTTATATCTGAAGAAATTATACAGCACATAGGATATTGAGACAAAAGTACAGACATAAGAAAGAGATAATCAACAGTTTCGCCATGAGCTATCTAGCTATGTCTTTCTTTTTATTTTTCCTGATTGATATTTGTCGGGTTTCCTGAATCTGAGAAATGGTACTTTCATTTACTCTGTTTAAGAGTTTAATATGTGTTTGGAGAAGTTAGTGGGGCCAAGTGTACTGGTGCCTGATTCTGTCTAGGGCCTGATTGCAAATGTAAGAAGACTTGGTTGACTACAGAGTGAGGGAGGAGAGGGGAGATACTGCTGCACTGGAATTGCCTGGCTCCTGGAAATTGTCCAGAGAAAATACCTGAGAGTTTTCCATGGATCAGAGGCGAGTGAGGAAGGAAAGATAACCCGAGGCCAATTTCCACCCTCTAAGAAGGTTTCCAGAGAAGGAGCGGCAACTTAGGAAGGAGTGGAGTGAAATTATGAAGGAGGATGCAGGAAATGCATGCCCTGCATTCCATTATGTGCAGTCAGACATCACAAGCAGGGCCCTAAAGAAACTTTGAAAGTATCCACGAGGAAAAAAAGTCATCTTTAAATATACATCAGACTCAGAGAACACAAATCCATCTTAGAAACTTATCAACCTGTGTAAGAACATTCCTTCCCACTTAATTCAGCTCCCTCTTCCTTATGGGACCTGGTTTGAAACCACAGTTAGTGGGCTTAGAGGGAGAAGGAAAAGTGGGAGGCACCCTCCAACCCACATCAAAGGGCCAGCAGAGGAGTGAGGGAGGAAAGGAGTGAATTTATCTAACTGATAAAGTTAAATTTAAATTAAAGACTGTGCTGGGTCTTAAATAACTACTGGTTTTTCTATTGCCTAACATTAATTAGGAAGGTCATAGTATATGAGTGAAAGGATACTGGAAATAAAACAAAGTTCCTTTTACAAATCGATCCTATATGTTCATCTTATTCAACATACAAGATACATATAAGAAATTGATTTTTGGTCTAATATATTTAACCTTAATATTAAAAAAGACTCATTTATTTAACTGCCTAATCAACATACACAAGATATTCACACCTTGTGGAAGATGAATTTATTTTCTTATCTGAAAATGTCTTTTACTTTAGAATGATTGGACCAAATTTTGTCATGTGATCACATTAAAGGATCAATACCTTTAATCAGGAAAATGTCAAGTACTGGTTTGCTTAAAACTGGAATCCTGTATCTGGCAAGGAGTAAAGTGCTAACGTAATTGATTATGACTAATTGGTATCAGTCTTAAAGTGAAAGTGGAGCCAGCTTCCAGGATGTCAGATGGGCTAGCTGGGGAACAGAGAAATATAGGAATCAAAGCAGCATTATGACATCAGGAGGACCAGAGAAATGGATGCTATGAACAGTCGACAGGATTCACCTTACTCTTTTGTAAAATATTTTGGATCTATTAAAATTCTGCCCATTTCTCATCCAATATCTATCTCTAGTCTAAATACAGTTGACCCTTGAACAGTGCAGGGTTAGGGGTGGCCAACACTCTGCACAGCCAAAAATCTATGTATAACTTACAGCTAACCCTCCGTATACATGGTTTCCACATCCATTGTGTAGCACTGTAGTATTTACTATTGAAAAAATCCACAGATGAGTGGAACCGTGCAGTTCAAACCCATGTTCAAGGGTCAACTGTACATCTTCTCACTCTATGCACCATTAATATATTAGTCTAAGCCACCTTCAGCTCTGCCTCTCCTTAATTGCAATTCCTTGCCTTTTATCTCAAGCTGCTCTCTTCTATTTTTTTGTTGTTGTTACATTTAGTTGTTGCTGTTGTTGCAGTTGTAGGATCCATTCTTTATGGAAAATGTGCTGTGTGCTATTACATAAAAACTAAGGAGAACTATATTAACTAAATTCTTTCTCTTTCTCTTTCTCTTTAGATTTACCATATTCTTCACCTTAATTGTATTGATTTCCCATTCTCCATCCCTTGACTTTTAGTCATATCCATATAGATAGATATAGATAGATACAGATATAGATACATACATATTTATATATACATATGCCATGGTGGTTCCTTCCTTATTATTACCCATCTGTGACTCAAGTCAGCCACTTCCTGAACAGTAGTGTGGAGGGCAGACATCTGGTGACAGCCACGACTTTAGTTCAGGATTGTTGTCTGGAGCACTAAGTCTCTTCTGCCCATTATCCTTCAAGACATGGCCACTCTGGGTTGTTTATATTCAGCTGGTTGATATGGCACATAACAAAGCCCCTTCGTTCATGTAGTCTTCATGTTATGATAACTGTTTTTTTTCCCTCCATTGTTGCAATTCATTTTGGCAGTCTCCTTCAGTAAATAACTGTCTCAAATTTTAAAATCTGATGACTGTTATAGTCTCTCCTTCAGTTCTAATTTCCGCTGCATTTATAATGTGCCAAACTGAGGCAAAACCCATATTTCCTCTATGACCACCCATCTCTGTGTTAGAGCCACTGGACACACCTCTTAGAAACCTGATGTATATGATTAGGGACTTCTTAACCCCCTCTTGCCTCCTCATATCTAAGGAAGTACAGGTAAGCTCTTCATGTCCCTCTATATTTTGGTGTTAATTTCAGCATACTTGACAGTGTTTTTAATATAATTTATGCTTTGAGGTTATGATCTCTTTTCGATTTCATTAAAGAAAGTTTTCTTTGTTTATATTTTGTTCTTTTTATTTTATTTGAGAGGAGTCAATGGACACAAAGAAAGTAAAAATATCTTCATATTGTCAAGTTTAGATCTGCATTTATAATTACTTTTTAGTACCAGTTAAGATTTTTTAATAGTACTTTTTTAAATAGTGATTTTTTTAAACTAATATGATCAGGTTTTCACAAAATTTCTTTTATCCTGTTGGAAACAAGTATGGACTTAGCTGCAATTCATACAAATGCTCATCTTCAAAGGGATTTTCTATGTTATAGCAGAGAAAAGTGTCTCAAATAAAATACTATCTAGGGAGCTGTACTTAAAATTTGGCTTTAAAATCCCATTTTTTTCCTTCTTTAAAGGTCTTTCCTTAAAGATGTATTTACTTGGCTGAAATATGACTGGAGAGTTACAGCTAATTCATGCAGGAAAATGTGTAGTTCAGCTTTATAAATATTCAAGACAGTAATAATGGGAAGAAATATAGAGAACACCTTACATCTTATTAGTGGTACGTGGTTCTTTTTACCTTATGCTACATATTAGATACCTTTTAGTAGGTATCTAAGGAAAAGAAGAAAAGTAGAAAGTATTTTCCTTTGCAAAAATATAAAATGAATCCTAGTGTTTCCATTTTTGCATGTTTATATGTTCCTTGTGTTCTGAGGATTTATATGGAGAAAACGTTATGTTCCATTTTTGACAGAAGACTTACATTTTTGAATCTCCATGTTCCATTTGAAAAAGCTGTCGCTTATAGCACTTTTTGTACATCCTGAATTTCTAAATGTAGATCACCAAATAAAATTCTTTGCAATTTAACTTAGATGATATATATTAGAGCCTTGTTCTAGTATGCTTTATTATTGTTTTTGATAAAAAAAATATTTTTTCTCAAAGGGCATCCAAGAGGAATAAATTACTGAATTGCCAAAATTATTTCCTTATAAGGTAGTCCTGATACATGGATTCTAAAGGTATAGGAGGCTCCAGTATGATTCTTATTTAATGACAGTTCTAGTGTTGCTGTCATCTATTAGAATGTTGTAACTAACAAGGCTACTTTCCTTTCTATAAGAGAGAAAGTGTGCTCATTTTATGTTTACAGGCTTGATCCTGCTTTCAGTTCAGCTTCCTCCTTTCACAAGAACCATCCCAGCTCAGATCACTAACATGCCAGCTTGGTCTTACTGTTGCTATGGTTTCCCAGAAGCGATTGGCTATGCCCTGTTTCTTGAAATTATGCTTAGGCATGTCCTCATAGAATTTTATCTTTCTACCATGATTTTGGCTGTTCTGTTTTGCATAAAGCAGTAATCCATTTTTACACTGACTTTCTTTGACTGCAGCAGAATTGAATGTCCCAAAGATCTCACTGGCTCAGGATTTGTGGGGACTCGTCATGTTTTTTGTTGTTGTTGTTGTTGTTTTTTAACATCTTTATTGGAGTATAATTGCTTTACAATGGTGTGTTAGTTTCTGCTTTATACACATTGCCAACAAACACATGAAAGAATGCTCAGCATCATTAATCATTAGAGAAATGCAAATCAAAACTACAATGAAATATCATCTCACACCAGTCAGAATGGCCATCATCAAAGAATCTACAAACAATAAATGCTGGAGAGGGTGTGGAGAAAAGGGAACCCTCTTGCACTGTTGGTGGAAATGTAAATTGATACAGCCACTATGGAGAACAGTATGGAGGTTCCTTAAAAAACTAAAAATAAAACTACCATTGACCCAGCAATCTCACTACTGGGAATATACCCTGAGAAAACCATAATTCCAAAAGAGTCATGTACCACAATGTTCATTGCAGCTCTATTTACAATAGCCGGGACTCGTCTTGTTAATGGCAGACCCTAGGCTTGTGATACCCCTACTGCTCATTGACTTGAGCAAACGGCATGATCCCTGAATCTGTTTTAATGCGACATACTATTTACCTAAGATGCGTCTCAATGGTGACACAGCTGTTGGTTGCATCTAAGGGTTTACGCTGCTTTCACTGTGACCTGGTGGAAGAACTGACATTTCACATTTGCGAAAATCTACGCCTTACTGTCAAATTACAAATCGCACACTACAGCCGCGCTGGGGCCAGTAGCTCCGCCGAAGAGAATTTTGCTCTGTTAGTGTCGTACTTTGCCAGTTACCCTTTCTGGGAACATGCTGGCTTTATTCTGTTCTCTGTTTCTTGAATGGCATGCTGTTTAATGATATTTTGCCAAAATAATAACATTCAATAATCATTTTTTATTTTTTCATCTCCAATAAAGTTCTTAGGCTGTGATGCAATCTCTCACTTTGATGGACTTCAGACTCATTATTGAATAACAATCCCTAAACATTCATTAAAGTAAGATCCTTTTAAAGAGAAGTACAGAATCAAAGTAAAGAGGAGAGTTATGATTTTGACTTTTTAAATCAGATGATTTAATTCTTTAAATTATTTTTTTCTACCCAAAGTTAATGTTTACATGGTACTCTTGGCAACGGTGAAGAATAAAGGGAAAAAACAGTGAGGACACAGGGGAAGTAATAGGATAATTAGACATCATATGAATGTATATACTCACATTCTTTGCATATATACATTCAAATTGAAACCTTAAAAATAATTAGCTAAGACATTTTTCTTACTCTCAAATACATCTATCTCCAATTAATGCTCAACCACTCCTCAGGAGTATCTTAGAATTAAATTTAAGAGACTAGTTTCGGATGTGGAGAGACAGAATTACAATCCCTATGTTCTTTAATTTGGCCATGACTAGGAAGTATAACTTATCATTGGTTAATAAAATCCTTAAAAGAATAGTAGACTTTTGACATAGGTAATTTGAGTGGGCAACCCACAAGCTAGACAGTTAATTTTGTTGAAGAACGGTTTAAAAAGAGGTTAGATATATTTACTTTTACCTTAAATTTTAAGTTAAATTTAAACACATTCTGTATCTGGGAATCATAAATTTGAGTTTCCATGTAAGTCCATTTGTTAATCATGGCAAAGAATTTTCCTGGAATGTTGAAAACGTTAGTCTTAAAATTGTCAAGAATTATTGATTTGTAACCTGTAGAGGATGTTAATTATAAGAAATCACATTTATTAGGATATTTGTTATATAAAACTATATTTACTCACTTAAAGTTTTAAACCATGTTTCTATAAAGGGCACATTTTCACCACATCCTTGGTGATAAATTAGCTCAATTTAGCTGTAACAAAACCAATCTGTATAAAAAGACAGTACAGAATTTCTTTCAAGTAGAAACATGGTTAAAGTTTTATTTCTCTTCCTAGAATATAATTACTAGTAAAATAAAAAGATGAGTAAAATAAAGATGGCCTTGAAAATGACATAGATTTTCCATTTGTGATCATGTAGGGTTTTGAGAATATTCAACTGGACAAGGGCACCAACCAAGGACTGACTACCTCCTAAGACTCAAAATCTCAGCATCATTACTGTTACTGTTGATAAATTCCTGTCAATAATGTTGCTTTTATGGTGTACCACATTTTGTGTTATTTTATCCACACTTCCCTTCCTTTACAGTGTTGAGTCTATGTGGTGTATAACAAACAATTTGGAGTCGGAAGTATCAGACTATAGGCTCATTCTGCCACTTGCATACTCTGTGGCCTCACTTTAATTTTCTGATTTTCTGTTACCTCTGAAATGAAGAAGGATTTTGTAAGAATCAAATAGCGGAAATTTTTGACAAAGATTTTAAAAACCTGAGTGCTGTTAATTTAGTGGTAGGCTTATCTCATGGTTTCTGAGAACGGCATGAATTCTGAAGTTGAAACTATCTTCTTCAAGAACACAAGACCATATTTATTTTACTCTAGATATGAGAAACACTCCCTTAATCACTACAGAAAATGTATGAAATCAAGACAAATGAATATAACCATTTTAAGAGGAAATTTTTTTCTTCAAAAAATTTTCTTTGTCCATTTGCAAGCCATTTTCTGCTTTTATTTCAAAGCTCTCAACATAACCCACTATTTTGTGAATTTTAATTGTTTTAGCTTAAACACATTTCTCTTCATCAGAGTAACCCACAGTCATTATAATGACATAAAATATAAATAAAATGTAAATAAGCTGAAAGACAACCTTTTATTTTGGAAAGACTATGGACTGGAGAGTCCAACAGATTTGGGCTCAAATATCAATATGTCTATTTTCTTACTCTGAACTGTGGGGAAAATTATTAAATGATTTTGTTTCACAATTTCCTAATTATATGATAAGGACAATAATATCTATTTTTCCAAAATATTCTGTGTGAGTGATATGAGATAACACATGTAAACTGTCTTCCATAGTGCATGGCACATAAATGTTTCATAAATGACAGCTTTTGTCATCACAAGACCCCGATTCCTCATGGGATCACTGTTAATAATCTTATTTCTTTGCTTAACATTTTAAAGGTAATTTTTAGTTATAATAAAATCAGAAAATTTACCTTTGGGATAAAACCTAAAGGTTATCAATCCTCCAAACTTTCTTTTCATATTATGTGCCTGCTTAGTCTTTTAGTTTACAGTTTCACGTAACTATTGCTTAAAGAACAGTTCCTAGGCATTTTTACCTTCTAGATAAGCTTTTGTCTCAATTTCATATTCAGAATGTGGAGCCCATGGTTAGATACACTATACCTTACATGGTTGGACTCATGAGCATTAGGATGGAACTAATCTCTCTGTTTCTATTAGTATAAGTTCTTTTTCACCTTCCACTTTCAACTTCACAACCACAAGAGAGTGACTTCTGGTTATGCTTAAATTCCACTGAAGCATCACCGGTTCTCACCTAATATCTATGTTTTAAATTACAAATATAAGTACAAAATTTTATACCTATTTTTTTTAATACCTATTCTCAATAAACTTTATCTGCCCTGTTTAAGCTCATTATTCTAGCCTAATTTCATATACTTTTCTTCTGATCCTGTCAGTGAATATTTTAACAATCCATCCTGCTTTGTAGCATTGACTGAATGCTTTATATATCTTCAGAAATATTTTTACTTTTAAAAAAGTTAAATAGAATAAAACTAGTACATAATCTTATAGTACACACCTTGAGCAATTTCTCCAGGTTGATAACATTGAATTAATAAATACTCTGAGTTGTACAATATATCCTTGTAGCTTATTTTATACATAGTAGTTTGTATCTTTTAATCCCCTACCGCTATATCACCACTCCCCCTTTCTCTCTCCCCACTGGTAACCACTGGTTTGTTCTCTATATCTGTGAGCCTGCTTCTTTTCTGTTATATTTACTAGTTTTATTGTATTTTTTAGATTCCACAGATAAGTGATATCATACAATATTTGTCTTTCTCTGTCTGACTTATTTCACTTAGTAAAATGCTGCCTAAGTCCATCCATGTTGCTGCAAATGGCAAAATTTCATTCTTTATTTTATGGCTGAGTAGTATTCCATTGTATATTTGTACCATATCTTCTATATCCATTCATCTGTTGATGGACACTTAGGTTGCTTCCATGTCTTGGCAATTGTAAATAATACTGCTATGAGCATTGGGGTCCATATATTTTTTTGAATTAATCTTTTTGTTTTCTTCGAGTATATACCCAGGAGTGGGATTGCTGGGAGTAATACTTTAGATTAAAAGGGGCCAAATGAAGAATCAGGAAAATAAATTTTAAGGCAGAGAAAACAATGCAAAGACCCTGGACAGAAAATATTTTATCTTTTCTGGAGTGGGATAAAAACCCAGGTGACTAAGATGTGGTAAACAGGGAAAGAGCAGCATAAGGTGAAGTTGAAGATGTAGTCAGGAGTCAAATCACCAAGAGACTGAAGGCTTCTGAGGAGGAGATTATATTTTACTGTGTAAATTGGGCTCAATTAATGGGCAATGATATGGTGATCATAGCAATTTTTTTTATTGGAGTATAGTTGCTTTACAATATTGTGTTAGTTTATACTGTAAGCAAAGTGAATCATCTATATGTATACATATATCCCCTCTTTTTTGGATTTTCTTCTCATTTAGGTCACCAGAGAGTATTGAGAAGAGTTCCCTGTGCTATACAGTAGGTTCTCATTAGTTATCTATTTTATACATAGTATCAATAGTGTATATATGTCAATCCCAATCTCCCAATTCATCCCCCCCCCTTGGTATCCATACGTTTGTTCTCTACATCTGTGTCTCTATTTCTGCTTTGTAAATAAGATTGTATATACTAATTTTTTCAGATTCCACACATATGTGTTAATATACAATATTTGTTTTTCTCTTTATAACTTACTTCACTCTGTGTGACAGTCTCTAGGTCCATCCATGGCCCAGTTTCATTCCTTTTTATGGCTGAGTAATATTCCATTGTATATATGTATTACCACATCATAGCATTTTAAAGTGATTGCCATAAACAGAGAGAACTGGTAGAATGCCCAGAAGAAGGAGGAGGAGGAGGAGGATGGTAGTAGAGGAGGGGGAAGGGAAGAGGGGAAGGAGAGGAGGAGGAGGAAAGACTAGTTAGGACCATTCATGTTATTCCAATGAAGGTATAATGAATGCATGATTTTAGTTCAATTTGCTCACGAGAAAACATGCATCAGTTACAAAATGACTGAATCTTTAAAAATAATTCATAAATATGCTGAATGATCAATATACTGAATGGTCAATTTGCCAAATTTACCAATTTACTGGAAAACATTACTTATTCATAAAGTTTAAAGATATTTTGTTGAAATGGATAGTTTTAATGAACTTTGAAGATTTCTGAGATGTTTTAGCCAAGCAATTTGTTTTGTTATTTTTATATTTATTTTATTCTTCATTTTTTATGAGCCATTTCACTCTGGCAGCCAAAATCTAGTGTTTTCCTGATTGTTTTACCAATCTCTGGTTTGGGAATGAGAAGTGTCTGTATTTTCAATGACCAGTCCTGGACATATATTCAATATTGGGACTTTCAAATGAAAGAGTGATTTTCTACTTTTCAATATATTTAGTCACAAATTCATTAATAAGCTCAATCAAGTTAATGTTTGAGAATTTCTTAAGGACTGAAATGTGAATCACTCTTAAAATAGACATTTAAATAAACGTATACAAATTCACTGCAAAACAAGTGAAGTAAGATTTAGCAGTATTAAAACTACTGTGAATCAACTCAGAGACAATCTTAAAAATTCTCAAAATCTCTTGAAACCATCCATGCACTACAATATGTTGGAAACTATATAAATACTTAATATAAAAGTGCTTCAGTGAATTTGCATTTTTGATTACTGGATTTTTATGTATTGGCTTTCAGACAATTGATTTCATGTTAATTTGTTTATTTTAAAAAAAACAAGGTTTTGGTGAATTGTTCATTTGACTTGAACTCTGATAGTGGCAGGTAAAGTAGAGGGGAGTGGATATGGATGCTCTGTTGGAGAGACAACGAGATTTGAACCTGGGCTGGATTTGAAGGACAAGAAGAGAGGAGAGGTCGATGATCTCTCTTGATGATCTCTGCAGGTTGGGATTTGGGGACAAGGTGAGTGCTAGCACTATTCACTGAACTGGGGAAGATTGGGTGCAGCCAGGTCTGCTGGCAAAGGGGAAGGAATATTTCTAAGCTAATATTTTTTATACTCTTAAAATGCTGATATAATAACCATGTAGGAGGATATGCCAGCCTGGGTCTAACAGGAGTTGTCAGAATATGAATGGTGATTATAACCAAGAATAGGAGGTGAAGAAAGAGACACCTAGGGTTCACTTCTGAGGCTTGCCAACATTTAGATTGTGTGTAGAAGTAACATAGCTGGAAAAGGAGTCTAAAAGGAGTAGCCAGTGTGATTTGCTGCTGCAAAAAATAAGAGAGTTTTATAAGAAGGGTAGAGTTGTCAAGTGTATCCTATAAAATAGGAGGGTTTTATCCACACCATCCCCTTTGACTCCCCACTTCCCTTTTTTAAAGTTTCCACTTTATTCTTCATGCTTTCTACACTTCGTTTTATAAATCCATACATTCATTAACCACATGTGTGCATACGTACACACACAGTGTGCACATGTGTGACTATGTCTATATTCTACTTCATTCTTAATAACGAGCTCTTTTACGGCAGGCATTCTGTCATTCATCTGTATATGCCCAGCACCATATCTGGAAAATACAAAGTGCTCAGAAATATTTGTTGAATTGCATCGAATTATTTCTAATAAGAACTTCATCTCAGTCACCATCAAGATATAAATATAAATACTGATGAAACATGTAAGTGTATCTTGCATATTCAAGCCAAATCCAAGAGTATAATTCAATCCTTACTGGGTATTTTAATCTCCACACTTGAAAACCAGTATAATTTGTTTTGATGGTGCACACATTATTTCTTTTTTGTTTATCTCTAAGTTTATTTCTTTGACTTTTTATGAACTTCACTTGAAACCAGACAGTTAACTCACAAATGCTTTTCTCAGAGCAGAAAATTTGCAAAAAGCCACGTCTGCTTGGTACACCAGCTACTGATCTAAAATTTCGACCTGTACCTGTTGGGCTAAAATTGATTTTACTCATCTTTGCATATGTCATCAAGATCAGCATGCATTTTGAACCATTACTTAAGATTTTGTTAAGAAATGTTGGAAATTGCAGCCTGTGAGAATGATTGGTTTTCTGAAAAGCTTCTCTGCTCATTTGCACATAGACAAAGGCCGTGTGTAAGCTCCGCAACAAAGCTATAAACCTGGTGTTATGCCATCATATAAGCAAAAATCCTAGAGATTTGTTTAGTCCTGAGATTGAAATAGTCACTGAAACAATGTAAATGGACATGAGTTCCATTCTGTGAACTAACATAATAAAATAATAGAAGAATGTAGCCTACTTTATGTGAGAAAAATTTTTTAAATCAAAATAAAATGGAAATGTGTCGCCAAAATTAGTAAGCATATTCCAGAGGATCCGTGTTTAAATTGGCCTTAAATGTAAATCTACATGCAATCAATTTTCTACCACTTCAACATCATTTTTCAGGGTTATATTATCATAAACTACAGAATATCAGCATTAAGATGAATCTTCAAAGTCCTATCTGACTCAAAGGAGGAAAGCCATAGGATGTGAGGCAATATTGGGGGAAGGGATTGGGGAAAGCTGTGTTCCTGTATCAACCTACATTTTTTTACTACGAAACCACAGGCTTTTCAAAGAAAAGATGAACATTTTCATCCCAAACTAGTTCAGTACCTTGAAGGTTCCCAATAGATAATAATATGATTGCTAGATGATACTCTGCTTTTAGTTAGACTCAAAATTCAGGTAACAACAACAAAAACTCCTTTGTCATGTATTATATGACTAGTAATAGCAGCATATCAACCTAATATTAAAATTGGCCTTCACTGCCTAACTGTGCCCTGGCAGAAATGAGGAAGGAGTCCAGGGGCATACTGCTGAGAATTCAAAAACTGGCATTTGAAATTGATCAACCAGAAAGAGCACCATTCACAGTTATTTTTGAGATATTTCAATTGTTGATGTTTATTCCTCATCTTTTCATATGAATTTTGCAAAACAAAAGGAGCAATTCATTCAAGGTGGGCAAAATAGAAACCAAATTTTATTTTATTATCTTTAAAGTATGAATCATCTATAATAACTCTCATTAGCGCTAATGGAAATTTGCACACAATAAATCCTTTAGGTGCCTGGAGAATGTACCACAGCTCTTTTAAACTGTTTGGTGCTTTTACCTCTGGGTCTCTCAGAAGTGATGAGCCATCACATACAGTGTTCCTGGAAAGGAATAGGAAGATAATTAGAGTATCTCCAGTTTTCTGCTTTTTCATGTAACTGTCATTTTTTCTCCCAGAAGTGCATGCATATGTATCTTCATACACCTACACAATTAGACTTTAGAAGAGCTCAGAAAAAAAAAATACACTGGATCACGTGAGGAAGACTATGGTTATTAGTTATGAAAATCTTACAAGAACTTTCTAAAAGTATAATTACAGTTGGTTATAAAAAAGTCTAGAGAATGTTATTTATACCTTTAAGTACATATGTCTGTTGAACTTCATTTTTTAAAATTTATTTATTTTATCTATTTAATTTTGTCTGTATTGGGTCTTTGTTGCTGCGCGCAGGCTTTCTCTAGTTGCGGCGAGTGGGGGTTACTCTTTGTTGTGGTGTGCGGGCTTCTCATTGCAGTGGCTTCTCCTATTGCAGAGCACGGGCTCTAGGCACGCGGGCTTCAGTATTTGTGGCACGTGGGCTCAGTAGTTGTGGTGCATGGGCTTAGTTGCTCCACGGCATGTGGGAATCTTCCCAGACCAGGGCTTGAACCTGTGTCCCCTGCAATGGCAGGCAGATTCTTAACCACTGTGACACCAGGGAAGCCCTGTCTGTTGAATTAAAAAGACCATTTTGCTTAATTAGCTTAAAATAGAAAAAAAAAAAACTCCCACGATGAAAGTCATAATTTAGTGCATTCATTTTTTACTTTATAGGAAAATTCAATATAATCTAGTTTTTACTCACAAGTTAGGTCTGGGTCCATACACACAAATTGCTTTGGTTGATTTGTCAAGTGAGTGACAAAAAACTGATTCATAAGGAATGAATTTGATATGGCAAGAAATGTCTTGAGCCTGACAATGCTGAATTTCTTCATTTAGAACACACTACATTTTTTCCATTTCTTTTTTAGTATAATAGAATATACAAAACATAAAATTTACCGTTTAATCATTTTTAACTGTACAGTTCAGTGTCACTAAATACATTCATATTGTTATACAATGATCACTGCCGTCTACCTCAAAAACGCTTTTCATCTTATAAAACTAAAAACTCTATATCCATTAAAAACTAACTTCAAATTCCCACCTCCCCAGCACCTGGCAACCATCATTCTATAGGGTGGGCCAAAAAGTGCGTTTGGTTTTTTAAGTAAAAAAAGACACATTTTTCATTTTCACCAAGAACTTTATTGACCAACGTATTCACCCCTTTGTTCTACTACCTTCTGACATTTTTCAGGCAACTTCATAATTCCATCTCCCCAAACTTTTTATCTTTTTGAGCAAAGAACTCTTCCAGGTGCCTTTTACAGTCTTTCAGGGAATTGAAATTTTTTCCATTAAGAGAAATTTGTAAAGACTGAAATCAATGGAAATCCGAAGGTGCAATGTCTGGTGAACACAGTGAATGAATCAGAATTCCCAGCGAAGCTGTAGCAGTTTTTGCCTGGTCATGAAAGAAACATGTGGTCTTGTTTTATCCTGATGGAAGATTATGCATTTTCTGTTGACTAATTCTGGATGCTTTTCGTCGAGTGCTACTTTCAGTTGGTCTAATTGGCAGCAGTACTTATTGGAATTAATCGTTTGTTTTTTCCGGAAGGAACTCATAATACAGGACTCCCTTCCAATCTCACCATATACACAACACCACCTTCTTAGCATGAAGACCAGCCTTTGGTGTGGTTGGTGGTGGTTCATTTCGCTTGCCCCACGATCTCTTCCATTCCACATTATTGTACAGTATCCACTTTTCATCACCTGTTACAGTTTGTTTAAAAATGGAACGTTTTCATTACGTTTCAGTAGAGAATCGCATGAGGAAATATGGTCAAGAAGGTTTTTTTCACTTATGTGGAACCGAAACATCAAAGCGATTCACATAACCAAGCTGATGCAAATGATTTTCAGTGCTTGATTTGGATATTTTTGAGTACATCGGCTATGTCCTGAGTGGTATGACATTGATTGTTCTCAATTATTGTTTCAGTTTGATAGCTATCAATTACAACTGGTCTACCGGACCGTGCAGCATCGTTCAGTGAGAAATCTCCAGCATGAAACTTTGCAAACCACATTTGACACGTTCGATCAGTCACAGCACCTTCTCCATACACTGCACAAATCTTTTATTGCATTTTCAATTGCGTTTTTACCTTTCTTGAAATAATAAACCACAATATGGCAAAAATGTTGCTTTTTTCTTCCATATTCAATATTAAAATGGTTACACAAAAATTCACCAATTTTGATGTCTTTTTTTAAATGCACATGGATATGACAGCTGTCACATACAATCTAATAAAATTGTTTTGAATGAAGTTAAAGACTACTAAGTGCTACTAGAGCCATCTTATGGAAAAAACTGAATGAAGCTTTTGGCCCACCCAATACTTTTGTCTCTATGAATGACTACTCTAGGGACCTCAAATAAGTGGAATCATATAGTATTTGTGTTTTTGTAACTGGCTTATTTCACTTACTATAATATCCTCAAGGTTCATTCACTTTCAACATGTGTCAAAATTTCCCTCTTTTTTTATGGCTGAATAATATTCCATTGTATGTGTATATCACATTTTCTATATCTATTTATCCATTGACGGACATGTGGGTTGCTACCACCTTTGAGCTATTGTGAATAGTGATGCATGGATGATGTCAAATTATCTTGTTGAGACCCTGCTTTCAATTATTTTGAATGTATACTCAGAAGTCAAATTGCTGGATCATATGGAAATTCTATTTTCTAGTTGTTTGAGGAACAGCCATACTTTTCCACAGTGGCTGCACCATTTTATATTCCCACTAACAGTGCACAAGGGTTCTAATTCTTCAGCATCCTTGCTGACAATTCTTATTTTCTGTTTTTTACATAGTAGCCATTAGTAGTCTTCCTAATGGGTATGGGGTGGTATCTCATTGTGTGTTTGATTTGTATTTCCCTAATAATTAGTCATGTTGAGCATCTTTTCATGAGGAGCCCCTAGATTTTTAAGCTCCTCTATTTCCCCAACAATTTTATACCTATAGGGTTTAAAAATTAACTGTGTTTAATTTTTCATCTTATTCATGGGTACTATGTCCTCCTCTTAACTCTTCATTGTTTGTACTGAGCACTCTCATTTCAGAGTTTGCTGTAGTCCATATGTAATTGTTTCAGCTTTTCCCATTGTCTAGAGGTTTTATTCTGTGATAAATTAAGTAAAAAGGTAATATTATAACTATGATCACATTATGGTATTCATTTTTATTGACAGAGTTTTTTCCTAATGGTTATAAAGGCCTTTATTCATAAACTTAATGAATCTAAATCTGAATTTCTGATCTTTCCTAATAAGCCTGCCCCGCCTACAATCTTCCTCAGTATAGCATCTCAGTTCCTCCAATGGAGATCTATTAAGTAACACGATTACAGAATATAGGATACGAGTCAGGGCTTTGAAATTAGAGTGATTTGTTTACAATCCTTGTCTCACATCTTAATAGAAATCGGACTGTGGAGAACTCATTAACTTCTTCAAGCTTAAGTCTCCTCAGGTGTAAATGGGGTAGGAACAGAACCTTCTAGGCCCTGCTCTGAACAGATATGCTGCACTAATACTGACTACAAGCTCGACATATTTTTCAAATATTTAAAGACAGCTCCCATAGCAGTTATTCCGTTGTCTGGATTAAAAAATGTTGATAAATTTCAAATTTTCTAAAATTTCAGAATGTGTATTTCCTCCTCAAGAGAAGACTTCAAGTGTTGAGGAGGTACAAAGATAATTAACCCATATATATATGGGTTATATATCCCAAGTTCATATATCCCAAGATTGTATCAGAAAATACAGCATCATATTTTTAACCAAGATAATGTTAAATATGAGAGACTAAGGAGAAAAAGAATGGAAGTGAAGATATCAGTCAGACAAGAAGTGGTAACAATATTTCAACTGAGAATTAATAAGTCCTACGCAAAAGAAATGGAGAAGTAGGGATGTATTTGAAGAAGAGGAGTATACTGAACAGGACTTGCAGGCGACGTTACTTGGGGAACGGGGAGAGGCGGACTCACTGGGCGCGTCTGCGCATGCGTCTCGCTAGTGACGCTCTGAGCAGAAGAGAGAAGAAGGAGCCTTGACAGATTTGGGAAGCACCAAATGCCCTCGTTTTGCCCTCACCGAGTTTGACGTGCTGAAAAAACATCTGGGAAGAGGGCTGCACGGCTTTGAACCTGGGGGAGATACAGGGGTCAGAAGACAGACTTGGCAGGCGTGAATGTGCAGGGAAGATAGGAGAAAATGAGTAGGAAAGAAGCAAAAGATAAGCGAAGCAGAGATAAGCCCAGGATGAATTTAGTGATAAAGAAGAGACACTGGAAACAAGAAAAACAGTTGACAGAGAGGCCCCCAGGCATCAGGAGAAAACACTGTCACACAAGATGAGAGAGAAAAGAGTGTCAAGACAGAAGAAGTGGGGGAAAATGCAATGATATAAATACTGAGAGACATGAAGATTGATTAAAAGATATTTGAAATCAGTAACCAAATGCAGTAACTCTGCAACGAAGTTCAGTAGAGATAGAAGCCAAAGTGCTGGAATTTAAGAATGTCTTAATTTTTATATTTATATCCATCTTTATTGCTGACTTTGGGATACTGTAAATAATCCATGCCCTAGATAACACTAGACACATTTCAAAATTACATTTCTTCAAGACACTGAAATAATCCGCCAGATTTCTAATGTTTTGTTTGGGAATACTATGACTCTATAAATATCCCATATATGTATGATCTCTCTGCCATGAGTATGTAAAATATGGGATAATCACCTTATTTTAAGCAAAAATGATCGCCAAATTGTTATGGTATAAGAAACTTTAAACATATACACACTACCATATATAAAATAGATAATCAATAAGGGCCTACTGTATAACACAGGGAACTATACTCAGTACTCTGTAATAACCTATACTGGAAAAGAATCTGAAAAAGAATGGATATATGTATACGTATAGCTGAATCACTTAGCTGTACACCTGAAACTAACACAACATTGTAAATCAACTATACTCCAATAGAAAGTTAAAAATTTTTAAAAAGAAACTTTACTGGGAATGTTTCTATTGATTAAGAAGCATAGGATATTTAATAATATGTCCAATATACACACAAAAACTTGCTATGTTCCTTTTGTACATTGTATTCTTTTTTCCCAAAATAGCCAATTACAGTATAGAAAGTAAGCTTAGCAAAATCTCAGATCCTACTGGGCATAGAGATGAGATGCTGGTGCCTTGGGTTTAAAGAAGAGTTGCAGGCAGGTGCTTTTAGGATGAAAAGCTGACAAAGTACTGGGCTTTTAGAACACAGGGTGGGCAAGATTATTCCGGGATCCTACATGCAGTTCGATGCAACCCTGGGAGTCTTGGGAAACAAATGCCAGCTGTTATCATCACAGAGCGGACTGGACCTCAGACCATCTTTAGTCCTTGCCACATTATCTGGGACAATGATGACCTGGAATGGTCCATTTTGCAGGCTCTATTTTAGGCCTGACCTGCACTTTAGTTTATATCTTAAGAAACAATTGATTAGGTGGCTTTGGACACAATCAGTTCTGAAATGAGGATTTACCAGTTCTTGGAAAATAATGGACTTTTTGTAGGCCCAACTACTATACTACAAACTTTCATAAAAATTCTAAAATCAAAGATAAGGTGGTAAAAATTGTGCTTTTATTTTTTTTAATTACTTAAAAAACTTTTTTTTATTGGAGTATAATTGCTTTACAATGTTGTGTTGGTCTCTGCTGTACAACAAAGTAAATCAGCTATATGTATACATATATCCCCTCCCTCTTGGACAAGTAACAATATCCATGACTACTTGACTATAAACAAAAAATTGTGGCATTGTCTCAGTCTGCTCAGCCTGCTATTACAAAATATCACACAATGGTTGATTTAAAAAACAGACATTTATCGTCTCACAATTCTGAGGCTCTTGAGGTCCAAGATGAAGGTGCCAGCAGGGCTGGTTTCTGGTGAGGCCTCTCTTCCTGGCTTGAGGAGCTGCCTTCTTACTGTGCCTCACATGGCCTTTCCTCTGTGTGCTTGGAGAGAGAGATATTCCCAGGGTTGCTTCCTCTTCTTATAAGTACCCCAGTACAATCGGATTAGGACCCCATCCTTTTGACCTCATTTAACCTGAAATAATCCGTAAAGGCCCTATCTCCATACACAGTCACATTGGGGGCTTGGGTTTCTACATACGGATTTTGGGCGACACAGTTCAGTCCATAACAGGTGAGATCCATCTGATATAGAACTGCTTTCTGACAAGAATGGGAAGTTTCAAAGATTAGTAAGCTTTCTTCTACATGACTTGTTAAGTAAAAATCTGGATAAAAGAGAGGCTAATAATTAAAATATATTTATAAAAATATTCCATTGCCTTAGGCATACTGTCACCATGACCTAATTCATCTTTAGTCAAAACATATAAAATTACTGATTTGAATTGTTTCTGATACAAATGGTAAATAGATAATAGCAATGATAGATTGTAAACATTTAAATAGGATTTATGTATTAAGTGGGGGAGTTAACTTTCAAGTATTTGTAATTCAGTCTCTAGTTAAACAAGAAGTCAGATAAGAAAATCCGTGGTGTAGTGTAATGCTTCCCTGATAATAACGCATTCTCCCCACATTACAGATTAGTGTTTACTATATCCCTTTAAAAAGCATTACACACAGGAAAATTCCTTTTTATTAGTATGTCAGTTCAAATCCACCTGTAATTTTAATAGATATTTTAATGTTTACTTTTTAATAAAGCTATTTATTTCCCATTAAACTAGATAACTCAAAAGCTTAAAAATAAGATTACATGCATATTTCTTTCAAATATGTTCAATGACAATAAAATGATATTTAAATACACTAGTAATGCTTGCTAACAAATCTTTCGGTGGAAAAGTCATTAGTCAAAATGAGTAACTGGTTTGGAATTCCAGTGACCATGGCAGTTTTCTAGTAGCAAAAATTATTTTAAAAACAATATTTAATACTAAAAAAAATATATATATATATACACATATATGCACATATACAAAGTCATAAAAGGAAACAGCAAAATTATCTATAAACCCATCACCAGGCAATTTATATTAATTTGTTAAAATGAAAGTTAAAAGTCCATAAAATTAGAAAATTTAGCAAATAACAGGTAAAACGCTCTCTATCTCAAAGCCACACCCATTTTCTCTTCCAGACATAGGC
This sequence comes from Balaenoptera borealis, assembly GCF_965194805.1. NCBI lineage: Eukaryota > Metazoa > Chordata > Mammalia > Artiodactyla > Balaenopteridae > Balaenoptera > Balaenoptera borealis. The sequence continues at coordinate 63,393,798 of NC_138869.1, read as the reverse complement.
ACTTTAAGAATTTCTTGTGTTATATTACATTTTGTTATACATAGGAGTATATTAATTTGAAATATGTGAATATGAAACATATTAATTTGAAACATTTGAAACATATGAAATAATTGTTGACCAGCAGTTTTATGTGACTCAAACTAATATGTGTGATTTATATCTTGTTTTTAATTTAATAATACATTTTAAAGTTTTTTATTTTAGAGTTCTTTCTATATTAGAAAATATACTCTGTTTAGATTAAAAATTATTATTCAGATACAATAGATTTAATTTGACTGATGCTTTTTGATGAAAATTTATGGTTCTTCTTGCTAATACTACCTTTATAGATGTATCTTATATATGCATACATACATGTCTATAATCAAACTCCTAGTAGTGAAACAGTTGTATCAAAATGATGCAAATTTTTAATTTTTATAGATACGCTCAAATTACCCCTGAAAGCTTTTATAGTACTTTACACTATAACAAACCCATAAAAATGTTCCCCCATCATACACACAGACCTTTGCCAGAATCAGGTATTATTTATGATTGATAGAAACTAGTAGCTTGTTTCTTTAGTTATGAGATTTAACATTTTTTCATATTTATTCAACATTTGTGTTTCTATTTCCCTTTCAGTGCATTATCTATACATTTACTTTGCTCCCTTTTGTTTTCTTATTGATTTGTATAACATTGATTTTCATAACTACTTGTAAACTCCCTTAAAAGGTAATTGTTGATTCATTTATCATGTATCTTATAATTTTTCTGATTTTGTTTTTCACCACTCTAACGTCACAAATAAATTTATCCAGACTTGCTTCTAGAAATCATGGGGTCATTATAATATTCAATCTTTGATCCATCTGGAATTTATTTGGTTATAGAGGTGAAGTTGATGTTTAGCTTTATATTTCTTTCCAAAAAGTCTGTCATCACTATTGTAAATGGCCCATCATTCTGTCAACACACACCTCACCAAATTCTCCCATTGTTTTACATAGCTTTTTTTAACTTGATGATCTTAGGTTTTCCAAGTAAACAAGTATATCACAAATGATGATAATCTTAGCAGAGAAACACTGACAGTATAAAAAAAAAGAAGTTTGAGAGATAAAAAATAGCATTAATTCCATGATGATGATTGAATTCTCCAGGAAAGAAAATTTATTAAATGTGTAGGTCTAAAGATTAACCTTTGGAGAATACCAAATATCATTTTATATTTAATATTTAAGGTCAGGTAAACAATTAACATAGAAGTTTCTCTCATAGGGGTAGGAAGAGAATCATTAGAGTATATTGTCCCATAAGTCAGAGAACTTTAAAAAGTGAAAATTGAGACAAAAACACTAAAACTGGCAAGAGAGCAATTTGGATTCAGTTACATGCACAAAATCCACATTAGAGAAGATCAAGGATGAAATGGTATGTGTAAAGGATGTCTGAGTTTTTAGATTATTCTTTCCAGAAGTTTGAGATGAAAAGAAAAAAGAGAAAAATAACACAAATCATCTGTGAGTCAAGCAAAGATATTTTAAATCTGAATTGAGACCTTGTGCAATTTTAAAGGCAAAAGAGAAACCAGAGGAAAGGCAGTGGGTGAATGAGAGAGTGTGAGAGCAGCCCCCAGAAGTCAGGAAAGATCAAAAGCCCTGGTGTCACTATGATTTTGAGGAAAATAGGGGCAAGCTAAGGACAGAACACCAAAATCAAATATGTTCTCCTATTACACAGGGTTAAGTCAGGCATTTGGAAGACTCTGAAACAACCAACCTGAAAATTAGCTGAATGACAACAAAAGTGATTCAAGTGTGAGTGTAAATAAATATTCTAACAAAGTCTAAAAAATATCAATATTACTTACTAATTATTCATAAATCTCATTGGAGAAATAGCAAAATTTTAAAAGAAAACATTTGAAGTGTTTCAAATGGGAATTTAGGCAAAATTAAGACCAAAATTTAAACATATGAGTGCTGTAAAAACACAGAGGGGAATGTCAATTAACCTACACCTGTGTGTATGAACTCTTTCCTCAGAAATCAAATTATGAAGAGTAAGGACCCTGCACTTATCTCTAGGCAACTGCCATTCATTTATAGGCTGTTAAGTCATAGATTTTGATAAAATTCCTTTTATCAGTAAATATATTCAGGCATCTACACCTATTAGAACATTTTCATATTCTTTGTGGACACTAACTTTGTGGACCTTTACTTCTTCCTAGTGTGCATGTGTGTGTGTGTGTGTGTGTGTGTGTACATAATATGTATATATGTATTATATGTATATATATTATATATATTACTTATATACAGTATATCAGAAAATAAAAATCCATCGTAAATATGTCCCAAAAGGGTCTTTTAGAAAATGTATTTTCTGAAATAATATGGCATTCCTCTTTTATGCAGAATAAACTTAAACATTAATGGTGACTTTCATGTAATCTTGGCAAAGCAATTTTAAATAAATATTTCTTTTTTTTGTTTGCAATCTTTGGATAAATAATTTAAATTTCCCTATATTCTATATTAGGTAATATTTATTGTACTTTGATTGGATTGAAAACTGATTTTATTGCTCTATTTCTTGATCATTTCAAAGTAATTTTCAGAGTCTAACTGAACAGACACATCTTATTAGTCTTTCCCTGAGCTGTAATAATTTAAACAATCCTATTTGTACTTAAATACAAAGGAAAATTCAATCTAAAAGAGAAATGTAGCAAGTCAAAAGGCCACTATATCTTAGGAATTATATTTCCCCAAATCTGAGTGGCATTTAATTAGAGGCAGAAAAAAAAAACAGACAATGAGAAACTTGGTAGCATTATCCCTTATATTTGGCAATACTTGCCATAAATTTAAGCTGTATCCTGAATTAAATTTGCTGTTGCTTTCAATTCTCCATAGATCAGTATAAGCTCTCCATTTGTTATAGTTTGTGAATCCCTTGAAGGAGACTAAGAGAAAACAGGGGACATTGATGTATCCAAGTATATGAACACGTCATCCTTCATAATTTTATATTTGAAATAAAATATACTACGTGTATTCTTGAGTGTGTCTTTATATCAAGTTCTTGAATGTAAAATAACTCTACTCTTGGTCTTTAACCACTTTCATGATGCTGGAATTTTGAAATGTAACAGAATGTACCCCGCCCCCCCACGATTAAAGCTTTATCCTGGGATTGCAGCAATTCAGTCACATCTTCAGGCTCCACTTCTAATTCTAGTTCTCATGCCATCTCCACCACATCTGCAGTTACCTCCTTCACTGAAGTCTTGAATCCCTTAAAGTCATCCATGAGGGCTGGAATCACCTTCTTCCAAACTCCTGTTAATGTTGATATTTTGACCTCCTCCCATGAATTATGAATGTTCTTCATGGCATCTAGAATAATGAATTCTTTCCAGAAGGTTTTCAATTTACTTTGCCCAAATCCATCAGAGGAATCACTGTCTATGGCAGCTGTAGCCTTAAAAAATGTATTTCTGAAATAATGAGACCTGAAAGTAAAAAATTACTCCTTGATCCAGGGGCTATGGAATGGATGTTGTGTTATTAGACAATAAAAACAACATGAATCTAGTTGTAGATCTCCATCAGAGCTCTTGGGTGACCAGGTTCATTTTCAATGAGCAGTAATATTTTGAAAACATTCTTTTTTCTGAGCAGTAGGTCTCAAGAGGGGGCTCAAAATATTCAGTAAACCATGTTGTAAACAGATGAGCTGTCCTCTATGCTTTGTTTTTCCATTTATAGAACAGAGGAAGAGTAGAATTAGCATAACTCTGAAGGGCCCTGGGATTTTCAGGATGGTAAATGAGCATTAGCTTCAACTTGAAGTCACCAGCTGCATTAGCCCCAGTGAGAGAATCAACCTGTCCTTTGAAGTTTTGAAGCCAGGCATTGACTTCTCCTCTCCAGTTATGAAAGTCCTAGATGGCATCTTCTTCCAACAGAAACCTTTCTCACCTACATTGAAAATCTGTTGTTTAGTGGAGCCACCTTCATGAATTATCTTCACTAGATCTTCTGGATAACTTGCTGCATCTTCTACATCAGCACTTACTGCTTCACCTTGCACATTTATGTTATGGAGATGGCTTCTTTTTCTGCTCACTTCAAACTTCTGCAGTTTCCTCATCTCTCTCAACCTTCATAGAATTGAAGGCAGTTAGGGCCTTGCTCTGGGTTAGGCTTTGGCTTAAGGGAATATTGTGGCTGGTGTGATCTTCTATCTAGACACTAAAACTTTCCCCATATCAGCAATAAGGTTGTTTAATTTTCTTATCATTCATATGTTCACTGCAGTAGCACTTTTAATTTCCTTCAAGAACTTTTCCTTTGCATTCACAGCTTGGCTAACTCTTTGGTACAGGCCTAGCTTTCAGCCTGTCTTGGCTTTTAACATGCCTTCCTCACTAAGCTTAATTATTGCTAGCTTTTGATTTTAAGTGAGAAATGTGAAACTCTTCCTTTCATTTGAACACTTAGAGGCCATTGTAGGGTTATTAATTGGCCTGATTTTAATACTGTTGTGTCTTTGGGAATAGGGAGGCCCAAGGAGAGGGAGAAAGGTGGGGGAATGGCCTGTTGGTGGAGCAGTCAGAACACACACAGCATTCCTTAAGTGCATTATCTTATATGGGTATTGTTCACGACATCCCAAAACAATTACACCAGTAACAACAAAGATCACTGATCACAGTGCACCATAACAAATATAATAATAATGAAAAAGCTTTAAATACTGGAAAAATTACCAAAATGTGACACAGAGACATGAAGTGAGAAATGCTGTTAGAAAAATGACACCAATAGACTTGCTTTAGGAAGGGTTGCCACAAACCTTCAACTTGTAAAAAAAAAAAAAGCAGTATCTGCGAAGCCCAATAAAACGAATTATGGCTGTACTAAAAGTAAAAACCCTTTGAGTAATGAATCATTTTGTACGTTTCATGTTTTGTTGGACACATTTCAAATTATGGAGGAACTGAAACTTTTACAAGTTTCAATTACCAACAAGAATAATTTTGGACAAAATAAAACATTATTGAAGCAAACTTTTATTTCATAAAGAATCAAAGGGTTATTTAATCCTAGGTACTTTTGTTTGATTATTACTGATTTTGGCTAATGAACGAGAAATTAGTAGAGAGAAAATAAAGGAGTACAAAGTGTATGCCAGACTTAAGAAATACCAAGATGAGAAAGACGCATGGTTTATCTAATCAAATGTTCCAAGCACACTTGATGGCAAGGATGTTTGCCTGGAGGGCAATATTCTTCATGAAAATAATATTTAAATAAATATATGCTACTTTATTCATTTCTTATAAGTCATTGTAAGTCATTCTTCTATGTATTTTTCAAATTCTCCTTGAACCTATTAATATTTTCAACTTGTATCACAGCTTTAACAGATTCCACACACTGATTCAAGCCAATCAAATCCAAATAATATTTACCAAGTGCTTATGATAAACCAGTCTCTATTCTGGGCAGTGTCATACACAGATATAACAGTAGCCTCTGCCTTAAGAAAGTAGACTGACATAAACACTGTTAAAAAGAGTGTGATGAAACATGGTAATTTTACACAAAATTGTCACAGGAGCCCTGAAGAGGAGCACTTACCTGTGACAGTAGGGCTAGAGATGGCTTTTAGTGAGAAAAGACTGTAAGAAAACAAGGGAAATCTAGGCAGTTAGAAGAGAGGGGAGATGCTGGAAGAATGGAAATTCCAAGCAGAGAAGAAAGCGTGATTAAAAAGCAGAGGGCAGCATGAATCAGCTGGGCTGAGCACAACTGACAGTCCAAGTTTGCTGAAAGAAAACCATTCTCAACCTGCACCAAGGAAAGAACAGTATTTCTAATCTCTTAGGATTTGATAACTAAAAAAACTATGGCTGCTTTTTCTTTTGAGTTAGACATCTTAAAAATATATAACCTTTTAGAACAGCAGTCATGATAAGTATAATAATAATTACATATAATATAGACATATGTAATATAATATATAATAACATATAAATATAACATAATATGTATATCATATTATATTATATATCATAATATGTAATACTATATAATAACATTTGTTGAAGTCTTGCACCAAGTACTTTGCATCTATCTTCCAATTTTACCCTCACCAAATCATTTGAATTAGCTAGTATTACCAGCCCCATTTTACAGAATGAAGAAGTAAAAACAAAGGAATAAACTTATTTGTCCAAGTTCTTATAGTTATGAAGTATTGGAATCTAGATCATTTTAGGTGCCTTCCCTGAACACTTGAACTTTCTCTGTACCATTCTGAGGTAATAATTAACCTTTCACTAATTGCATTTTCAAGCAAAGAACTTTTTAACAGATGAATTTTCAGTCTTAAGGAATTGCTTGTCATTTGCTCTGTTCTCCAGAATGACATGGAATTTTCTATGGAAAAAATAGCAACCCCATTTGTCACTGATTTTCTTTGAGGAAGAATGATTTGCTCCCCAAAGTTTTTTAACTCCCTAACTCACTTTTTATCACTTTCTAAACTACCATTATCTGTCAAGTCATGCATGAGTAGATCACAGTTATGATATTTTAAAATTTGTTCTGTCTTCCCTCTTTGAACTGGCAAGTTTCTCTCCAAAAGTGGATGCACTTTTTCTGATTTTTTGAAGATTATATATTATATACCTAGTCCTAAAACAACATCATTACTTACTCTTAACCTTGATTAAACTAAGCTTGTATTCTGAAACTACACTACATATTTTTCCCTTGAGCACAGACAAAATTAGTGTTAATTTGTATTGTTCTTAATTTGTTTTTCTACTTTTAGAATCTTTGAATTATATTCTGATATTTAAAGAGAGAACTATATCAACAACTTAAGAAACTTCCCTTTGATTTGTTATAATTAAATCCTACCCAGTCCCATCCAAATTCCTTTTTCCTTTTCTCAACTTTTCTCCATTAAATCAAAAACACTTATTGTGTGTTAGGCCTTTACCTTATGCTGTAAGCTTATATTGTATTATTTCATAAGGTATTTTCATTTTGAAACTTGAGAGAAATTTATTTCTATTATTGTGAAAAAAATATGATTTTCTTTAAATGTTTGACACAAATAATGGCATCATGTTATAAAAATGAAATCCTGGTTGAGCTTAAAAATATCCATTCTCCATTTATCCCTCATCCAAATCCTTAATGTCTGATGTCATTAACCTGAATTACCTATCTCTTTCGACCAGGGACTCATTTATAAATGATAGTGTGAAAAAATAATCACTTGAAGAACTCACTGAACTTAAACTTATCTAGCTCCAACCTAGAGTGCTGGGGTGGAGTACAAGAACATCTGTACCAAACTTCATCATAAAATACTAAAGAAGAGGGGTCCTTAGGCTACATTTAAGAATCACTGCATCAGATACTACAAAACACATTCACACAGCTATACTTTTGCTAGGGCAGTTCTCTGACACATCTTCCCTGGAAGCTCACAAAACTTATTTATTTTAAAATAATTTTATTGAGGTAAAAATTTACATACAGTAAGGTACATTCATTATAAGAATACTATTCAAGGTATTTTGGTAAATTTATTAAATCGTGGTAATCATTATCACCATCCAACTTTAGGATATGTCCATTACCCAAAAAGTTTCTTTATGCCCTTTTGAGTCTGCTATTTGCTTTCTGTCTCAATGTTTTTCCTTTCTCTGGGCATTTCATATAAATGGAATCATTCACTGTGTGATTTTTTTTGTCTGGTTTCTTTGACTCAGCATAAAGATTTGAGATCTACCTATGTTATATTATGTGTCCGTGGTTAGTTCCTTTTCATTGATGAATAGTATTCCATTGTGTGGATTTACTATATTTTAAAAACATATATTCACCAATAGACATTTGAATTGTTTCAAGTTTTTGGCTATCATGAACATGATGGTTTATATATGAGTCCATATGGACATTATGTTTTTATTTTTCTTAGGTACCTTCACATAATTTGTTTTTAAAACCAGCTATCCAATATTCAAATATTTTATTTCCAGAATCAAAATGATAGTCACAATATTTTATTCTGCAGAGTTTATTTACATGTATAGTTTATGTTACATTATGTATACAGTAGTTCTCTAATCCAAACTTCATGTTTCCCTCTTTCTTAAGTAACAGAATTTTAATTTTTTACTAAGTACATTGTCACTGAATCAAGACTTCCCAAATTGCATTGCAGTTAAATGTGGCCATGTGATTTAAGTTCCAGCCAGAGTGGTAACTAGACATGCTGTTAGGAATTTGGGGGAAGATGCTTAGGGCAAGTTTACTTAAGCTTGGAGGGACAGCTACTTACAATTATACCTTTATGATCCTTTCAGTCTTCAATGATGATATAATTTCTGGGATACCAGCAGACATCTTGGTCCCTAAAGTAACCTAGAAGATAGAAGCCTTGTGTTTGGATAGAACAAAAAATAGGAGTTGGATCCCTGCCAAGTTGGAGAGACCAGACCACAAGAACACCATCACTTCCAACACCAGTTACAAATGCAGGGGTCTCCAAGATCACTCTTTGGCTAGATACTTTGCCAGAAGGAGTCCCAAACCTCACTGAAAGCTCATGGTTATGGCATATTACAGTTAAAGTGTACAGATTAAAATCAGCACAAGGAAGAGGCACACAGGACAGACCCCAGGCAAGTTCCAAACACCTGGGCTTCCAGCTGCCAGTATTTTGTCCTCTCCTGATGGAGTTGTAGATGGTATTGCCCTCCCAGCTGTGATGTGTGACAAGATGCATGGGGTATTCCAACCAGGAAGTTCACCAGAGCCTTGGTGTCAGAGTATTAACAAGGACTGGATGATGTAAACTTTGTTGAACACCCATGTGGCCGACTTCAGGCCCCAATTCTTTTGGAAGTCCACTGATAGCACATGACCCAATGCCCCCACATCACTGTGTTCATATCTGGTCTGACCCAAGGTCCCCAACCTAAATCATATCCTTATTTGTATGACACAAATATCTCAGTCTAAATCACATTATCACATATGACTGGTCCAAAATCCTGAGACAAACAAAGGCATTTCTATCAGGCAGAGTATTCTGACTGCTTAGAAATTACCTACCAGGAGCCAAAGAAAAAAGCCAGACCTCTCTCTTGCCAAATTCTTTACTACAGATACTGTCTACTACAGAGACTTTACTCTGATGTCAACATAAAGCTACCATAATATATCTGGACTGCCTATATCCAGGCTTTCTCAACATGAGAGATTTTCATCATATTTATGCCATTTTTGTGGAACAGATTTTTTTGCCTTATTCAGCCAAACTTCATACTGAACAACAAACATGGAAATATGTAACATTAGGTAAAACAGAGAATAGAAAACACTCTATAACTTCTTCCTAAGAATATATAAAATAATTAAGAAGAATGAATAGCATATAAAAAACTATGTTTTATCAGAGGATATACAACTGTTGTGATTGCATGAAATTATATAATTACAGCATAGGTATCCAAATGTAAAAATGTTATGTAAAAAAAGAACTAAAGAATGTATAACAACAACATTATATAGAAGGGAGACAAAATGCAGTTACATATACCAATAAATAAACACTGTTAAGAAGTAGGTGATAATTTTGAAAATTTCCATGTCAAATGAAATTATTCTTTAACCAAGAGAAGGCACTGAAATGGCACAGGTGGTTTGTATGTGTTGGAGAGGAATTGCCACTATAGTTCTCAAATTACCAATCACAGTGAAAGATGCTACAAAACTTTTCCCTACCTTTTGGATGATCAAGAGATTCAATAACCAAATGGGCTATAATTTCAAACTAAGAATGAGAATACGATCTATAATAAATTTCTGGCACAGAAGATGGCATACAGGATGCATTTGCATGCAACAGAAATTTAACAATAGTATTTTGACAAAATAGTGGTTTATATTTATCAGTTATAAGAAATTTTCAAGTAGGCTGTCCAGAGTTGTATAAATTGCCTAAGTAAATAAGCAAAGATTCTGATTTATTCAAGCTTCTTGTTCCACTTTCCCAGACATGTGCATTTGTCTCAGTGATTCAAGATGACTGATCTACCTCGAGAACTTGGTTCAATGTCCCAGGCATAGAAAAGGGAAAAGGACAGAGAACAAAGGACACAGGATGGCTAAGACGTTCTTCTTTATTAAAGAAACTGTGTTCCTGGAATTTTGTTCTCAGTATACACCTGTTGCACATAGCAAAGTCCCAGATCCACCCCTTGCTCCAAGGCAGTCTAGAGTTGCAATCATTTTCATTAGTCATGTTGCCTTAAACAAGAAAAGCAGACAAAAGATATTAATTAGGAAACAAGTAAGGTCTTGTTTCTTCTGTCGCAAGAAAAGACAGAGGGTGGATGTAGAATCTGGTCTTAGTGAATTTAGAAGATAGTCAAACAGAAATGATTTTTCATCATGTCATTTATATACTATTTCTACATATTTTGGTAACATTATGAGTCAAATATGAAATGAACTGAGCCAAATCAATATTATTTAACGAAAAATGTGCTATTTTTCTTACTGTCTTATAAAGATATAAAATAAAAAGCAAATGTTCCAAAAATATATTTAGTTCCCTCATGGAACATAATATTTTGCCAATGCATGTTAAAATAGCAATGATATAAATGTAAAGACTACTATTTTATTAAATTTTATGCTTTTGTAACTTTATTTCAAATAACCTGTTTCTGATATCAAGATAGATATTTATTCTCAATATGTTGTAAGTAACCAAAACTTAACACAAATATGTAAAAAAATATCAGATTTGTTTATAGATCATTTTTGTTATTATGAATAATATAACAGTATTTATATGATCATTCATAAAATTTCTATTTAAAACTTATCTTACAGAGTAAAGTGAGATGAAATGAAAGCAGAAAAATCATATGATATTCTTCTCTGCGATTTTAATGTTTTTAGAATCTTTCTGCTAAAAGCTGAGAAATTATAATTCAGCTAATGTCAAATTTGTCTCTTATATGAAGGTTTTCCTCTCTGTATGCATATTGTAACTTTCATGATTATTAAACACTAGTGTCTTTCTTGTTAAATAACAATATTTTAACCTCTGAAAAAATTTCAAAACATTTATGTCAGAGATGCTTCTTAAGGGACTTCCCTGGTGGCACAGAGGATAAGACTCTGCGCTCCCACTGCAGGGGGCCTGGGTTCGATCCCTGGTCAGGGAACTAGATCCCACATGCATGCTGCAACTAAGAGTTCGCATACCACAACTAAAGAGCCAGCAGGCCACAACTAAGGGTGCACGTGCTGCAACTAAGGAGCCCACCTGCCGCAACTAAGACCTGGTGCAACCAAATAAATTTAAAAAATTAAAAATAAAAAAATAAAACAGCTAAAAAAAAGGAGGGCCTTCATAATTTAAAATAATATTTCTTAGAATTATTATATATTGTCCTGACTTAGGACACAGTGAATATAAGTAAATATTTTCTCTTTTTAAAGCAAATTTTTATTTTGGGATAATTTTAGATTTACAGAAAAGTTGCAAAGATAGTAAAATTAGTTCTTGTATACCTCACACCCACTGTCCCCCATTTTAACATCTTACATTTCTATGGTGCTTTTGTCAGAACTAAGAAACCATATTAGTACATTACTATTAAATAAACTCCAGACTTTATTTGGATTTTACCAGTTGTTTCATTAATGTCCTCTTTCTTTACCAGGATTAAATTCAAGGTAACGCAGTGCATTTAATTATTATATCTCCCCACTACCCTCTGGTCTGCGGCAAGGCTGTGGCAGTTTTGATGAGCCCTGTCTTTGTATCCTGTGGAATGTTCCCCAGTCTAGGTTTGTCTGATGTTTTTCCTATGCTTAGCCTGGGGTTATAGTCTTTGGGAAAAGAACAACACAGAGGTGAGGTGCTTTTCTTGTCACATTGCATTGGGGGTACCTGCTAACTACACGGTACCACTCATGGTGCTGGACTTCATCACTTGGTCGAGGCAGTGTCTGCAAGTTTTCCCCACTTTAAAGCCACTGCTCTTCCCTTTCCTTCCTCAATCGTTTGAAAGTGAGTTATTAAGTCCATCCCACCCTCCTGGAGGGGAGTGTATTTACACATATGATTTTGAATTCATATGTAAGAAAGATTTGTATTTTCTTTCCCCTTTATTTATTCAATGTAAGTATGATCTTGATGGCAAAATTTTTCTTCATATTATGTATTATACAATATGTTAATTTTAGAATATTACATGATCTATCAGTCAGGGTTCTCCAGGGAAGCAGAACAAGTAAGATAATAAATATACCTACACATATATATATATATGCTTATATACATATACACACATACCTATGCATAATGAGAGAGCATTAGTTCAAGGAATAGGCTCACGTAACTATGGGGGCTGGCAAGTCTGAAACAGGGTGGCAGGCAGGCTGTAATTTCTTGATCAGGAGTTGATGCTACAGCCTTGAGGCAGAATTTCATCTTTGGGAAAGCTTAGTTCATGCTTTCAAATGATTGGATGAAGCCCACCCACATTGTCCAGAATAATCTCCTTTACTTGGGGTCAGCTGATTGTAGATGTTAACCATATTTGCAAAATACTTTCACAGCAACACCCAGACCTGTGTGCAGTTGTGTAACTGGGAACTATAACAACATGACACATAAAACTAACCATCACAGTGCATGATGGGTGAAATTTGTGTTCACAGAAAGGAAGACACTGGTGCTAGTTTTCAGTTTTCTCCTCCTAAAGTAAGCTTAAATTAACTTTATTTCCTATCATTTGCCGTTTTGAACAAACAGATAAACCAATCAGAGAAAATATGTAGTAAGGCTGTACATCTGGGCAAATAGACTTTGATCAGTTTCTGAAAAAGAAAAAAAATTGTTTTAACTATTACAACAAAGGCAGAAACAACTGTTGTCTCTTAGCCTAGGTCCCCACAAAGCAGAGCCTGAGAGAGTGGCCCATGTGTGGTTTATGGGGAATGTAATCTTAGCGGGAAGAGTGAGGGACAGGTGAGTAAAAGGGAAGCGGTGAGAATCCAAGCACATGTGCCCTGAGGAGGCAAATGCCTGGACTGACAGGTGGTCAATGCCGCAAGACCTTCTGAAGAATCCTATATTCTGAGTGCCTCAGAATTGACTTCCACTGCCTGTTGGTCTAGGGTGGCCATGCTGGCCAATGTCCCATGAGGGTTTCTACAGGCCAGGCAGGAGGTGAGAGGGTCTGTGCAGGTCTGGCCGGGTTTGGGAGGGCGCGTTGCCAGGCTGGGCTGCAAGAAACCAGACACACTCTTGGGTTTTGTGGTCATGGTCAAAAACTCATCCCCACTGTCCATCTACTTCAGTGTCGGTAGAAAACCTGTGTCATTAAAAATATTCTCTTTAAATCTCACAAGCAAACACGACCACTTCCTGATTAGCTCTGGTAGACTTTCAGGGCCAGAATAGACACGGACTGACTGGAGAGATATATTTTTCAAGTGCTAAAATAATGAAGCCATTTTCTCCAGACATTTGAGGATTCATTATTTCAGCCCAGAGCATGGCTGCCCTGTTAAGTCTCCTGTCTCTAGGGTCCCTCTCTTCCAATACCTACTGTATCTTCTGTTTATTGCATTTATTTTGAACAAATTGATGCATCTTACTGTAGTGGTTTTGGTAACATTAGAACTAAGTTTGAGCCTCAGCACGCTGCTTTCAGCATTTGGATAATTCCCAGAACTTATTTATCAACTTGTAGTGTTCCTCTCTGTGAGACATAAACTATTAATTTTATTTTTCTAATATCTTTGTTGATAATTCCCATGGTCTACTGAATCACAGGACCCCAATATAATAAAATTTCAAAACCATTTGCTTTAAAAATTAACTCCTCTTTCTTGGCTTGACATGTTGCCCGTGAGCCATTGGTCATGAATATGTCCTGCATACATTTTTTTCTTTTTAATTCAAGAAATTTAGAATTTCAACAAACATTTTAACAAATATTTTCTCTGAAAAATAATACTATAAATGAAAGACTCCTACACATATAATTACCAAGAAATGGCAATTAGAATGAAGAGGACTGAGTCAGCTTTAAACATACTGCAAAAGCATAAACTCAAGTTATGTACCTTTCTTATTTGTCCATCTCTTGTCAAGTGGGAAATTTTTTCCTTAATATATTTATAATTATGTTTTCTGGATTCCTCTGGTTCTCACCAAAATAACTCTGCAAATGTTTCAGGGAATTGTCAGTATTTCAGACAAATTGGCTGATTAATAATGGCAACAAAATCCGTTGTGTATCAGCCACATGCCTTTGTGCTATGTGCTTCACATCCACTACTTCACCCCCCTCACAAAGACCCAGTTAGCAGATGAGGACACTGAGTCTAGTCCAGTGACCTTGCTTGTCCAGGAGCACCGAGTCAATAAGAGTAAAGTAAAGTTTTGTCTCTCTCCATAATCAATGTGGCAAACCTAATTTCAGAGACTTCCAGAGATTGGCACAACCTAATGATATTTTCCATTTCGGCCTGATACACATAATCTTCTCCACTTTACTACTTTGTGCATTTCTCACATCAGGGTTTCTAAGCTTTACAGCCTTGACAAAAGCTTCTGTAACTTTCTCACAGCCTCAAGTCTCTCTTAATGGAAACACACATAGTCCCCTTTCTTGTTTAACCACGGTGGAGAATGTATCCTCTCTCCCTCTCTCTGTTGACCATCACCACCATGGCCACCCCCCACTTCTTTATTACTTCTGTCTCCTCTCCCACAGTCTCTCACCTGTAAGCTTAATTGCTTTCTTTTCTAGTTTCTCTCCGTTCTTCCACATAAAAACATGCTTAAATATCTCCTATTCTTTGCTTTATGCTGTTTTGAAACTGATGCAATTTAAACATTTGTTTAAAAAAACACTCTTTTTAGGATTGGATCAGTGGTGAGAAGGAGACTGAGCCTTTCAATTAAGATACCTGTGGTCCCAGCTGCACGGAAGTAAGGATTGAGGCTGGGGAAGACCTGAACTGGCCAAAGTCATAAAAACAAAGTGGCGTTTAGACTGTAGAGGAAAGGACAGGGTTGTTTTAGATTGAGGAGATAGAATGGGCAGAGGAGGATTGGTTCTGGTGACATAGGAGGTAGATGAGCCCCTGGGCTGAGCAGCTGGAGTTCGTCAAGCAGAATAAATTGGAGCTTTGTTTTCCCTGGACACTCCAAGGACAAAGTTAATGGCAGGAGCTGAGCTCTGCTGGTGTAAAGAGATAAGATGACCACATCTGTCACTCCTGAAGTAAAGGAAACCTCCCAACTGGACACGTGCAGGAAGGCTCTTCAGAGGTTAGAAAAGGAGGGGGTGCTACCCCATAAAATGTGTTGTCTATCTCCCCTAGGCCTCTGTGCTGGAATCCATCTTGGCAAAAAGATGTGCACACATATCCGGTAGGGCCCTAGGACAGGTCAGGTGTGAGAAAGAAGCAAGATAATTGGCCAGAGGAGAACAAAGACCTGGAAGAACTGCCCCATATAAATGATTTAACCACCTCTTTACTGCACTTCTCCTCATTAGAGAGGATGCCCACACATTTTCTCTCCTGGTGTGTATTTCTGCCTTGCTCTGTCTTAAATAAATAAACTGTTTCTCTGTGTGCTCTCCCACATGTTGTGCTGTGTCTCTAATAATAAACTTTGTACCTGTTTTTACAGGTTTTACCTCCTTGAAACATTCTTGTTTTCAAATTGAGGCAAGATCCAGGGCAGCTTTGCTTCTAGCATCTCGCCCCTGGTGGTCTAGTGGCTAGGATTCCTGGTTTTCATCCAGGCTACCCAGGTTCAATTCCTGGGCAGGGAACTAAGATCCTACTTTAGGACTGTTTACTGCTATCTCTCCAAGGTCAATGGCAAGTCCAGCAGATGGTAAAGTCATTAACCTTTATTAGCAGAGAAAGAAAAATTGGGCTTAATTCACAGCAGAGCTTCAAATTCTATCCAAGGAAGAGCTAAGCTAGGCCCTTGATGATGAAGGAAAGCAATGAAATGATGTTTCTAAAAGATGTTTCAGCTGAGAGTGAGAGGAAGAGACTATAGTGGAGAAAATCTAGAGACAGAAATACTGGCGGAAATATGTAGAAATCCAGCTGATGTGGGAGCTAGGCTGGTAGTTTTTGAAGTAAAGCTAAAAATGATTCAGCAAATATTGTGGTGGAAACAGAAGGAAAACCAAATACCTAAATTGATACTGGATGGAGAGGTGTACAGGCAGGATGCAATAAATATAATAAAAAATAATTCCAAAATCTCAAGGATGGATATTAATCCTGGATACTAAAAACCTGGATATTAATATCCTTGCAGGATGGAATAATTCTGTGGGAGGAGGTCAAAGAAAAGTATTCACCGTCACATTTCTGAAAGCTGGAGGACTTCTCAAGTTCTCAGAAAAAAACAAGATTTGGTATCCAAAGATCAGTTTCATTGTAGTTTATTTTTTAATTAAAATTCTAGGGGCATACACATTAAAATGTGGAAATCATTTCAGGTTGTAATGCATTTAAATGCACTTAATTTGTGTAAATCACTTGTGTATTCAAATAGTTGACCTTTTGTGACTAGATCAATAGTCTCAAGGTGATCTTTAAATATCAGCCTCATTTTCTGGATATCATTTTTTAACTTTCTAATCAACTTAATTTTTTTTAACTGTTACAAAATTAATCTAAGAAAATGCAGACCTGTTGTATCATGATCTCTGCTACTTACATATTTCTTTTTTTCCCGAACTTGTGTTTGGATCCTGATCCCAGTGACTGACCCTGACATGTGCATACAGGTAGAATCCAACATTGAAATATCTGATTAAGAGAGGAATATATCAACGCAAGCCATGGACTCAGCTATTCACTATTAGACTCACCAGGAATGTTTTCCTGTCTCTTATCTGGAATCCTGTACCACTTTTCCTTTTTATCACTTGCTATTCATTAGTGTATTATTTATTGAGCACTATTAACTCAGGAGTAACACAGTACTTTGGGAGATTATATCCTAGTGTCCAGAAACTGACAATAACTAAGAGGGTAAGTAAGCAAATTAATAGTGAATGAATGAAAGAATAAATGGTGTGATTTCTGATTATGGAAGCTGCTATGAAGACAACAATAATGGTTGTGATAGAGAAATATGTGGAGAGAGAAGTGGTCAGGGAATACCTTTCTGAAGACATGACTTTTGAGACAAGATTGAAGAATTAAAGAGCTGACTACAAGACAAGGGAAGAGTATCCCAGCAAGAGAAACTAAGAATTAAATGCTGAAACTATAAAACTCTCAGAACATAGGAACAAATCTGCATGACCTTGGATTTTGGCAAAGGGTTCCTAGGCATAACAACACACGTACAAACAACAAATGGAAAAAAAAATTAGATAAATTGAATTCCATCAAAATTAAAACTTTCATGCTGCAAAATGAGGTAGGATATAGATAGGCCTCGGGTTAACCTGCTGCAGCCGGTTTCATGCACTCCTTCTGAGATAAACTACCAAAAGAAATGATTTGCCCTGTTTGGATGAAGGACAAAAGCAGCCAACCGCAGTCCCTCATTTCTGTGGTGGAGAGGATTTCCCAGCCTGACACATGCGCAGAAGGGGTCTCGAGTTACCCACTAGTAACCTTGGCTACATTGTAATATCATTATAACATCATTAGCATTGCGGTTTTTGACCCCCACCCCTCGCCCCCATAGGTTTCTTAGGTGCTCACGGAAAAGATTCAAAACAGCACCTGGTGCCTGGTGGAAGCCCAAATAAGGAATACAGATGACTGGAAAGACTGAAATTTGGGTAATTTAGAAATATGCTATGAGCTAACTAGACTCAGACAAAATTATCTTGCAAGTTTAACCCCTTAGCTACTAATTCCAAAAGAGAGATGATACAAAGGCAGACCTGAAGTGGATTGGCTTCTGCCATATATTTGTGGAGTGAGGACCGGTCACACTAAGAGAATAGAACGGATCCAAAGGCAGATCAGCACTGTTACTTCCATGATATGGCCCCGGGTTGGGGTATGGTGATGGCAGGGAGTGGGGCTTTTTAAAGGTACATTTCTTACCTCCCTACCTCAGCCCTGGAGATGCTGGCATACATCTTAGATGTAAAGGGTGGCTCAGCATATAGGTTGACAGGTTTTACTGCATTGCCAGGCTCCTATTATCTATATGATGTATAGTGTTAGAGTGGAAATAAATGTAATGCAAGTTGTTACTAAAAGGTCTGCATTAATTTTTGTGGAGCACGTATTGAGACTATGGCTGAGGTAATATTAAATCAACACTAGCTACAAAGCACCAATGAGGTTTCCATGAGAAGAGAAATAATAATAAAGCTTTGCATTTGTATAACATTTGATAGATTTCCACCTGCAGTTACATAACTGAGCTCATTTAATCTTCACAACAGCCCTGTAATCTAGGCAAAATAGCTATTACACTATTTTAATATTTTGCAAGTTGGCTAATTCATGTGTCAAAGTTTACTAAGTAAATAAGCAATAACTTTTTGAGTACATGCCTTGTGCTCTGTCCATGGTACCACAGTTGTTCCCTGTAGCAGGTAGAACAGGTTTGGAGGGAAATGTATGCTGTACCCATTACTGGCTGGCAAGACCCCCATACCTTCACTGCAACTGATATTTTCTGTTTCCATATCTTAGGGTTCTATTAAAGCAATAACCTAAGGAAAGATGTCCTAGGGCAACTATCAGAGGAGACACATAAATAACCAGAATATTATCAAGGCATGGAATTCCCTAATACCTCATTTAATTTTTTAAAATCCCCAGATACAGTCCTCTTTAAACTACTAATGCCAAAATCCAGCATTGATATTAGGCTTTCTGTAACTTGAAGAGATTTACTGTGATTATGGAACTGTCAATGATATACTGAAGTTTAGGGAGAGCTTCATAAGGTAACTTCAAGTAATTAGTTAATTAGTGTTCATGTTTTTTAACCTTTATTGCTCTTTCACAGTTGAATATTAATAAGTGAGAGCTGCAGCACTCAACTGTAAGCTTCATTAATAATTAACTTATAGTCAATAAATAGATGACAATCTTTAGGTGCTCTAGTAATTTCTAAATCTGTTATTGAAATAAGTAAACTAAATTAATTACATTTACAAAATTTATCACTATGGGTCTTTTTTCTTTGCCTACAATCTAATTGTAACAAACAATATGAATTTACTATTTTCACTGGGTCATTAAACATTATAAATTAAAATTTAATTTTAGCACTGTATTTTAGGATTGGCTAAATATTTATTACTGAAACCAATAACTCTTAGAAACATTTAGAAGGTCATGTACATATTAAATTGTTAGTTCCTTAAAAGTAAAATGCATGCCTTTGGTATATTTGTAGTCTCAGCACTGACTACGTGCCTGGCAGGTAGAAAGTGTTGAATAAATGTTTAGTAAATTGAATTGAAAGCAATGAATTACTAGATTCAAAAAGTTAGAGGTATGACTTTAGATTATAAAAAGTACAGTATTCCAACTAAAAATAAATTGAATCAGAAAATAAGTAACCATTAATGGTTAGCGATATGCAGCTATATATCTGTACAAATCTTTTCCTTTCCTTTAAAGTCATAATTGAAAATCATCTTGTAAATAGTAAAATCCTATTGAAAAGCTAAGTTTTATTCAACTTTTATTATGCATTGCTTTCCCTAGTGAACAGTGTGTTTCTTAATACTGAGAACTGTGATTGATCTATGGGTGTAGATTTGGCTTCTCTGGGCTAAGCTCCTATAGCAAAATTTACTTCCCTCCACAGATCACTCCACAGAATAAACGCACACAAGAATTGCACATTAGAATACCATTCCAAGAAGTCAAGGATTGATGTTTGTTTTTTCAGTATTGTATACTCAAGGCCTTGTAAATATCTGGCATAAAATAGACAATAAATATCTGTACAACATCAAAGTTATAAAAATATTAATACAGATAATTTTGCAGTTTATATCATCTCCTATATTAGTATGTATCAAGGGTATATCACTACATTATAGCATTTATTGAGTCACCATTCTGTGTAGAAAATTGAATTATACACTTGGAGACAAAAACAAAAGAAATATTTTATAATGAAGTTAAAATAAAGCTTATGAAATTACTTAAAAGTTTTATTTGACCAGATGTTTTGACATTTGCTAAACATAATGTAAATTGATTCTTTGTCTTTCACCCACTTCCAATAGAACTGACTATAAAAAATTTTTTTAAACCCTAAATCAAATATTTTTGGATTCCAAGGCTGTATCTGGTTTATACACAGTTGTGTGCTGTGATTCACTCCGCTACTCCTGGGGAGTTCTTTAGAGTCTGGAAAAACTTCTCCCTTTTCTTTTCCCTCAAATCTCAAGACAAGCAAACAGTACAATACAAGGAAAAGCTGGTATTGGTGCACAGAACTTTACTTACCGAAAGTGAACTAAGCACAACCCTGGCAGTGGTGCGTTGTGTCTTCCTGTGGTGTTTGCATCTATGGCTGAGGTTTGCGTGGAGCCGCAGGTGCTGGTGACCCTCTAGAGGTCGTTCTGTGCACAGGACCCTGAGCTCCGCATTCACAACACCCACGGCAAAGGGTGACCACATTCTACCCTTGGGTCAAATACCTCACTTTGGGGCTAGGAAGAAAATGAACCAAATGAACCAAATTTTTATTTAGTGTAGAAAAAAAAAGAGTTATGATTGTCAATACACCAACGTCTTCATATTCACACAAATGCTTGCTGGAATTGTATAAAGCAAAAATAACAAATTTATTAAATATAAGGAAAATTTTTAACCATGACTTGAATATCTCAGACAGATACCAAGGGGACGTGTAAAATCTCTGTTTGGGGTTCATCATATTTAGAAATAGCTAAGTAAATCTCTTAGAAATATAAGGTCCCAAAATATTAATTTTCTTGTGTCTTTTTTTTTTTTTTTTAAGGTTTTCAGCCTCATATTACTGCTTTTGCCTCTCACCCAAGCTAAGACAGTTTGCAGCTGGTCTCTGAGTTGCTAATTTCTCAATTACAAAGAGTCCCAAATAGAGCTTCTGAAATAATGTTGTTCAGCATTCAATTTCACAAACCACATTTATTGCAGAGGCTACTTCCAGGGCAGTAAACTAGACAGGAGGGGGCAGCCTGCAGTCCTGAGGAAACACCTCTGGGAACAAAAAAGAACAATCCTTAGACCTGGGCAGCTATGATGTCAAAATAAGTAATTTTTCAGAGTATGGAAGTGATCTGGGAGCTCACTCCCAGAAAGAAGAGTACGAAACAGGAAACAGAAAAAACTGGGAAAACTCCACTGGGCCCAGGATGTCTATTTGAATTGGTGAATTAAAAATTATAGTATGGACTTCAGAATCCCCTAGGAAAATATTCATCATAAGAAAAGAGGTTCTGCATATAGCACAGTCCATGTGAGTGACTTTCTGGTCCAATTCTGAGTGTCGGGGGTGGGGCAGTGAATCATGAGAGCGGGTCCATTGACATCGAATCAAGAAAGGCGTCCTCATTTCCTCCAAATGCTTTGTGCAAACACAGTCACGCAGATGCAGGTGGCTGGGGGTGTTGGCATTAAGAGAAAAATGACTTATGAATTAACAAACTAAAGTAGATGTGCAGACAGTGGTGGCCCCACCTCAGGGAAACCAAGAGGATTTGCTCAGAAAACCTGTGTGAGCTCACAGTTCAGAGGGAAGACCCGGGGGTGGTTGAGGTGTGATTCCTTCGCTCCTGAAACTGTTATTTATTCTGGGAGAGGTTTTCTTTCCTCTCAAGATTTCAGCCTGTCTGTGCAATTCTAGGATTTGTATTTCTATCCCTGATTTGTAAAATGCATTTTCAACTGCATAATAACTGCTCTACCTGTGTGACCTACTTGTACCTTGAAATCAGCAGGAGCAAACCCAAATTTATTGCTTTGGCTACAAAAGCAGCAACTCCTGGTGACTTGTGTGTTTTGATTAATGGCATGAGCAGTCTCTGACTTATCCAGAATGAGACCTCTGAGACATCTCTGACTCTTTCCTATTTCCACTTGATAAGTTAAAAAATCCTCAGTTACCTCCAAAATGGCTTTTAGTTCTGCATTCTGCTTTTAGTTTCCCTCCTCCCACCATGGTTTAATTACACTGTTGGTGACGACAACAGCTGTGACTATTTGGTGAGTGAGGTGACTTACCATCTGCAATCCTCAACTAGTCCAAAAGGGAGGTACTGCGTGTGGTTTTTCTTTTCCATATGAGGAAAGTGGTCCTCAAAGAGATTTAATAATTTGCTTAAAGTCACCAAGTAATAAACAATGGAGTTGAGGTAGGAGGTAGATGGGACCCTGGGCTGAGCAGCTGGAGTTTGTCAAGCGGAGCAAATTGGAGTTTATTTCCCCCAACACTTCAAGGATAAAGTTAATGGCAGGAGCATAGAGGAGCTGAGCTCTGCTGGAGTAAAAAGATAAGATGACCACATCTTCCATTCTTGAGGTCACAGAGACCTCCCCAACTACACATGTGCAAAAAGCCTCCTTGGAGGTCAAAAGGGAGGGGACACTAGCTCATAATAAGTTCTGTCAATCTCCCAGAGGCCCCCTCTCTGGAATCCAGCTTGGCTAAAAGATGCGTGCGCATGTCGGAAAGGGCCCTGGGTCAGGTCAGATGTGTTAAGTGAAGCAAGATGATTGGCCAGAGGAAAACAAAGACCCAGAAAAACTGCCCCCATATAAGTGATTTAAATCACCTCTCTGGTGTGCCCTTCATTAGGGAGGACTCCTGCACTCTTCTCTGGGTGTGTATTGCTGCTTTGCTCCTGCTCTAAATAGACTGCTTTTTTGTTCTCTTTGCATGTACTGTGCTTCCAATAAACTCTGTGACTGCTTTATAATATCTCTTTGTGAAATTCTTTCCCCAAAGAAGACAAGGGCCGAGGTCTTCTCACCTGCTGACATCAGTGTCAGGAGTTGAGTGACAACAGCCCAGCTCCAGAGACCCAAATCTTACACATGTGCTCACCTGCCTTCCACAGAGACATTTAAACAGACTCCTGCCTGCATCCTGTCCTCTGGCACAGTCACTCTCAACACTGATTTATCCTAAACTTGCTGTCAGAAAAATTTTGTGATAATGTGAAACTCCAAGTATGTCAGCCTCACTTAGAAGTCATGACGGCTGTCTATTGCCTACACAGTTAGGTAAAACTCTCCTCTCTGCAATTCCAGAACTTTCATGTTTTGTCCATAGTCTGCAGTTTTCTCCTTATTACTTTCTGTTTTTCCCACCTAACAATTCCTAAACAATCTCTGTAATTTTTCTGATACCATGGCTCAGTGCCTGTAGTTCCTTCTATCTTGATTGCCACCCTATTGATTTCCTCCTAAGTCTTTAAAGACATTTTGAAATGAAATCATAATGATTAATATGTTCCTGATAAAACCTTTGTAGGGGGACATTCTGTCTCTTGGGCCCCTGTTGTACTTGGTCTCTGCATCACTAAAATCCCTTAACTCAGTTTCATGGTAGTCACTTGTGCAGGGGTACTATTCAATTTATCAGAGAACAAATTCCTTAACACCAGAACTTGGCCTTACTAGTCATTTCCATCTTTATTTTACACAATGATTAATTAAACAGCTAATGAATGATATACTGAATCAGACTGAGCTGATAGAAGGGTGAGGGAAAGGTGTCTGATGTGGGAAATAACTGAGCGGAGGTGAAGAGCAGCAAGGCCAAGAGAAATGGTAACGTTTAAAGGAGGCTGGAGTCATAAGTGGCATAGAGGCTCCAAGGCAGGAAGGGCAGGGCAGTGATGCAGCCCTATCCTGGTACGGTCCTGGGCAATGTCAGTTGTAGGCTGGAGGAAAAGTGCAATTAGTGGGTGATGCTACCAGGATGTTCTGTGGCAGTACAAAGAGTGTTTGTTAGGCCGGAGATATTTTGAGGGAAAAACAGAAATATGTGAAACTCACACCAGATGGCTGAATTTTCCAATAAATTGCCAACAAAGCCATCTTCTGGGGTTAAAGAAGAAAGAGTAAGCTCATGACTGAGGGAGAAGGGAACACGTTTACAGTATCTTCTATGGGGAAGGAGATAAGAATCCAACAAAAATGAATGAAAATATTGATCTACAGCAATGAGACCCACCTGAAGGAAGGTACAGTCAATCCTAGTGAACCCAGTCAACATGATTTTCTTACTTTTATCCAAACACTTAGACATTACAACAGTTAAGAAACATTTTACCATATAACACTACAAAAAATTGCATAGAAACAGTTAATGTTGGATGTAGATTTTTAATAAATAAGGTGGAGGTGTGTGTGTGTGTGCATGTGTGTACACACACACAGTCAATTTTTGTACTATATTGTTAATTTTATTAAATAGTGTATTTTATAGAAGTAAGATTTTTATGTGCATACATATTAATTAAATATATAATACAATTAAATTATATATTTTAATTAGTATAAGCATATACATACAGTAATTAAATGCCAAATTGCAGATGAGAGGAGAAAGCAACTAATATAATGACAATTCTAAAAAATATTATGTTAATATTCAAATGCAGCTGCTTGTAATGAAAATAAGTCTATTTGACTAGGAAGGTAATGATTCAAATAGCTTAAAATGTTACCATGTTTTTACAATAAAAAGCTATCTTCTTACTTAATGAT
Source organism: Balaenoptera borealis (assembly GCF_965194805.1). Lineage (NCBI taxonomy): Eukaryota > Metazoa > Chordata > Mammalia > Artiodactyla > Balaenopteridae > Balaenoptera > Balaenoptera borealis. Next base: position 63,368,992 of record NC_138869.1, on the reverse strand, counting down.
CACAACTTCCTCCTGAACATGAATCTGTTGTTTGTTTTCTATCTTCTACAAGCTTTCTTTCAATTTAACAATATACACTTTAATTTTTATAAAACTATTTTCTATATCATATGATTACATCTTTTTTGTAAATAATACCCACACCTGCATATAACAAACATTGATCAGAGGGGTCAGTGAGTACTTCTCTTCACCAGCAAATCAACAAGATCTTTATACTATATAATATTTTTTGAAGGTCATTTATATTGAAATGAACTTCCAGGCTTTTAGCCCTTGCTCTCTTATTTTATCATGGCTCTAATTGGGGATAGCAATGCTTTGCCCCTTCCTATTTTAAGTAGGCAAATTAAGAAGTGTTCTAGCTCTGCAGCTCAGTAAGTCAGCCTAAAATCAACCATATATTAATCTTACTGACTTTAGGCCCAAGTTCTATTAACTAAATATCTGTCCTATTGCTTGTGACTAATCCTTTGTCTTTTGTATTAATTTTTTCAATCTTTCATTCATATTTGCTGGTACATACCCTATGACAGCCACTGAATTGAGCCCACACAGAGAAAAGATACATGGGATTCCCTGCCCTGAGAAGGAAACAGGAGAGACCAACCTGCAATTTTGTCAGGGCCCCTCCATTCCTGCCTTCAGGTGATAAACTTGGTTGCCCAGGTCCTTCTCAACCCAGGACCAGAATTTTGACAGTTGATGAGAGTGAGACACTGGATGAGGTGTAAATTGATGAGTAGCAAGAGCACAGATCAGGTTAATAGGTTGGCCTTAGAGAGGAGGAAGGACAGAGTTAGAATCTATATTTGATTTAATAATAATAACAACATTGCAGATTGCTTCCTAGATTCCAAACCCTGCTCTAAGCATTTAATGCATTAACTCAGTCATTTCTCACAAAATTGCCCTGAGTAGGAGTTATTATTCACATTTTAAAGATGAGGAAACTGAGATCCAAAGAAGAATTGCTCAAGGTCACAATCAATAAGTGTAATAAGTGGTGGACTCAGATGAAAACCCTGACAGTCCAGAAATGACTAAACTTCAGAGGGAACAGAATGTAGAGATGAGAGTAGCGTTGCGAGGGGTGGAATTTTAGTGAAGAAGGAACTGCAATGGGGAGAGGTGATAAGAAGCTGGGCCTGTATGTTCACATTGCTTTTTACCATCGTTGTTCACCGAGTCCTCTGCTCCCTTCTGAACACGACAAATGGTTTCTACAGTCCTGGAATGATGTCGGTAAATTAAGTGTCATTGGAACAATATTCCTGGGTATTTATTTGAGATACAGAAAAATGGCTCAAATGTATTCTCTGCAGCCAAGATTTTAAAATGTTAAGGAACTATATAAAGTGTTTAATTGTGCACATAAAATAAAAATTGGATTAGAAACTGAATTAATTGATGGTTCACTAGTGAATTAAGTGAAATTGAATTAAAGTGAGTTAAGTATTGATTTTGAATACTTTAAGAATGAGAAACTAGTTCACATTTGAATTTGATATGAGGCATACCTTACATAAAAAGCAGTCTTTTATCAAGAGAAATAATATAAGATTAATAGAAGTAATTCTTAGTTTAATGAGCGTTAAAGAGGCATCACTTGGTTGAGATAGGACACCAGTTCACCACTGTGGAGAAATGGTAACATAGTAACAATTGTAACAAAATATTGATGACATTCAAAGGACAAGGAAATAGGGAATTAAGAGAAACCAAAGAGCTTTAATTTTTTTTTAAATTTTATTATGACTTCCTCTTGCTTAAGATGGTGACAATGATAGAAGCCAGAAAATGGATCGTTTGAAACCCACATTGAAAAGTTTGAACAACTGGAAAATGTAAAGGTGGGAAATGGCAGGTGATCAGATTTGAATTAAAAAGAGAAAAACAATCCCATTATTTCTAAAGAATTGGATGGACTGACAGACAGAATAGAGCTGGGAAACAGGGAGTATTCAGGAGGTTATGACAAAGCATTAGGAAGCACAGTGACAGCATTAATTAAGACGGTGGCAGTAGTATGTTGAACAGGAAGCAATAAATATGTAACATATTAAATGTAGAATCTACAGAATCGGTGGCCACCTGGAGCGGTGAGGTGAGAGACAGGAGAGTCAAACGCAGTCACCAGGGCTCACGTGGACCGAGGGATGCCTGTCAGCATCTCTGCTAGACTCTCTCAGTGCCCTTGCAAAGCCACTTCGCTCTGTACTCTGAGAAGCTGACCTGTGCAAACTGCTCCACACTCTCCCTTGCCTTTGGCCTCTGGTTTAGATTTATCCCATAGGCAGAAGAAAGGAGGATGGAAGAGAGTGAGGTCAGTGTATCTCCAGGAAGCCTTCTCAGCCAGATCCTCCCCCAAGGGACTAGGTTTAGTGACAGCTCTGCTGTTACTGGCCTAGGATTATTACACTGTTTATTGTGGCCTCCTCATATGCCACCAAATCTCTGTAAATAACCCCTTTGAATATAAACATTCTTTAAATTTTTCTAATTTGTTTGCCATCCACTTCTGTTGGGACACTGACTGAAATGGGTATATTCAGTTTTTTATTTTAAAATTTTAATTGTAGAATTCTGCTTTCCACCAAGATGAAGAAAGAGGGAGTAGATTTATCCTGCTGCTAAAACAATAAAAAATTGAAAAATGAAAAATCAGGTAGTGATGAACAATGACCCCCAAGAGATAGAAAACAGAAAAGGTGAATTCTGTGATTACTCCAACATTTTGACTCCTGTGACGGAGCTTCTAAGCCAAGGCACAGAGAGAGCAGCCACTGGAGATGGAGGTGACAGTGTGGAGACATCAAGGACACTAGAGTTCACAAGGCAGAACACTGAGAGGAGACCTGCAGAGGGTCCCCCTCAAGTCTTCAACAGAAAGCCGAATAACCCACACATGTGAGGAGAATACCCAGGGGCTGGGGAAAGAATCATCTGGAAGTATTAAAGGGACCAGTGCCCCACATCCAGGAGGACCAATAACAGTGCTCATTCCAACCAACCAGACTGAAAAAAAACCTCATAATTTATAGGATATTGGGTAGAGTACTCAGGAAGTCTCACCCCGGAAATGGAGAATAAGTAGTCCCAGATTTAGCAATGCTCCAGAACCACCTGACAAAGTGTAGAAGAAGAAAAAAATAAGCAGGGAAAGGAAAAAAAAAGAATATGGAAAAACAGAAAAGGACTAGCAAGAAGGTAGATATAAGCCCAAATATATTGATGATTAAATTAAACATAAATGGTGTAATTATTCCAATTGTCAGAGACAATAAAATCATAAGACCCAACTTTATGCTGTCTATAAGTAACCCAACTTTAAAATTAAGAAATGTTGAAAGTGAAACTATGAAAACCTTAATCATAAGACATCTATAGCAGCAACACTGCATTATCATTTCATAATGATAATGATAAAGGAGTCAACTTATCAACAGGCTATGAAAACCCTAAATGTGTATGAAATTGAACAATTGAACGTCGAAGTATCTGAAGAATAACTTATAGAGCTTAATGTATCACATTTCCTTCCCATTTATCTATCTATCTATCTATCATCTCATAGATATCCATTTATCATATCTGTATAGATAAATAGATAGGTAGATAGATGATAGATAGATAGATAGATAGAGGATAGATATACATTTATCACACCTAGATGTAATATATATCTCCAATATCACATATATAGCACACATCCCAATCCACCCAACAACAACCCAGGGAATATTAACAGAAATAGAACTTATGCTTAGAAATAAAATGTGCCTCAACAAATTTAATATGATTTACATCATAGTACATTCTCTATCATAACAAAATCAATTTAGAAATCAATAGCAGAAAAATATCCCAATAATCTTCAAATATTTGGAATGTAAATAACACACTTCATTATAATTCATGAGTAGAATTTGAAGTAAGTTATAAATAATAGGAATTAAATGAAAATGACAGCTCAGTATACACAATTAGCAGTGATACTATTCAGTAAGATTCAATTAGAGCACTGCTTTGTAGTATTTATAACTTCAATGTTTATATTAGAAAAAATAAAGCTCGAAAATCAATAATATGAACAAAACTTTGAACACACACTTCACAAACAAAGGTACACAAGTGGCCTATAAACATATAAAAATGCTCAACCTCATTTGTTAACAGGAAATGTAAATTTAAATACATACAATGCTACTACCCTTTCATTAAAATGGCTAAGATTAAAAAGAATGACAATATCAAGTGTTGACAAGGATTTGGAGCACCTAGAATTCTCATACATAGCTGGCAGGAATGTAAAATTGTACAAACCACTTTATTAAATGCTTTGCCATTCTCTTACAAAGTTAAAAACTTACCATTTTATGAGAAATTCTACTTGTAGGAATATATCCTATAGAAATGAAAATACATGTTGACATAAAAACTTGTACATGGATCTCATACCAGCTTTATTCATAATAGTAAAGTACTGGAAATAACCCAAGCATCCTACAACAGGTGAATGGGAAACCAAATTGTGGTATAAGGAAGTAGGAGCAAAGAAAGGAATAAAGTACTGATATATCCAATTATATGAACAAATTCTATGTTGATCTGGAGAAATAAAATACAGTGAATTATGTAATTTATAATTCAATGCATATAAAATTTTAGAAAAGGCAATAAACTTATCAAACTACATTCAAAATGAGTGAATTTGCTTGTATGTAAATTTTACTTCAATAAAGTTGATGTAAAACAACAACAAAAACATTGAAATAACATATTTGAAGTGCCAGGGGAAAGAACCCCGCCAATGTTGAGTACCATATTCACTGACATATCTTTTAAGAATAAAGACAATAAATAGTTTCAAATAAACACATATAGATGATTTGCATTAAAAGAAATACTGATGGAATTTTTAGCTAGAGAAAAATAGTTCCACAAAGAAACATTTAAATGTGTGATAAGATACTATTGATCAATCAGGTAGATAAATAAATCATAAATTTATATTCATACAATAATTTAATAAGATTCAAAACATAGAGAAAAAATAGAACTAAAAATATAAAGGTAATTATCCACAATCTTAGTGAGAATTGTAACATAACTCTCCCAAGAGCTTATAGAACAAACTGATAAGAAAAATAGTAAGAATACAAATGACTTGAACAAAATTGACATAATATTTATAGAATACTGAAACCAACAATAAGCATTCACAAATTTTGTAAGAATACATGGAATCTTACCAAAGAACCATAAGCTAAGTAATGTTACCATAAATAAATTTCACAGGATTGGATTAATTCAGAGTGTGTGCCCATTTTTTATTTGTTTTTTATTTCTTCAGCTTTATTGAATTATACATGACACATAACATCATATAAGATAAAGGTGTGACAATTTCATACACATATATTTTGCACAGTGATGACCACAATAGCATTAGTTAACACATCTCTCACCTCACATAATTATTTTGTGTGTGGTGAGAACATTTACCATTTGCTCTCTCAGCAACTTTCAAATATATAACAGTATTGTTAACCATAGTCACACAGCTACTACATCCCCATAAATTATTCATCTTATAACTGGAAGTTTTTCCCTTTGATCAACATCTCCTAATTTTCCCTACCCCAAGCCCCTACCACCATTCTAGTCTCCTTTTCCATGCGTTTGGCTTCTTTTAGATTCTCTGTGTAAATGTGATCATACAGCATCTGTCTTTCCCTGTCGGACTTATCTCACTCAGCATAATGCCCTCAAGGCCCATCCATATTGTCTCAAATGGCAGGATTTCCTTCCTTAAAAAGCTGAATAGTATTATATTATATATATTTTATATTTTAATATACAATTTAAATATATTTTATATTTAAGAAGACATTCTTTCCACGCCTTAACTAAGGTGAATAATGCTGAAATGAACGTGGGGGGTGTAGATATCTCTTCAATACACTATTTTTAACTGAGAAGTGGAATTGCTGGGTCTTATGATAGCTCTATTTTTAATGTTTTGGGGAACATCCATACTCTTTTTCACAGCGACTGCACCAACTTACATTCCCACCAACAGTGCATAGGGTTCCCTTTTCTCCACACCCTCACCAACACTGGTTGTTGAAACCAGTGTTGAAACTGGTAGTTGTGGGTTAAATCCATTCCACTTGCTTTCGCTAATCAAGGTTTTAAGACTTGCCTATCCACCAGGCTGCACGGAGCCTAAACAATAAGATCTTTGTCTAAGTTATTTTCTGGGAACTTGGCTTAGCTCTATCTAGTTTGAGCTGAGCCAGTTAAGACTGGATGGGATCGCCCACCCTCCAACTGGGCATGTGCTCCAGGACCTTTTGCCATCAGAGGCCTGTAGCTTAGTTACACCTGCACAAAATGACCATCACCACACCTGTTTCCAATCCCCTTTCCCCAGGCTCCCCACACTCCCGCTTCAGGCTGCCCTGATTCTTACTTGTCATCGCATAAATACCCTGAGCCCCTTGCCTTCAGGAAGCAGTTTTGAGATTTGTTCTCCAATCTCCTTGCTTGGCTGCCTTTCGAATATTCGAATGCTCTCTTTGTTGCAAACCTTGGTGTCTCAGCGTTTTGGCTTGCTGTGAGTCAGGCAACAAACATGGTTCAGTGACATTATTTCTTGTTTTGTGGTAATAGCCATTCTGACAGGTGTGAGGTGATGTCTCACTGTGGTTTTGATTGGCATTATCCTGATGATGAGTGATATTGAGCATCTCTTCATGTACCTGTTGGCCATCTGTATGTCTTCTTTGAAAAAATGTCTATTTAGATCCTGTTTCCAGTTTTTAATCAGATTGTTTGTTTTTGCACTGAGTCATATGAGTTCCATATATATTTTGGGCCCTGGGCCTTGGATAAGCTGGGCTGGAAAACCCGGCCCTGGTTTCCACAGCCAGGACTAAGGTCTGCAGACTTGGCTCTGGAGGCATGGATGGATGTGTCTCCTGCCAGGTACCTGGGTGGGCTGGACTGCTCCTTGACCATGACTGGAGGGGTTGGAGCCTAGCGTAGAGCTCATCAGGGTCTCCTGAGGCGTAGGTGTGAGCATCCTCCACTGGGTCCCTGTGCTGGCAGGACTGCCCGTGGACTTGGCTGTGAGGGAGCAGGAGCCTGTTACAGGTCACTTTCAGGATCCCTGGGACATAGGTGGGAGTATCTCCTGACAAGTCCCCATGCCAGGAGGACTGTACGCAGACTGTGGCAGAGATTGGCTAGAACCCAGTACAGGGACTTTCCAGAAATACGTACATACATTCACCAAAAGACAATCAAAAGAATGGTAATAGCAGAACAATTTTTAGTAGCCTCAAGCTGAACTTCCCAAATATCCATCAAGAAGGGAACTTGGGGGGCTTCCCTGGTGGCGCAATGGTTGAGAATCTGCCTGCCAATGCAGGGGACACGGGTTCGAGCCCTGGTCTGGGAAGATCCCACATGCTGCGGAGCAACTAGGCCCGTGAGCCACAATTGCTGAGCCTGCGCATCTGGAGCCTGTGCTCTGCAAAGGGAGAGGCCGCGATAGTGAGAGGCCCGCGCACCGCGATGAAGAGTGGCCCCCACTTGCTGCAACTGGAGAAAGCCCTCACACAGAAACGAAGACCCAACACAGCCAAAAATAAATATAAAAAAAGGGAACTTGGTATATTTAAATAATGCAATATTATACAGAAATAAGAATGATTGATCAATTGTTACACAAAACATGGAGGACATTTAAAAACATAATATTAGAAACAATATTGTAAATATATTGCAAACATAAGGAACGAGATATAAAAATTGTTTGATTTAAATTTTTAAAACTCGCATACTACTCTATAATATTAGAAAAAAGAATTATGGTTGCCAGGAGCTGGGTGGGAGGGATGATTAGGCAGAGCACATAGGATTTTTAGGGCAGTGAAAACACTCCATGATACTATAATGATGGATTCATGTAGTTATACATTTGTCCAAACCCACAGAGTGTACAACACCAATACTGAACTGTAATGCAAACTATGGAATTTGGGTGATTATGATGTGTCAGCGTAGGTTCATCAATTGTAACAAAGGTAGCACTGTGATGGGGATGCTGATAATGGGGGAGGCTATACATGTGTGGGGGCACTGGGTGTATGGGAAATCTGTGTTCCCTCCTCTCAATTTTGTGAACTAAAACTGCTCTAAAAAAAATAAAAAATCGTTATTAAAAAAAAAAGAAATGGAGGCTCATTTGGAAATATCTCTCAATATTTTAAATATCTATTTTCTGCTGATAGGAAATTACGTTAGAGATATGTTCATATACATAAAAAATGACTTAACGTACCCTGTTTATATTAATAAGATATTGAAAACATCCTAAATGTGCATCAGTAGGTGTGTGGCTAAGACACTCATATGTGCTCACCAATATCATTTTACTCTTGGTCACACTATTTTTTTATTCTCCCTATTATTAAACGAGGCATGTGGCTGAGTCTGTGGGTCAGCGGAATGTGGGCAGAGGTGATGTGCTGGATTCCTAAACGCTCCACCCCTCTATCTATATACAGGTATTTAAAACACAGTGCCCTGTGGGCAGGGGAAGTGGATAAATGAGGGTGTTGGAATAAATGACTATAAAATTACAACAACAATATTATATAAATCATTAAACTTTATATTCTCTCTCAAGTTAAGTAAATTAACTGTTGTTTTTTAAGTTTTCAGTAATAGGTATTGCATTTTATGTAATGCCTTTCCAGCTTATATTTGTTTATTTTTTCCAATGATACATTGTATTGAATTACTATTAATCCTTTTTCTAAAAATATAACTGTAGTAATCACTACTACTACTAATAATAAACAAATATTGAACTCTTACAATTTTCCAGACACTGTCTTAAGTGTTTAACCGTATTAACCAACCTAAATGTTCACAACACTTGTCTGAGATACATAACGTTAGCCCTATGTCATGGATCAGGAAAGTGAGGCCTGGCAAGTTTCATTAACTTGACAGAGTTAAATGTCCATTAAGTAGCTGAGCTAGTCTTCAAATCCTCTCTTAAACACAGATTTATATTTTCTCTTATTATACTACCTTTGCATGCCTGAGAATTAATCTCACTTGATGAATAGAAAATATTTTAATATAGTGATGAGTATATTTGCTTATGTTTAACTTATGATTTTTACATTTTTGTCTACAACTGGAATTGAGGTATTAAAAATAAAGTTTTGGTTCACTAATATTCTTAAAATGATGGCAGTCCCCTATTTCTTACTGTGAAATATGTGGTACAGAATATGAATAATGCTGCTCTAGGAAAGGGGATTGAACTCACTTGTATAACACCCTCAGACTGGAAATTTCAGGAGGTAATTCTTCAAATCATTTTCATCCTCTTACCTCACTATCCTTTGTTCAGATTGTGAAATTCCTTGTGCCACATTTGGTAAAATATATTTTCGCATAGAATTATTCTGAACTTATATTTTTGTAACTAGAAAAAGTAGAATTTGTTTGCTGATATTCTAGAAACTTTCTCTGTGAAATAATAATTTTTTTATCTGACCTGTAAATTGACCTTAACTTATTTGAAAGGGTATCCAGTGTGGGACTACAGTGTTCTGCTTTAATAAAGCTTTTATCTACCTTCATAGAGTAAACATAATTATTTTATATACTTAAGCCTCCCAGGATATTATGTTTTATATTAACACATAAGGATATATTACTATCAGTCTACTGTATTAAAATTTTAACTGTAAACTACATGTTGTATGCGATATAGGATTTAATTTTAAACTGAAAATTACTTTTTATTGAGATTTTAAAATGAATTTCTGTATTTCCAATTAGGAATATTTTCTTTAGAACTAAAAAGAAAATATATCTAAATGTCAGACAATTAGAAAAACATTTAAAAAATATCTATCAAACTTAAATAGCTGTCATACTTAAAAGGAATGCCTATGTACATTAATTGTATTTTTACAGGTGTCTCTCAAAGTTTCCTTTTATTCCCAATGCATTAAAATATACCAAAAGATAGCAGTGAACTCTAATTCTGTTTACTTGAAAAATATTGTAATTTCTGTTTTGATCAAAATAATAAGTTCCTGTAAGATGTACTTATTTTCAGAAAAAGCACCTCACCAGACACAAAATCTGCTGGCACCTTGATCTTAGAATTCCAGCCTCCAGAACTGTGGGAAATAAATGCTTGCTGTTTTTTTAAAAAAAAAAGTATTAATAAGATAAATTAATAGAAAAAATGAGAACATGGGGAAACAACTGTACTAAGAAAAAGACTACAATTATTACCAAACAGTAATGTAACTTCAAGTATACAAAATAAAAATGTCTATCTGGAAGTTTGGGGTCAACATTGGATAAATCAGGGGTTAAATTTGGGAGAGGGTAAGGGATGCTAAGTAACCTTTGTTCAAGAGGGAAATGCAGAATCCCCAGGTGTCAAGCCATGGGCCTCTCTTATTCCCTCAATACTAGCAAGAACGAAGCCTGGAACTTGCCTCTCAATTAATTAATATGGACACAGCAAGGAAGGTGCAGATGAAAAAAGGCTACCTGTCACAGAAAGTGTGTAGTTTCCTAATTTAAAATAGAGGGTAGAATAGGAGGGGGATGGCCTCATGGAACCCCAAATAAGTTAGAAAACATCATTGGGAAGGAAAAGTACAGAATGGGAGGAGGGTGGGTAAAGGGTTGCTCTAATTGTTCAGGAGTCCGCTGGACCAGGGTTCTTGGCCTCCTTAACCAATAGAAATTGATCAGAGGCCTGGCAAGAAATTCAGGCAAGGCTTTATTGGGGCGCCTGCTGCAACAGGGGGAAGTGAGAACAAGTTCGGGTTCCCTTGCTCACTCCCCAAGGGGAGCGAGCAGGTTCCTTACATGGGGTGAGGGTAGGGGTGTGTCCAGGGGTCGGGTCAGAGGGGTGGCTTAGGTGGTTTGCCCACCCCTTTGGTGGTGTTGAGTGCAGGGGGAATGTGCAGTACCCTGCTTTTGCTCCCAACACCCTGCTTTTGCTCCCAGCTCTTCAGAATTGGTAGTTGGGTCTGGGTTATTTTTTGGTCTCTTTGTATTTTGTTGTCCATAATTTGACCCAACTGAGCATGCATGCAGTCGTTTTTAGTCCCTTATAGTTTCTTTGTATTTTGTTGCTTGAGGACACTTTTGTCCAGGTGCAAACACTGCAGCAAAGTGTCCCAGGTCCCAGGTCCCAGCCTGTCTCAAAAAGACCTCATTTAGAGTTAAAATGATTGGGTTTTCAATATACAATGTACAAATATGCCAACTGAGTGCAATGTGAAGACCACATATAAAGATACATAATTTATTTGATATTAAATTTTTGTGTATTATTCTCACACAACCATTAGCAGTGAACTATATATCAAGTAAGTTCATGAACAGTGAAGCTTGTTTTTGTCGACTTAGAGATACAGCATACACATACTGACAGCCTTCACTTGAATACAGTTGTGTGTGTGTATGTTTATTACTTTCACTGGGATATGAACTCTTTAAAGTAACGAACAATTAATTTCTCTTTTGTATCCACTCATCACTTAGTGCAAATCCTTTCATATAATGAGTTTCCAACGACTGTAAGAGTGATATAGTTTGTGTTTTGATATAACCTCTTTACATTTGCATCTAATACTTAGGACAAGCAGTTTGCATGATGGTTTACACTATATATATATCGATATATCTATATATATATATATATCTATATATATCTCACAATACCTGAACTCCAGGACACTAAGCAATTGACATGCTAAAGAAAAGCAGGACACTTTAAAAAGAAGGAATCTAGGGGAAAGAACTCTCTATATCACTAAATTATTATTTTTTCTATAAAAATGTATTACAGCCTCTCCCCAGGAGATGCACTGTCATCTCTCTTGGCTGGAATTGGCAGCGCCCTTTTATTTACTCCTCTTACTTCTCATTTAAATATCATGCACTAGAGTGTCACTCCTGATTTTACTACTTTGTACTGCTTATGGGCTTTTTTTCAACTCATTTAAAAGGCATTATGCTTCGATAATGGCCTGTTTAAAGATGGAATAAAATTATGATTTTTTTAAACTTCAATTTAATCAATGCCAGAGGCTACCAGAGATATAGGGCTTCTCATGAAAAGTTCTACTCTAGTTGAACTCTTTATATATTGTTCTTTATCAGAAACTTTGCAGAGTATATATACATGAATATGTGTGAATAAATATGTAAATATATTTGCAAAAGTAATTTTCATCATTATAGCTAATTGGCATTGATAGAATCTTGGAATTTGTTTGGCTTTATTTATAGGATTCACATACAAAAATGAAGCACTTTTTAGTAGTAAGGACTCAGGCCTTGGGATTTGGCAGATCTAGCTTCGAATTCTTGTTCTGCTTTTTTTCTGGCTATGTAACGTTGGTGACATTACTTAACTTCTCTGAGTTACCCATCTGGAAAATGATGATGACAGGCTCTATGACTAAGGTCTGAGTTAGATAACATTGTAAATCACTAGCCTTCAAAAACATTAGTATTCCCCTTAGAGAAAAATGAGAGAAGTTACTGGTCTAAATATAGGTCCTCTTGTCTTTTTTTTCCCTCTCTAGAATATATAACAACCAAAAGAAAATGACATGTTTGTACAGCAACTTAATCTACTTATGAGTAACATAAAGAGAAAAAACAAAAACAAAAACCCAGGTTCAGTGAGAATTCCTAAACTGGCTATAGATCTACTGGTAAAATTATAAATAATTATGAATTTTATAATGCATTTAACAAATATGTTCATTTCTGAAAGTATATGTATGTGTCTGTGTATTATATATATATATATATATATATATATATATATATAGCTTGATGAATTTAGCACAGATTTAAAATAAACATGAAGGAAGAACTTAGTACTTCTGAAATGTATCCAAAGTGAAGTCTTTATTTGCCCCCCTCGCTTCATCCCCACTCAGGGATGGTGACACCATCTACCAAGTGGTTTCTCATGCACTTGTCTGGATTAGTGGTGACATTTCTAGTCCCCTCACCTTGCCGTATCCAGTCTACTGATAAGCCGTTTTGTTCTCTGCCTCCAGAATATACCTTGAATATTTCCTTTTCTCTCTGCATCCACTGCCATTATAGAACAAGCCACTGTCATCTCCCATTTGAACTGTTACATCAATCTCCTGGATGAGGTATTGGCTGCAAAAACAGAAACACCCAAAGTAACCAGTGTTTTTAAAAAGTCAGTTGTTTCCTCCCTAAGATAAAAGAAACATAGAGTTAAGTAGCCCAGAGCTGCCACAAGTTCTACGAAGCTGCCACAGAGCCCAGTTGCTTCCTGTGCACCATGTAGGTGCAATCCTCCAGCTCCTCATCCATGAGGAAGGCCAGAGCTCCAGCCAGGCTAGCAGCAGTGTGAGGACAGAGGGCAGAAGGACACCCCCTTTTCTTTACGGACTACTTAAAAGTACACATGACACTTCAATTTGTGTCTACATTGGCCAGAAATTAATCCCACAGGTCACTAGTTCCAAGGGGGCCTGGAAAATGTCTTGAAGTCAATGTGATCAGCTAATAGCTGCGGTTGCTTCTATCTGGTTCTTGTCTCCCCCCCCAACATAAGGCTGTAGGATGCTCCAACTATGCTCCCAGGTATCTAGGTATGTACTAAAGTACCTCCCACACAGTGTGCCTTAGCACAGGGGTCCCCAACCCCGGGCCTCAGTCGGGTATTGGTCTGCAGCCTGTTAGGAACTGTGCTGCATAGCAGGAGGTGAGCGCCGGACAAGCCAGCAAAGCTTCATCTGCCGCTCCCCATCGCTCGCATTACCGCCTGAACCGTCCCCCACAACAACGTCCGTGGAAAAGTTGTCTACCGCTAAACCGGTCCCTGGTGCCAAAAAGGTTGGGGACTGCTGCCTTAGCACACACTGTGTTCTCTGCTCAGAGGCTTCTAATTCCATTCCTCCCCTGATAACGCCTTATCTTTCAGGCTTTACTCTAGTATCACTTCTTTGGATAGATTTTCTCTGAAAATCCAATTAAAGTTGCCTCCTTCTATCACCCCCTTGTTCCTCTCTCTCAGAGAACCCAGTTTTGTCCTTGATGACACTAATTACCAATGACATTTATGTATTTGTTATTTTTCTTGATTTCTCTCTACCTTATCCACTAGTCTAAAACAGTGGTCCCCAACCCTTTTGGCACCAGGGACCAGTTTCATGGAAGACAATTTTTCCATGGACGGGAGGGGGCGGGGCGTGGGGGGGAAGGGAGGGATGGTTCAGGTGGTACTGTGAGCGATGGGGAGTGGTGGTGAGGTGAGCGGCAGATGGAGCTTCCTTCGATCTCCAGCCACTCACCTCCTGCTGTGTGGCCTGGTTCCTAACAGGCCGCAGACCCAGTACTGGTTTGCGTCCCCAGGGTTGGGGACCCCTGGTGTAAAAGATCTATAAGGGTGGAGACTATGTTTCTTTTTTCTCAGTGTACAATGCATGATACACAGTAGATGCCCAATAAGTATTAGCAAGAAAAAATGAAAAGGAAAAAAGGAAGGGATTAAGGAAAGAAGATAGAAAGTATAAGTTCTTTCAAAAACCCAGGGATGCTAACCTTTATGGAATGCTTGCTGGTTTGCCTTTTATCTTCCTCTTAGTCATTTTTCCATTTTTTGGTCTCACAGTTACAGTTCAGAAAAAAGTACATTCAGTTCAATATTCACTGAGTGAATAATTTGCTCTTACCTGTGAAAACAATCAGAATTGATCTTAAAATATTGTTTTGAAATCCATATCCACTGGATTCAACTCTCCAAGTGAAAATGAAACAGGTAAATCGAAATTTTATAAATCATGTTTAGATACTGCCTCCCAAGAAAATACTCTGCATACCTTTTGGAATCATGCTTATGGGTCAAGACTAACAGACTTCTCTGCAAGTCCAAGAACAGAAATATAGGGATTAAATTCATGAATGTCTTATAAAGTGCCCTGTCTGCTACTATAATTGTTTGTAAGGAAGTAAAATACTTTAAAAGACCTTTTGCCTGTACAGTAATGAACGTGAAAGTATTCTGCTGAATATAAAATCACTTACTTTTCCTAGAAATCAATCCAATTGGTTGAATACCTGCATACCTTATGAAAGTTTGTCAATCCTAAACATCTCTCTTAAACTTGCTTTGTGTTCCATTGTCAATAGTCATGTTTTGCCTTTCACCAAATGACACTTTTATCTTCAGTAATGACTATAAAAAACTAATTGAAGCCAATATTCATCCTGAATAACATTAGATTGCTCTTAGTGCTCTTAGCTATCCCCGTCTTTAATTTTATTTAAGATTTTTTTCATATGATGTTGGTATACCATTTGGATTTTTATCAGTTTTTTTTGTTGCATTTATCAATCTGGTTTCACGTGTTCTTTTGGTTTGCCTTGCAGGAAATTTAAATTTATCCTCATTTTACTTTCTACAAGCTGTCTTTGAGACTTCAGTACTTTTTCTTTTTAACCTATGCCAAAGAACACTTTATAGACATTGGTGAAACAGTGCATTGCCAATCCTTTTAGCTGAGTTATATTTTATTTTTAATGAAAGATTATTAGTATTCATGTGAGAATATTATATATTTTGAATTCAGTCACATTTCCATTTGGCTGCTTTGTAGAAATAATTTTTCTTTTTATGGAGGACTTATCAGAGAATTTTAAGACAGGAAAAAGCCTTTGAAAGCCATTACCCTGCCCCCAGGAAATGAATACTTTTTTGATGTAATGGTCATATCATACATAAAAATTATTTTCACCTAAAAAGAAGACAATTCTTCATTGACTAATTCTTTAAAAATGGCTAATTGTGTAGTAAATTTCTACAACTGCTATTTTAAAAGGAATAATTGAGCCAACATAATTATTGTATTACTTTTCTTTGGAAAGAAATAAGCGGGTAATTCACACATAAGTGTTTTGAACTTTTAGTGAGATTTGTAAAGTTGCTTAAAAAGTTTGGTAATTTGTGGCCAAATTAATTAATTCAATTCATGCTATGACAAAGGCTACATGATGTAAGTATGGCTGTCCATGGCTAGCTAGTAAACTGGGGTTTGCATAAGATACTTTGAGGTTATTTTTGGTCATATCTAGATTTTTTTTTTTTAATTCCCACTATTTAGGGGTAATTTAATGATATTTTTTAATAAACTCATTTATTTTTATTTATTTATTTTTGGCTGCGTTGGGTCTTTGTCGCTGCACATGGGCTTTCTCTAGTTGCCGCGAGTGGGGGCTACTCTTCTTTGCAGAGCACGGGATCTAGGTGCATGGGCTTCAGTAGTTGTGGCTTGCGGGCTCTAGAGCGCAGGCTCAGTAGTTGTGGAGCATGGGCTTAGTTGCTCGACAGCATGTGGGGTCTTCCCGAACCAGGGATCAAACCCGTGTCCCCTGCATTGGCAGGTGGATTCTTAATCACTGCCCCATTAGGGAAGCCCCATATCTAGATTTTTCTGTTTTTTTAAAATTTTATTTTGAAGTAATTTCAGATTTTCAGAAAAGTGCTAAAATAATAGAGAAAATTCCAACATACCCTTCATCCAATTTCTTCAAATGTTAATATTTTACCTCATTTGCTCTATCACTTTATCATTTTTTCTCTATCTTTGTCTCTCCTTCTCCCTTTTTCTGTATATACATGTATGTACATATATTTTTCCTTAATTATTTGAAAGTTACATACACGATGCCCTTTTATCCCTTAAATACTTTATGTTCAAAACACAGACATTCACTTGTATAATCACAATACCATTAGCAAAATCTGTAAACTAAAAGAATAGACCTTATTCACATTTTGCCAATTATCCCATCACTGTCCTTTATGGTAAAAAATAAATATAAAATAAAAACAAAATCTTGTCCAGGATCCAATCTAGGATTACACTTTGTGTTTAGTTGCCATGTATCGAGATACTTTTCACAATACTTATTAGCTCCTTCCTGGTTGAGTGGTCATGATACCACCCAACATCTTACACAATGTCTGTGTCTTTGATTTTTTTATTTGTTGTCTCTCCTGTGTTGGGCTGATGAAATCTCGGCTCTGGAACTGTGTTTTCTAATTTCATTATCATTCTTTTCAAGTGGCTCACACCTGCTTTATAAGAACTATTTTATACAGTAGGATTTCATAATGAATGTTTCCTGTATGGTAATATCGTTTAATATGAGAGACCAGGATGATTTAAAAAATTACACCAAACAAGCATCTGCAGTATTTTAAAAACTTGAATGGAATGATATTCTCTTAAAGTACTATTTCAATATCCTTTCTATGAGTGTTTTTTAAAAAATCCCTCCAACTGAAATTGAATCCACTCTTTTTTCCCTTGTTTTAATCATGATATAAAACAATTGCTTATACCTCTATGTCTGTGGCAGAAGTTTTAGTGTACTTAAAGACTGTTTTTATTAAATCATCTCTTAGTCTTCATCTATTTATTTTATACTAAATACAACAGACATCAGATCTTTATTTGCTGTGTATGAAAAATATTTTACTGATGTGATTTTTTTACCTTAATATATTGATCTCCAGAACTAATCAAAAATGAGCTACAATTCAACAATTCAAAGATTTAACTTTAAGAAGACAGTCAATAAATTTCACCTTGGAACAAAAGCTTCCTTTCCCTTCCCCAAAACACAGTGACTGCTCCTCGGGTGCTGTCAAGGCCAGCACAAGTGTGTCAGTGCAGTGACTGTCCACAGAGATACAACAAGATGAACTGGTCAGTTTTCCAAATAGAGATAATTTCAACATCAGAAATGGTTTGAATTGTTAGGTCACTTTAGAATTAAGAAGAGCTTACATTTGTGAGGATTCAGAATAGCAGTATTCCAAACACAGTAGTAAGCTTTCAACAAATATCAGTTCCTTTGTCTCTCTTCTTCTGCCCTTTAATTATACAGTTGTATCAGCTTAAATCCCATACAATATGCTAATTTTAAAGCTTTGCAATCAGAAAACACTTTTTTCATACACACACACACACACACACACACACACAGAGATATATAGGCCAGCTTTGAATGGAGACTATTCATTTTGTGCTGTGGTATATTAGCATATAGCATCAGTTTTGGCTCTGAACACACTATATATGATAGATTTTTTATTGCACATGCTACTACTTCTTGGTTGTCAACAGAGCCAACTCTCCATTCCCTTCCCTCCTTGCAACCCTAAAACATATCATGGAAGTTATGACTGAAATTAATAGAAATATTAAAGCAGCAACTTCCATGTAATGGGCTCTGTCAAGCTCTTCAGTAGGTGAAAATGAGTCAGTATTTTGGTCCTTCATTATACGCTGTCCTAGAGTCATTACATAAATTATTGGACTGCTACAATTTTATTAACCCATAGTTCTCATTGTGAGTTCTACTAATCCTTGGAGTAAGTAGGTTAGTGTGGTATCCCTATAGTTGATGAGAACTCTGAAATAGAAACTGCATGTTTTACTTGATAATACAGTTTGGGTATTTTTTTATTAGGGTGCAAAGATAAGCCTGATTAAATGCCCTGCAGCATGGCCTTACCTATAAGTGTTTGTGAAAGTATTGAATTAACTACAGGACATATTCTACAGTGCATGCCTTATTCATCCTTCAAAACCAAATTTGGTTTGTGCAAAATTTTCCATAATATACCGTTGTTGAAATTATAGTGCAGTAAATGGAATGTCATTGAAAAAAAGCCTTTCAGGACTAGAACTCATGATTAAAATAAGATAAATCTTTATCTAAGATATATGAATCAATTCAGTGGTGAGTTTGGTTAAGTTATTTACACCATTAGAAGAGGAGGTAGTCTTACCAGTAATTATAATTTATTCATGTATAGGCACATAATACTCTCAATTCAACATGATCTATAGAAGGCTCTCAATTTATTTATACTTATGTTTATTAAATTTTTGCATTATTAAGGTTGCTCTGAGAAAATCCACTAAACAGTTGTGGCAACTATTAAATATTTATATGTGAAGTAAATGGAGAACACACAGTGACATAGAGTCATCTACTGAAAACACATGAATTTGATGCTGGATAAGTGTATGTGTAGGGCACTTGGAGAATCTGCCTTTATTCAGCCATATCCTGTTTGGAAGTAAGCAATATTTGTGAGTCAGTTCTGAAGCATATTGATTATTAAGGGCCAATGTAGCTTCAATATTTTTATTCTATAATGTCCATCATGTGTTAAATATACAAACTATCCTAAAGATTAGGTTAACATTCTTTTTCTTTTAATTTTTTAAACATACATAAATGCACTTTTTTTTTTTCCTGTTAGAATGCATTTTAGGCTTGCTGAGTGTTTACCTGAGAAAATAAAATTATAAATATTTCCTGATAATAAGTAAGAAAAGTAAAAGTTAGCTAGCTTACCATATTTATTAATGATCTGGATATCCAGAGACACTGTATGATAAAGTCACCCCTTGGACAGCTCTCCATGGTATCTCCTTAGTGCACCTTTAATCACTGGAAAACAGGACTGTGAATGGATAATGTAAATGCTGTTGCTGGACAGAACAAGAGTTACTGCATTTTTTGATTCATGAAACTGGATTTGTGCATGTCCCCCATCAGCACCGTATGCTTTAGATTAAAAGGCTTGGTAGGCTAGTCAGTTCCAGGAGTAAGCCAAGCTCTTTCAGATCACATGGCTTTTGCATGGGCAAACCCAGCTGCCTGGAATGCCTTTCTCTGTTCATTTTACACAGATAGCTCCTTCCTTTCCACTAGATTTTGCTTTAAATGCCAACTCCTGAGCAAGACTGCATGTCTATCCTGGCAAAAAAATGAGACCTTCCCTTATTCTCTTCCTTAACTCCTTGCTTGGTTCCCTCTTGGCCTTTATTGCAGCCAGCAATTACCTGTTATCTTGTGTATTTGGTTTTGTCTTTCCCCATTTGAAAATCATCTCTATGATTACAGAGCATGAATGTCTGTAGCTCATTCACCAATTTTTCTCCAATTTCTCCCTAGGCTCTTTTCAGCATTCAGTAAACATTATTGAATGCATACATGCATAAATAAATTAAATATTTAATGCACAAAAAGGTAGGCTAAAGCAGTGTAAATGGTACCTAACAGACTTGAATTTTAATATCAACTTTAGCATTAACTAGTTTAATGCTAAATTTTTTTCGTGTGATGAGAACTTAAGATCTCCTCTCTTATCAACTTTTAACTATGCAATACGGTATTACTAACTGTAGTCATCATGCTATATATGACATCCCTAGGACTTACGTATTTTATAACTGGAAGCTTGTACCTTTTGACCACGTTCACACATTTTGGCCACCCCCCATCACAAGGTACTCTTATAGGCCTAGGGTAACAACATTGTAGGGAACACAGATCATTTTAAAGTGTTATATTTTTTATATAGGAAAGCTCTTAATTAAAAAAAAATTCCTGAAGAAATGTGATTTTTTTCCTACAGTCAAAAAACAAAATTATCAATGAGTCGTGGTTCTCACAGCTTATTTCATGAACTTTTAACATTCCTATCACATGTGTTAGTGACATAGTCCCTTCCCATTGGTCACGTGGTAGCATATACTCAGCTTCTGGGTGGGGTGAAGGTGACTAGTGCCAAATGAGGTCATATTTGTTACTTCTGGGTCACTGAGCTTCTCTGTCTCTGTCTTAGTTTCCACAACTATAAAACAAAGAAAGTAATACTTATGCCTGTGTTTTTCAGACTGCTTCCGTAAGGACAAATTGAGATAATGGATGTCAAGGCATGTTAAATTTTTTAAAAAATATATAAGTAAGAGATAATCTCCAACCTTACCTTGAAAAATAAATAAGAAAAAAATTAATACAGTAAGAGAACTTGGAAAAGTTTCAGCATGCTTTATTTGTAGGAAAATTAGCCTCCATTTTTTCCACAAACAAAAATGGTGGGGGAGCGGTGAATTGGAAAATGATTGTTTATGAAAAGAGACGGTAGAAAGATTGTTCTGTAGTATCTGAAGCACGGAAGCTGCATTTTCATGCCCCATTTGTAAAAGAAGGATGGGCAGTGTTGGTGATACCGGAGGGTTTAACTCTCCTTTAAAACAGAAGTGGAATAGATACAAAGTAGCCCAGCAGCAACACCTGGTGAAAGAGAATGTTACATCCTAAATAAAGGAGAAAGGGGGAAATTGGAGCAACCGTAGTTACCTGTTTTCTAGTCTCTTCCTTCTTCCACATGTTTTCCTAATTCCTTCACAAACTTATTGATTATGTTGCTTTTTAGTTTTAAAATTCAGCCCCCTCCCAGAATCCCTCCCATAGATAGGGATTGGGGGAGGAGGCATGGATGGAGGACAACCAGAACTACGTCAATACCCCAATGATTGTACAGGGGAGGCGTGTTGCTGTGCAACAATACAGCCCGGGAGCCGCTTTATTTGTTTATCAATGAACATTCTACTGCGTCCCTGCGATGTAGGACAGGCTCATTGGAAATACCAGCCGCCGATCACATGCAGTCTTCATTATATTTCCAGGCCGGATGCACAGCTGATTCCTGCACACTGGAGTGCGTCTGAGCTGCAGGACGGAGAGGAGACACCTGTGCCTTAGCGACGCAGGTAAAGTCCCATCTACCTTCCCGAGGCTTTCCCCGATGCTCTCCCGTCCCCTGCGCGCGCCCTCCTCACCCCCATCGGCCCTCCCGTCTTGGACCCTAGCTTCTCTGTTCAACCGGTAATTTTCCCGCTCTCTCTCGGCACCTCAGCAGAAGACAAGGAGGGCTCCACACAACTGGGCATGCTTAATAACCAGGGAGGGCTCTGGCTGTGAGAAGAAAGCGCTTGCACCTTCCGCGCTCCCCTCCCCTCTCCTGCTGCCTCCTGCCACTCAGGCGACCCGACTTGCGGCGAGGTCCAGTGAGGGCCCGCGGTCTCGCGGGGTCCCACCTCTCGCGGTACCCTCTCCAATCAGCGTTGGGCAGAGGCGGGACACGCCCTGTGCCCGCCTCTCCAGTTCAGGCTGCTGGTACGAGCCGGGCTGGGCGCGAGCGAGGGACTGAGGCAGTACGGGTCGGGAGGCGCGGGGCCGCGCAGCCCGACGGCGGGGGCGGGCGCGGCGCGGGACCGGAGAGGGCGCCAGACCCCGGGCCGCGGCGGAGGGAGGAGGGAGGCGGGAGGAGGAGGCGGGAGGAGGGAGGCGGGAGGAGGGCGGCGGGCGGCGGGCGGCGGGCGGCGGGCGGCGGGCGAGCAGGGCTGCCGGCGACCTGCGTCCGAGCGCGCGGAGCCCTGCGCCTGGCCGGGGTCGGTCCGAAGTCCGCGCTATGGAAGAGGAGAAATACTTGCCTGAGCTGATGGCAGAAAAAGATAGCCTGGATCCATCTTTTGTGCACGCCTCGCGCCTGCTAGCCGAAGGTAGGACTTGCTCCCCAGGTGGACACAGACAGCTGGCCCCTGTCACCGCAGCGGGGTTCGGGGAGCGGAGTTGGGGAGGACGCCCGCCTCCTTCGCGGAGACTGTCCCCTACGGTGCTCGACCCAGAGCTGCGGACAGAGCAGGTCCCCGGGCGGCGGATGCTCCCTCTCTCCCTCCGCAGCTGAATTTGGGGAGCCCGGAGCTGCGAGCTCTGTGGCGATGGAGACGTGCCCGGTTAGGATCTTTGATGGAGAGACGTGAGGAGCTACGCGGTCCACTGGGATATTTTCACTCTGCAGAGGGAAGGGAAATCAATTTCGAGTGAATAGTGATCAATGTAGTGTTTTAAGAGCTTCTTAGCTACAAATCAGCATTTCATTTTTTTTTCTTTTTCTTTCTTTATTTCTTTCTGTCTTTCTTTCTTTTCTTTCTTTCCTTTTCTTTCTTTTTTGTTCTTTTTCTTTCTTCTGCTTGGTAAGCGATTTTGATGTTCTTTAGTCTAATTACAGTCTTTCCTATGGAAAGTCTTAGAATTAACCTAGATTAAATTCTGCGTGTTCTTTTATGTTTGTGAACGTGGAAGAGGCTAAAGTGCTTATCAGTTTATTTGAAGTGTGATGATTGCGTGCTCTGGAGATGCTGATCCCTGGGAACGCTCCACAGTTGATCAACTGTTTTACCAAGTGTGCATTTTCTTTTGTGTACCTGTAATGTTAAAAGAGATTTCATTCCCAGAGGAACAGAAATGTCTTGTCTTTTGCGTTCTTTTGAAAGGTCGTTTAAACACACACACACACACACACACACACACACACACACACACACACGAACATGAACTTTTGTATGACAGAAGTATTAACCAAATTACTTCATTTATCTTCAAATAATGCTGTCTAACTGCTAAAGGTACTCAAGATATCTGTAGCAGTCTACACCTGTCTTTTTTAAAACAACTCTAGATTTTTTTTTTCTTGATGAATGCCTCATTAATAATAAACTGCTTCATCATCAAATTGACTACAATGCAGTTTTGTAGCTTAGGTTCTTATGAACTTACCTATAGTAAAACTAAAAGTAACAACTTTCTCTTCCTCAGCCCTTAAGCATTAAAGGAAATGTTTTCTTTTTCGAGATTTAGTTGTACATGGAAGGAAAAATTCTAATCCTCCATGTATGAGTCAAATAGTCATTAGGTTTATTTAAATGTTTTATTGATGGATTATTATTTAGAAAAATAAAGTGTCAGGTGTTTTTCTATTTTGTATACTAAGTAATTAAGAAAAGCTTTATAATTGAAATATTGAATGTGTGAAACAACTAAACTTTTTCAGGGAACAAGTTGGTTTTATAGAGGATTTAGGACAGAAAATGCAATCATGCTTACTACTTTCTTGGTTACTGAATGAAAAAAAAAAAAAATAGAACCTGAAGTTGAAAATGAAAGTCAATTAAAAAATTAAACTCTCCCTCTACTCTATTAAAAAATAAAGATAACTACATAAAAATAATAGGAATATTGTAAGTTACTGGGTAAATAAATGATTAAGATTGTTCAAAATGATTAAAAATGCGGTTAAAAGTCTTCTTAAATCATTTACTTCAATATATTTTCCAGAGGTGCCTTCATTTAGCTGATAATGCTTTAAAATGGAAAAAAGTTACACATTGATCATTTTCTCAGACCTGCTAATTGGACTTCTTTTGGGGACAGCAGACTTGATTAATTCATCAGTCATTAATGAGAGTTAGTGTACTGAAAACTGCCAAACTACAGCAATGTGTGTGAGGAGCCCTAAATAGAGAGTGCAAGTATTTCTGCAGCTGGTAAAACAGTCAGAGAAGGCGGTGCACCTGGTTCCTTAACATTTTTTTTTCCTCAGGAACTTCATTTCTTGATACTTAGGAACATGTTCCTATGTACTTTGTAATTTAATTTTTTCCCAGTAGGGGGAAGCATGTTCTGCTTCTGTAAAGAATTAGGAGGAAAAAGCTCCTAAATAGAGAGAAAAACATCTAAGTAAGAAACAGAGAGAGGTGTCCAAATTTCAGAGGAATCATAATGAGGAAAAGAGGATGGAGGAGGTGATGATAATAATCTTGAGTATATAAAGAGATAGGCCAAAAGAGACACAAGACTTAAATTCTCTAATTGTACCTGAGGCTCTTTATATGTGCTTATTGAAGAGTGTCCTTCTGAATCTCTAATAAACCTTAACATACATTTTACATTATAGATCTTTCATTATCTTTTCAAAGGCCATCTGCCTAGATTCTTAAGTCTTGTTTCGGATCTCTATAGGAGAGTGTTGTTGAGATAATTTTATTTCTCACCCCTGGAAATGTACTGATTGAAGGCAGCAGCTATAAATAAACCTGACACAGATGTTCATTTGGAAAGAAGGTGCTCAGTGAAGTACATTTCAGCCAGCACTGTGCAGACCGTCTCAAGACTGAGTGAGTAATAAAAATGATCCAGATGCTTCAGTTCTTCGGAATGATTTTCTGGAAGCTAATACATACAAGGGCAGTGATGTAAACCAATGAGCTTTCACAGTGATTTATTTTGCTTTTTTGATTGGTGGTAGATGCAAATCAGTGCTCAATTGTGACTACTTCACTTAGAATTGAAGGCCATAGGGTTAAAAGTGCTAGTTTGTTGGTTATTTTGTTATTTTTGTTGTAGTTTGTTATTTCACTTGTTCCTGCTGTGTACTTTCAGTAGGAATGATTCTGAGAAAGTTAAAGGAAGAGCCCAAACATTTTATGTATTGTGTTGTTACTTAGAAAAATCTTGAATACTGTGGTTTGAAGAGTATAATATGTTTAAGTAGTTAAAATAATTTTCTTCTGTGATTATAATATTGTTTAATTACCTATTTGTATGGAAGGTGCTTTGGAGTATGATAAAACAGCAAATTCAGCATGATCCTTGAAGTTCCACTCAGCCTCTGAATTTGCTTGCCAGATGAAATTAGACGAGGTTATTTATATCTGTGATACTGCTGGGAAGTGCACTAAACTGTGAATCCAGATACCTGGATTTTAATTCCACTTTTGCCTAAACTGAATCTTGGTAAATTTCCCTTCCCTGGGCCAGTTTCCTTGTCTCTCAAATTGAGGAGTCGGACTAGATTTCTTTGTAATTCTAATGAAGTCTGCGACTACTGCTGATGCAAAGGAGTGGTGTTTGTGTATTCAGAATACCAAAATCAGTGGCTGAATATTTTGGAAACTTTTTTCATTCTTTCTTAGTTTAATGATTAATAATACATTTATTGCATTATAATGCAATTTGAAGCATAAACATTATTTTGGGCACTGGGGACAGATTTATGTTTTTACGTTTACTGAACCATTCTCAAGGCTTGGGAGCTAAAAATGTATATGCATGGAAATATTCTTGTTTGCAGTAAAGCATGCCTGTCTGCTGATATAGAGCTGTTCAAATTTATAGATTCAATTATGACGATTCCATACCTTTAAGAGGATTAATAAATTCTTGTCCAATTGAGAGTGTTTTGGGTTCTCTGGCTGGCAAGATTTCCTAACCTGAATTCTTCACAAATATTGGTAGATTCATCATTGTTTTGATTGACTGATCATATGATGAAGTCAAATATTGCCAAACATCCCAACAGTTCAAGGGATTTTTAAAAAACTCTGGGTGCTTTTTTCAAATTTTGGTGAAAAGCTTGCCCTTCCATCTAAGATTGGCCTGTTTGCAGGTGTGGATGAATGAGAGGAACATGGATTAATAATTTATCACAAATGCTGACTGTAGTGATTTAACTACATTTAAATTTTCAGTAAGGATCATTTTTAAACTCAGAATGTATTCCTTGAAATATTTTCCATAAAACATGGTGAGTTCTTAAGTTAAAGAAAGGTATTGGTATAATGTCTAAAACCAACTTCTGATAAAAAATAGTATTCATGTGACTTTTCCTTTGATTGATGTAATCTCTTTTCTCTCCCAATAAATTTGGGATAATCTTATTTATGTTTCTTAAATAAAAACAAAAATTGGCAAAAAAAAACCCTAAAACTAAGTTAAAGGTACCTTTGATCTGCAGTTAAAACACATTTATCATACAGTGGAGAAATTCTGCTTTAGCAAACAAAACACTTGGGATGGAGTGTTGACACCCCTGCCAACTGTGAAATAAAGGATATTTCATTTATTTCCTTTCTGATTCTCAGTTTCTTCACCTGTAAAACAGCAAAACGAATATCCACCAGCCAGGGTTCTTTTAAAGTTAAAAAATGCTGTTTGTGACTATGTAAGCTGTATTTTAAAATAGGAATTTTTGTACAACTAAAACAAAAACATAAGCAGAAATTCTACAAATATAAGATGATGCTTTTAAGACTTTCCTTAATGTTTTAATGGCATTGTGGACTTGACCTCAACTTGAAGCTTGATTTTGTAATAAAATGAGCACTGACTTAACTCTCTGAATCACTGCTGAGTGAAATTTGAACTCATACACCAAATTATGAAATAAATTATCAATCTTATAAAAGATGATTCCAACGAGAGATTTTAAAATATCGTGTTCCCTCCGTCAGTGGTCGGTCACTTGCCCGTGTCTGACTTGAGCCTGGTTAGCCCAGGACCTGGGTCTCTCGAGGCTCATTCCACACCTGCTTGGCCTCCTCATCAGGCCACATGTCCGTCACTCTGGGCAGCTGGCTTCATCCTCCTTTTCATCAAGGGAAGTGGATCTCTGTCTTCCGAAGTTCTTCAGCCTCCTACCACTTAAAAAATTCCATAGTCCTTTCATTCCCAGAGGGTGAAATTAATTGTTTTGTTCAAGGCTGACTTGTTCACAGCATCCTTAATCCCAGCACCCATCATCCCCTCCAGGTCTGGCCTATTATTGTATCCTTTCTTTAGTAGTTCCAACGTCTTCCTCCCCAGCTTTCCTTGGAGCAGCCTGTAAACATGATTCAATCGGAATCACTTAAAAAAAATAGAATACTTGTTTCACTTGCTGAAAGTAATAAAAATAACCTCTCTTGACAATTTTTCTCCTTTGTTTCCTTCAAGTTTCTGATGCCATGAGTCCATACAGCTGCTCACTTTCTCAATTTACCTTCCACAGGTCCTCCATCTCGCTGCAGTCCTCATCATTGTCTTGAAACCAGAGGCTCCTGTGAGAATCATCTAATTGCCAAATCCAGTAAAATGTGTCTGACCTCTCATCAGGGCACTTGGCTGCACTTTCCACTATTGTTCTTCTCCCAATTTCTTGGCTTCTCCCTTGGTTTACAAGCACTACACACTGTTGGTTTTTCTCTTCTGTCTCTATTACCAGTGCTCACCATCCTCCCTCTCTCTCCTCCCCACCCCAACACGTACACCCTGTCAGAGTGGTTCATTCAAGATCAGAGTATGACCATGTCACGCCTTTAAATGCTATTGTCATAGGCAGGCCACCTCTGACAGCAGGCCAGCAGAGGGAGGGGGTGCTGCCTGCCTGGATGCTTCTGGGGCAGGGAGAGTCCAGGCTCCCCCAGGCGCCTAGGGGAGGGAGGGAGGGGCCCCTTGTTGCTGTTCCTGTGTGGTCTTTAGTGACACCGAGAGGGGTGGGGAGGAGTTCCAGCAGGAGTGAAAGATTCTCTGACACCCCCTGGCTTGGAGGGGAGAGGATGCATTGGTCCTGCTCCTGAGGGTGGACATCCGGGTCTCCACGTGGCCTCTGTCCCCACTGCCGGTGGTATGGAAGCGCTGTTGCCTATTCAGTCCCCCTGCCTCCCCCCAGAGGGAAGGGGTGCCCCTTCACAGTGGAGAGAGGCTGGACGCCCAGGCTCCCTATTTAATTTTTCTTGATGGGGGTGAGCGTGAGACACCGGTTTTTGGGTTTGGTTTTGTTTTCTGTGTTGTTTGGCTGGGGAAGGATGTTTGTTGTCTAAAAGTTTTCTGTCTTGCAAGGTTGCCCTCTTTCTAGTCCTGTGGCTGGGGAAGGATGTTTGTTGTCTAAAAGTTTTCTGTCTTGCAAGGTTGCCCTCTTTCTAGTCCTGTGGCTGGAGAGAGCAGGCTTTGCTTGAGCCTTTTTTTGGTCTCCTTCTGTTGATGTTCCTGGGTTTCCAACCTTTCCAGCTCCCACTTTGGCATATATGAAACACAAGAAAAACTAGCAAAACCACTGCCTGAGTCACATGGTACCCAGCCAGCCTGCCTTCTTCCTGCCCCCTTCCACAAAGTCTTCTGTGTTTATTTTATATATAATATCCAGTCTCCATTCATTTGTGTTTTAATTTATTTCTTTATAAGATTTTCTTTTGAAGGCAGGTTCAGTCTTGTACATTAATATTTCATTATGTAAGAATGAGCATGACCAGGATAAATCCATCTGGATAATGGACACAATATCTGATCAAAATTTTTGGTTTCTATTAAGTATACAATCTAGATTGGAGCTCTGTGTTCCCATGGCAGCTGTAGAAGGAGGGAAGTTTTAGAGATGGTTTTTAGAAACCCTTGGAGATGACTCTCTAGTGTCACCAGCCTTTCCTATGTCCTTATTTGTTTGAACATTTGATTTGATCCCTTTTCTTGTCTGAATACAGATTATAAGAAATGTAGCTTAATCGGAATTATATCCTGACACCAGTTGGTTTCTTTAAATGGTGAATTTCAATAAAATAAGTATGATATAGAAATATATATTTTTTAAAAATAATAGAGTACTGGTTAATAGCTGATCTTCCAAAGGAATGTTAGCAGATACCCATGTTATATGACTTCTTCATTTTCTCCAGTGGAGAGTTCTGAAATAATTGCATGTTTTATTTGTCAAAAAGTTGAGAGGTCACAGCCAAGTATCTTGTTGCACAATTGTTTTTAACTGTTTTGAGAAGCAAATCATTTGTAGTGTGTCCTCCATTGCTTACCTTACCCTCAGGAGCACTACTTCCAAAAAATTTTTGCAGTAGAGAGAGATAATAAACATTCAAGAACACCTGAATGACAAAGTTTTCGGTCCTTTACTATAGATGCACTTATAGTTTAGCTACAGTTTGGGGGATGAGTCCTGTGGGGCAAGGACTCAATGACCCTTGACTATGTGATCGCACGTGCCCTTGAATGTGAGTTGGTAACACCGGTCCTCAGTATGTGTTATTGGTATATGAAGAGGTATCAGATGTTTAATTTATTAGTTTTTAACAGTATACATAAGATATAAATAACAGTGCATGGTAAGAGCTGCTGGGGTTTACAGACTGCTGGTGTCACAGAGATTCCGAGGAAGTCACAGTGATTGTAGATCTTCATTCTCAGGGTCACTTTGTCAACATTGGTGAGGAGATACTCTTTGTCACGCAGTGTACTGGATGCTGACACGCCTACCACAATGCATCCACTCGCCAATCCTATGAGATAGTTACTAGCATTACCCTATCTTACAAATGAGAAAAATTAAGAATTAGAGAAGTTAATTTATCTCAGATCACACAGCAAATAAATTATAAAGCTGAAACCCAGGCTTTCTTACCCAGAGGCAGGTGTACTGGTTACAGCATCCTCTCTCCCGTGGGAGAGACACTGCTTCAGGCAAGCTTTGCAGGAAGGTCAGATATTAACATGCAAAGTACTTTGAGGAGATCAGCGTGGTGGTCATCATTCACTTCTGAAATATGTTCCTGAATGCAAGTATTGGATGAATTCTTCCACAGCGTCTTTAAATAAGTATAGTATATAAAAGGCAAATACATTTATAAATGGGGAAATTTACCTTAGTACAGAATTGGGTTCAGGATTATCGAGGGAGCCTACATTTTCAGTGTCTTGCATCGACTGTTGTTTCTGAGGGAGTTTAGTGGTGAGATGGTGAAGAGCAGGAGAACACTTTTTTTTCTTTTTTTGGATCCAAAAGAGGGATTGGAGAACTTTGTGTGATTTGCTGAGACTTTTTCTTTCCATGTTTTTTTTTAAGAGAACTGCTTACATTTGCCAAATTCTTCTAGGAAGGAAGAACAACCATAGGTCCTCTCTTGTGTCTTGAGGGAGTGTCAATTTTGTTTAAAATTTGGGAGTTGAGTAGAGTTCACATGTGGTCAGAAACTGAGAACCGGTTTCACCAGCATGGCCTGAGTCAAATGTTATCTATAGGTAATGAGGCTTTAGGATTTAATGACTTTGAAACAGATTGGTCTGTATTATTACACTTTTATCAGGAATGGCACAGTTGATGCCCATTTCCTTCAAAACATTGAAGATTAGATTTTACCTTCTAATAGAAAAGCAGAATGAACATGTTTTCTCTCGGGTATAGCTATTTTTAGCAGGTTCATTGTATGTCAGAAAATGATAGACCCTGATGCAACTCAGGAGACAGAGCCTCAGTGATGGAAACTCAGTAGAGGCTGAAGGAGAAGAAATCTGTTCATTTTGAGAAGAAAGGGATGACTAGAGTAATAGCTGCTTTTCTTGAACATATACTGTGGGTCACGTCCTTACATTATATCCAAAAAGGCAAGTAATATTGTCCCTATATTATGGGAAAGATAAAGAGGCAGATTAGAGGATAACCTAATCCATTTGGATTTTTTAAGTAATAAATCAGAGGTTAAGTAAATGTCCAACTATAATGTGAAAGTCTCAAAAAGCAACCATTAAACATTGAAACACTAAACAGTATTGCAGAATATGACTTGTTTAAGGAAATACCAAGATCTTGCTTTGAACAACTTTTAGGAGAGTTAAATATCTGTTACTAGAGAATTTGTTTCCTTTAAAATAATTTTCTTTAGGAAATTTAAGGAATTTGATTTTTAGAAATTTGATTTACGTGTAGCAATATACTCATTGTATAAAAGAAGACTATAAAATGAAAACAATAACATGAATACAAAACAGAATACAGTTCTTACTGTATATTTAAGCATGTAAATGTGAGTGTTAAATTGAATTAAGTATCATCCATATCTCCACATAGTCTGTTTTTCTTCTTAGAAGCCAAAAACTAGAAGCTGCCTTTTTATCCATCTGAGATCTGGTGCAAGAGGGGGCCTTTAAGGAATTGTGTGAAGATGAAAGTCATTTGATGTGCTGA
This sequence comes from Balaenoptera borealis, assembly GCF_965194805.1. Lineage (NCBI taxonomy): Eukaryota > Metazoa > Chordata > Mammalia > Artiodactyla > Balaenopteridae > Balaenoptera > Balaenoptera borealis. Next base: position 63,337,437 of record NC_138869.1, on the reverse strand, counting down.
GGCAGATGGCAATTTATTATATGTGATTGTTTTGGAATGGACTTCTTGAGGATAGATGTCTCTGTAGTAAGCTAGTATTCTGAAATTAGTGAAAGATTGGAAATTATATCATATCCATATAAGGAAAATCTGGTAGAAGAAAGCGTTATGATAATTAAAAGCCATTTAATGGAATTAGATGAGGTGATACGTATTCAGAATGAAGTACAATAAGCCAAATGGTTTCTCTTTGAGTAAAATGAGCAGACTGTATGTGTGTGTGTGTGTGTGTGTGTGTGTGAAGCATATACGAAACAGGTGATAAATAAGAAACAGTACAGACTTGGTCCAATTGGTTGCTATTATCTGTTCTCTGTATTACTATCTGAGACCTACTTTTAGGTGGAGGAGAGGACAGAGTTACAGGCAATTAAATATGCAATCTCCATAGGATCTGAGAAATGCAACGACAAGGCAAATAGTTGATGCTTTAGGAGCCCACAGAGATCATGGGCGGCCTCAGTGGGAAGGGCCATGTTAGTTGAGATCTAACACAGAAGTAGGATATGGTGGAGATTCAGTGAAGAAGGGGTTATAATCTGGGAGAATCATACATGGATACAGCAAACATCTCCAAAGCCTGAAAAGAAAGAGAACATTTTTTTGAATAGGTAGAAGTTAAGTGTGATATTATGATTTACAATAAGATATCTATCTATCTATCTATCTATCTATCTATCTATCTATCTATCTATCTATCTATCTAATCATCTTACCTGTTTCTGGCCAGAGCTCCTAAAACTCTTGGTATTTCCTAAGTGAAGAGAGCTGTAAAGGTGCCTTTTGTAATATAAATAAGGTGACTTTTTGAAAAGCCCCTAGGTAACTTAAAGATGGGGGCTGGTTGCCAGGAGACCCAACTGGTAATTAGAGGGTAGGAACTTTCAGTCCTACCTCTCCTTCCCACCCCCCAGACCTTTGGGGAGAGGGGCTAGAGCTTGAATCAGTTGCCAGTCGCCAGTGATTTAATCATCCATGCCTATGTAATGAAACCTTGATAATAACATAGAAGGACTGGATTCAGATTTCTTCCAGATTGGTAGCACGTGGAGATCTAGGGAGAATGCTGAGCTCCGAAAAGGCTTGGAAGCACTGCGCTCTTTTCCAGACCTGCTCTGTGCATCTCTTCCACCCGGCTGTTCCTGAGTGTATCACTGTAATAAACAGATGTTCTAGTAAGATGCTTCTCTGAGTTCTGTGAGCTTCTCTAGCAAATTAATTGTCCCCAAGGAGAGGGGGGGCCATGCGAACCTCTGGTTTACAACCAGTAGGTTAGAAGTACAAGTAACAGCCTGGACTTGCAACTGTCATCTGAAGCACAAGAAAGGGGTCGTTGGAATTGGGTCGAGGAACCCAACAGATTAAATATGCTTGGAAAATACAGTAAAAGAGAAAGCATGTAGAAAAGTGGGTCTAAAGAGAATGGTAAACGCTTATCACACATGTCTTGTAAACTATGTTAAGAAGTTTAGAGTTGTCGACTGTAAAAACTGCACAATCTAAAAGAACATTTATATAAAGTTGAAGAAAAAAGTGATTTATGATAATAGAAATCAGAATAGTGGTTGCCAAAGGAATGCAGAGTCATGGTAAAGCTGTATAAGGAGAGTCTCTGGGCTGATGGAAATGTTCTCTATTCTTGTCAAGAGCCCTGCATATACAGCTTATACAGTTATCACAACTCATCAAATTGTAAACCTAAAAACTGCATTTCACGATTCATAAGATTTGCCTCAATTTTTTTTAAAAAAACAAAGTGGAGTAAAGAAAAGAATCTTCATTGATTTCTGCTGTTGGATAAATACTGCAGGTAAACTTGCAGAGGATTCATGAGATGATTGATGATTGATCCGTGGTATAGTTGACAAGAGCCTGTGTCATAGATGAGGAAGCAAAGGCTCAAACAGATTTAGAAATTGGCCCAGAGTCACAAAGCAGCCAAATGGCAGATCTAGGAATCAAACACTAGTAGTGTTTTGACATCACCTACTGTGTTCTTTCTATTATAACAGTAGCTCTCAAATAATTTTTATCACATTCCAGGGTAAGAAATACCACACACACACACACACACACACACACACACACACACACAAATAAGTGTTTCATAAAGTAATGCTTAACCTTAAAATAAATAATTAAAGTTTTGCATATGCAAATGTCTTCTTTCAGATCCAACATAGTTAAAATTTCCTCCAGTGCCAAAACAAATCTTGGAAAGATAATACATACATCTTTTCACACTACAATGTCACTTAGTTTGGAGAAATGCTCATAATACAAGCTTAAAGGATCTAAATGTCCAGCACATTCTGGTGCCCATCTCATGCTCACTGTGGATCACTGATCAGAATGGAGGCAGTAAATTTCTACATTGACTGTAGAATCACAAATTCATGGGGAAAATGCATCAAGAAGGTGGCAGTGGTCAACGAAGTCACATGTGACAACAAGTCCTAAGAACCCTCAAAGAAAAAAGTAGGTGCATGCGATAGATGCGGGATTAGGAAAGACTCAGAAGCTCAAAGAGTATGCACTCTTCCTTCTTCTTAAGTTCAGCATAGTCTTGAAAGTTATCCATGTTGCTACATTTATCAAGTTTATTTTTCCTTGCTGAGTAATGTTCCATTGTATCAATATCTCACAATTTGATTATCCAGTCTCTTGTGAATGGACATCTGGGCTGTTTTCAGGGATAGCTTATTATGCTTATTATGAATAGGCTGCTATGAATGTTCATGTGCAAGATTTTTGTGGACATGCATTCTCTTTACATAAAACAGAATTGCTGGGTCTTAGAATGTGTGTGTGTGTGTGTGTGTGTGTATGTGTATATATGGTAAACCTTATTTATATTATATGGGATTGCAAAATAATTTCCTAAAGTGGTTGCACTGTTTTATCTCTCAGCAACATTGTATGAATACTCTGGTGGTTCTACTTGCTTGCCAGTACCTGAAGTTCTCAGTCTTAACAACAGCTATTCTAGTATTTCAAGTGGTAACTTATTGTAGTTTTTGTTTGTTTGTTTGTTTGAATCTTTTTTAAATTTTATTTTTTTATTGAGTTATAGTTGATTTACAATGTTGTGTTCGTTTCTGATGTACAGCAAAGTGATTCAGTTATTTTTATATTTTTTTTTCAGATTTTTTTTCTATTATAGGTTATTACAAGATACTGAGTATAGTTCCCTGTGCTATACAGTAGGTCCTTGTTGGTTATCTATTTCATACATAGTAGTGTGTATATGTGAATCCCAAACTCCTAATTTATCCCCCCCTTTCCCCTTTTAATATGCAATTCCTTGATGATTAATGATGTTGAACATGTTTTCAAATGCTTTTTGGCCATTTGTATCTGTTATCTTACTTGAAACAATTGGTTAGAATACTGACAAACTTTTAATTGGATTGTTGGTCTTTTTATTGTTGGTGGAGTAATTTGTATATTCTGGATTTGCATCCTTTGTGAAGTATACATACTGCAAATATTTTCTCCCAATATGTGGCTTAGCTTTTCATTTTCTTAAGTGTCTTTTGAAGAGCAGAAGCTAATTTTTTTCTGAAGTCTAATTCATTGTTTTTTTTCTTATACTTTAGTGTTGTGTCCTCCCTAGGAAATCTTTGCCTACCTCAAAGTCACAAAGGGTCTTCTCAATATTTTTTTCTAGAGGCTTTATGGTTTTAGCTTTTAAGTATAGGTTTATGACACATCTTGAGGTAACTTTTGTATATGGTGTCAAGATAGGGTCAAAGTTCTTATTTTTTTTTAAGATTTAAATATCCAGTATCATTTACTGAAAAGATTTTCTTTTGCTCATTATCATGTTTAAAGTGTTAAAAGATATAGTATAGTGTTTAAGCACATAAAATCTAGAGAAATAAAGATCATAGTGTCTAAGTATATGTGAACTGTCTGCAATATTGACCCTCAGTATGTTTATTACAATACAAAGGGAACAATGGCTGCCTTAGAATGATTAAGCATGACATGTTTTTCGACTGTGCTTTAAAATTATATATAGCTATATGAATTTTTTGCCATTTCCTCAGAATTTAGAACATAATCTTTTAAGAACATTATGAATACCCTTTCCTTACTGTAACTGAGGAGGAGACTAGCCATCCCAGAGGCCTTGAAGTTTACTGACTCTGACAAGGACAGCATTCTTTCAATAAAGTAGTAAGGTACTTGCTGCTACTCAGCAGTAGTGATATCTAGTAAAATTTGAACAATTGCCCTGTCCTCACTAGCAAAGTAGGTTCTAGAATCACAAAATAGTGGGTAAAGTAGATGCATTAAACATTTTATTTAAAAAAAGACCATGTAATTTTAGATAGTAGGTTATATGCTTTTTCTATTTTTGCAGGTAAAAAATATATTGTACAGAAACAATACACTGTACAGAATTGACAAACCTACCCTGGGTAAAATAGGTACACCTGCAGATGAACAACTGGGACCAACATCTCCATCCACAGTGATAGCCCATTGATACCTCTTGATCATCAGTGGCATATTAAGAGCCAGCATCGCAATTACCCTGAAATGTGACATAGTTTTGGAAACTGCCCGAGGGCATAAGTGACTGGTGACTTTAGATTAATCCCTAAAGCACAGGTACCATACCACTATGATTTCGTAAACACGCAGGTGCCCATCGTGTCAACACTAATAGCCAAAAAGAAGATTTAACAATGATCCAGACTGACACAGTACATCAGTGCTGGATTCTGACAAGGTAATTCTTGGGGGAAGGCTACTCCCTGAAGGGAAATGGTTGTGCTCTGGGTTTTAGAAATAGGGATGTAGTGGACAATTTCTGTTTGGATCTGGACAAGAAGTAAAATGAATTTACATGCCATCAAGTGAGATAGCCTTGTGAAGTACTGAAGTCTGTTCCTATGGGGGTATTTAAAACCTCCTATAGAAAATTGAGAAAAGGAAAAATAACTATTTTGTTTTTCTCAAAAGATATATGTTGATACTTCCTTGGAAATGGAAGTTTGGATTAGATGATTTATGAATATCAATTTTATCCCATATTTTAAAAATTTCATAGTATCGGACAATATTTCTTTATTTACCATAAAGGAAAACTGCTTTTGAAATTTGTCTGAACATGAAATGTTAGAGTGTATGATTTATGTTAAATAATAGTTTATAGATATATTTAAATCCCTGAAAGAAAATGCCTTTTTTATATATGTATCAGACTTTCACAATATTAGTTTTAAGATCCACATTAGGTGAATAAGGAGAGAAAAAAAGTCTCTAAAGTGTCTGATGTTTACTGTTATTAGCTCATTTTGACCACTTCCAATTAGAAATGAAAAAATAAGTACAACTTTCTTAGATGCAATTCACTTTCTAGTTCCTGATGACTGGTATCATATAATTGATGTTTCACAAGACTCCCTAAGTTTGTTTTGACCCATATTCTCTTAAAACCCTGACCCGCTTCTTCAGGGCACTGAAGTACTCACCCTTGTTCACTTGGCTGCTGCCAAAGGGATCAGAGCAGCCACCCGACTTTTTCTGGTGAGAAATTGGCATTAAAGGAAAGAGGTCACCCAGTTTGGGTTGGTTCCTGGTACAGGGGAAAAGTAGACTCTAAGGTTGTAAGTCTGTTCTTCAGAACAAAACAGATACACAGACTGAGGCCATTCCAAGGAGGTCTTTCCAGGGCCCCAGCTAACCTTACTTCCTTGAGAAGCCCCAGGATTTTTCCAAGATACACACTTTTCTGATAATTATTTAAGGTGGCTCTGATTGTTTATGTTATTTGCAACCAAAATAACTTTGACTAAGGGAAAACAGAACTGATCTTAGGATAATAGCAATCTTTTTTTTTTCCTCCCTCCCTCCCTCCCTCCCTTCCTTCCTTCCTTCTTCCCTCCCTCCCTCCCTTCCTTCCTTATATAGCAGGTTCTTATTAGTTATCTATTTTATACATATTAGTGTATATATGTCAATCCCAATCTCCAAATTCATCCCACCACCATCACCCCCCTACCCTGCGCTTTCCCCCTTTGGTGTCCATACATTTGTTCTCTACGTCTGTGTCTCTGTTTTTGCCTTGTAAACTGGTTCATCTGTACCATTTTTCTAGATTCCACATATATGCGTTAATATACGATATTTGTTTATCTCTTTCTGACTTACTTCACTCTGTATGAAAGTCTCTAGGTCCGTCAACGTCTCTATAGATGACCCAATTTCATTCCTTTTTATGGCTGAGTAATATTCCATTGTATATATGTACCACATCTTCTTTATCCATTCGTCTGTCAGTGGGCATTTAGGTTGCTTCCATGACCTGGCTATTGTAAATAGTGCTGCAATGAACATTGGGGTGCATGACTCTTTTTTTTTTTTTTTAATTTAACCTTACTTCCTATTTTAGAAAATATAGTTTTTACACATAATTTAAGCAAAATGATGTAAGCAAGCATAAAAATATGAAGTTCAGTGTGAGTATACTATTTTGTTGAACAAGTTGGGCGCACAGAAAATAATGAGAAAAGAACCTGAACCTTTTCTATCACTCTCCATTTATCTTATTCTGCAAGATGAATTTTTCCCTGTCTTTCTAGAAGAAAACTAGGGCACATTCTATATTCTTCTGATGATTCTCAAATAATAAAAGAGATTTTTAGGCACTTCTAGTGATAAAGACAACTTGAGTTCAATAATTAACATGCATCTTTATTCTGGCTTGTTGTTTTCAACTCCTTGGTTGATGCCTAGATATCTGGAGGTACACCTCTAGGTGCTTTCTATTGAGGTTTCTCCTCCCCTTAGCAAGCTGTCTTGAAGAGTTCTATGCAACCCATGCTAACTCCCTACAGTTCATAGCTCTTACCTGGTACATGGGGTATGTGTTCTAAGCAACCTTTAAATTAGCTTTATTTTGTTTTCAGAAAAGCATACACAACAAATTCTCATGATATTCATTAGGATAGGCTAAACTGCTATAAAAATGACTCAAAAGTATAATGGCTTAACACAAAATTAGTTTATTTCTTATTCACATAACCATTCAAGGTTTTGGGTTTTTTTTTAAGACTTGAGGATGACTCTTTTCCAATCATTCAGTCAAAACCCAGTCATTCCTTTGGGGGCTCCAACAGCATCATAGGGTGTTGCCATGGAGGGTGCCTTGTTGAGATTGGCTCACCACACCCAGGTTCTAGCAGGGAAAAAAGTGAAAGAGAATAAATAGGAAGGAGACTTTTTAAAGTCCTAGACCAGAAACACAACAAAGATCACTTTTTCTCATATTTCATTGTTAGGAATTTAATTATATGGGCATCCCTAAACTGCAGTAGAGCTGGAAAGCATAGTCTGTTGCTGAACCAAGAAGTGTAAGAACAGATACCTCTACTACCAACAATCTTAGTGCTTTATAAAGTATATTTCAGAAAAGTTCAAACATTGATACAAGTAAGGAATGTAGTATAATAAACCTTAATGTATACAGTTTGAAAACATACAGCATTGTGTCAATCTTATGTAATTTAGTCTCTGTCCACTTTTTAAACACAGATCTAACATTATCTCTTTTCACCCATAATACTTCTGTATCTGTCTCTAATCTTTCATGGATTTCCTTTTGAATATATCATTGCTATGTAAATTCTCTCAAAAATTAATAATTTAATTATCAGCAACTAATAACAAACCCATATTTAAATTTATCTGATTGGGGAGACCAACTTTGGATATAGACTGTGAAGTGGGGGTTGTTGCAGAAATTAACTCGGGATTGAGAAATATAGAAATGGTCACTTTGTGGCCACTTATAGAAGTTTATATATACTTTTGTATCTTGTATTCCTGCAAAGACAGACTAGCAGCATTCAGTAGACTAATGTCAAGATTCTTACAGGGAAACTGTAAGAAAAGCAGGTTCCCAGGTTCTAATTCTGGATATTTGCTTCTGTAAGTCTACGTTGAAGTCTGGGAATAATTAATTCTAACAAGTGCATGACTCTTTTTGAATTACGGTTTTCTCTGGGTGTATGCCCAGTAGTGGGATTGCTGGGTCATACTGTAGTTCTATTTTTAGTTTTTTAAGGAACTTCCATACTGTTCTTCATAGTATCTGTATCAATTTACATTCCTACCAACAGTGCAAGAGGGTTCCTTTTCTCCACGCCCTCTCCAGCATTTGTTGTTTTTAGATTTTCTGATGATGCCCATTCTAACTGGTGTGAGGTGATACCTCATTGTAGTTTTGATTTGCATTTCTCTAATGATTAGTGATGATGAGCAGCTTTTCATGTGCCTCTTGGCCATCTGTATGTCTTCTTTGGAGAAATGTCTATTTAGGTCTTCTGTCCATTTTTGGATTGGGTTGTTCGTTTCTTTAATATTGAGCTGCATGAGCTGTTTATGTATTTTGGAGATTAATCCTTTGTCCATTGATTCATTTGCAAATATTTTCTCCCATTCTGAAGGTTGTCTTTTCATCTTGTTTATAGTTTCCTTTGCTGTGCAAAAGCTTTTAAGTTTCATTAGGTCCCATTTGTTTATTTTTGTTTTTATTTCCATTTCTAGAGGAAGTGGATCAAAAAAGATCTTGCTATGATTTATGTCCAAGAGTGTTCTTCCTATGTTTTCCTCTAAGAGTTTTATAGTGACCGGTGTTACATTTAGGTCTTTAATCCATTTTGAGTTTATTTTTGTGTATGGTGTTAAGGAGTGTTCTACTTTCATTCTTTTACATATAGCTGTCCAGTTATCCCAGCACCACTTATTGAAGAGACTGTCTTTTCTCCATGGTATATCTTCGCCACGTTTGTCATAGATTAGTTGACCATAGGTTCGTGGGTTTATCTCTGAGCTTTCTATCCTGTTCCATTTATCTATATTTCTGCTTTTGTGCCAGTACCATATTGTCTTGATCACTGTAGCTTTGTAGTATTGTCTGAAGTCAGGGAGTATTATTCCTCCAGCTCCGTTTTTTTCCCTCAAGATTGTTTTGGCTATTCAGGGTCTTTTTTGTCTCCATACAAATTTTAAGATTTTTTGTTCTAATTCTGTAAAAAATGCCATTGGTAATTTGATAGGGATTGCACTGAATCTGTAGATTGCTTTGGGTACTATAGTCATTTTCACAGTATTGAATCTTGCAATCCAAGAACATGGTATATCTCTACATCTGTTTGTGTCATCTTTGATTTCTTTCATCAGTGTCTTATAGTTTTCTGAGTACAGGTCTTTTGCCTCCTAAGGTAGGTTTATTCTTAGGTATTTTATTCTTTTTGATGCAATGGTAAATGGGATTGTTTCTTGAATTTCTCTTTCTGAGCTTTCATTGTTAGTGTATAGAAATGCACCAGATTTCTGTGTATTAATTTTGTATCCTGCAACTTTACCAAATTCATTGATGAGCTCTAGTAGTTTTCTGGTAGCATCTTTAGGCTTTTCTGTATACAATAGCATGTCATCTGCAAACAGTGACAGTTTAACTTCTTCTTTTCCAATTTGCGTTCCTTTTACTTCTTTTTCTTCTCTAATTGCCATATCTAGGACTTCCAAAAGTATGTTGAATAAAAGTGGCAAGAGTGGACATCCTTGTCTTGTTCCTGATCCTACAGGAAGTGCTTTCAGCTTTTCACCATTGAGTATGATGTTAGCTGTAGGTTTGTTTTATATGGCCTTTATTGTGTTAAGGTAGGTTCCCTCTATGCCTACTTTCTGGAGAGTTTTTATCATAAATAGGTGGTGAATTTTATCAAAAGCTTTTTCTGCAGCTATTGAGATGATTATATGGTTTTTATTTTTCAATTTATTGATGTAGTGTATCACACTGATTGATTTGTGGATATTGAATAATCCTTGCATCCTTGGGATAAATCCCACTTGATCATGGTATATGGTCCTTTTAATGTATTGTTGGATTCGGATTGCTAGTATTTTGTTGAGGATTTTTGCATGTATATTTGTCAGTGATATTGGCCTGTAATTTCTTTTTTTGTGTGGTATCTGTCTGGTTTTGGTGTCAGTGTGGTGGTGGCCTCATAGAATGAATTTGGGAGTTTTCCTTCCTCTGCAATTTTTTTGAACAATTTCAGAAGAATGGGTGTTAGTTCTTCTCCAAATATTTAATAGAATTCACCTGTGAAGCCATTGGGTCCTGGACTTCTGTTTGTTGGAAGTTTTTAAATCACAGGTTCAATTTCAGTGCTTGTGATTGGTCTGTTCATATTTTCTATTTCTTCCTGGTTCAGTCTTTGGAGATTGTACCTTTCTAACAATCTGTCCATTTCTTCCAGGGCATCCATTTTATTGGCATACAGTTGCTTGTACTAGTCTCTTATGGTCCTTTGTATTTCTGTGGTGTCAGTTGTTACTTCTCCTTTTTCATTTCTAATTCCACTGATTTGAGTCTTCTCCCCCCCCCCTTTTTTTTTTAACATCTTCACTGAAGTATAATTGCTTTACAATGGTGTGTTAGTTTCTGCTTTATAACAAAGTGAATCAGTTATACATATACATATGTTCCCATATCTCTTCCCTCTTGCATCTCCCTCCCTCCCACCTTCCCTATCCCACCCCTCTAGGTGGTCACAAAGCACCGAGCTGATCTCCCTGTGCTATGCAGCTGCTTCCCCCTAGCTATCTATTTTACATTTGGTAGTGTATATATGTCCATGACACTCTCTCACTCTGTCACATCTCACCCCTCCCCCTCCCCATATCCTCAAGTCCATTGTCTAGTAAGTCTGTGTCTTTATTCCCGTCTTGCGACTGGGTTCTTCATGGCCTTTTTTTTTTTTTTCTCCTTAGATTCCGTATATATGTGTTAGCATACTGTATTTGTTTTTCTCTTTCTAACTTCCTTCACTCTGTATGACAGAATCTAACTCCATCCACCTCATTACAAATACCTCCATTTCATTTCTTTTTATGGCTGAGTAATATTGCATTGTATATATGTGCCACATCTTCTTTATCCATTCATCTGATGATGGACACTTAGGTTGCTTCCATGTCCTGGCTATTGTAAATAGAGCTGCAATGAACATTTTGGTACATGACTCTTTTTGAACTATGGTTTTCTCAGGGTATATGCCCAGTAGTGGGATTGCTGGGTCGTATGGTAGTTCTATTTGTAGTTTTTTAAGGAACCTCCATACTGTTCTCCATAGTGGCTGTATCAATTTACATTCCCACCAACAGTGCAAGAGGGTTCCCTTTTCTCCACACCCTCTCCAGCATTTATTGTTTCTAGATTTTTTGATGATGGCCATTCTGACCGGTGTGAGATGATATCTCATTGTAGTTTTGATTTGCATTTCTCTAATGATTAATGATGTTGAGCATTCTTTCATGTGTTTGTTGGCAATCTGTATATCTTCTTTGGAGAAATGTCTATTTAGGTCTTCTGCCCATTTTTGGATTGGGTTGTTCGTTTTTTCGTTATTGAGCTGCATGAGCTGCTTGTAAATCTTGGAGATTAATCCTTTGTCAGTTGCTTCATTTGCAAATATTTTCTCCCATTCTGAGGGTTGTCTTTTGGTCTTGTTTATAGTTTCCTTTGCTGTGCAAAAGCTTTTAAGTTTCATTAGGTCCCATTTGTTTATTTTTGTTTTTATTTCCATTTCTCTAGGAGCTGGGTCAAAAAGAATCTTGCTGTGATTTATGTCATAGAGTGATCTGCCTATGTTTTCCTCTAAGAGTTTGATAGTGTCTGGCCTTACATTCAGGTCTTTAATCCATTTTGAGTTTATTTTTGTGTATGGTGTCAGGGAGTGTTCTAATTTCATACTTTTACATGTAGCTGTCCAGTTTTCCCAGCACCACTTATTGAAGAGGCTGTCTTTTCTCCACTGTATATGCTTGCCTCCTTTATCAAAGATAAGGTGACCATATGTGTGTGGGTTGATCTCTGGGCTTTCTATCCTGTTCCATTGATCTATATTTCTGTTTTTGTGCCAGTACCAAACTGTCTTGATTACTGTAGCTTTGTAATATAGTCTGAAGTCAGGGAGCCTGATTCCTCCAGCTCCATTTTTCGTTCTCAAGATTGCTTTGGCTATTTGGGGTCTTTTGTGTTTCCATACAAATTGTGAAATTTTTTGTTCTAGTTCTGTGAAAAATGCCAGGGGTAGTTTGATAGGGATTGCATTGAATCTGTAGATTGCTTTGTGTAGTAGAGTCATTTTCACAATGTTGATTCTTCCAATCCAAGAACATGGTATATCTCTCCATCTATTTGTATCATCTTTAATTTCTTTTATCAGTGTCTTATAATTTTCTGCATACAGGTCTTTTGTCTCCTTAGGTAGGTTTATTCCTAGATATTTTATTCTTTTTGTTCCAATGGTAAATGGGAGTGTTTTCTTAATTTCACTTTCAGATTTTTCGTCATTAGTGTATAAAAATGCAAGAGATTTCTGTGCATTAATTTTGTATCCTGCTACTTTACCAAATTCATTGATTAGCTGTAGTAGTTTTCTGGTAGCATCTTTAGGATTCTCTATGTATAGTATCATGTCATCTGCAAACAGTGACAGCTTTACTTCTTCTTTTCGTATTTGGATTCCTTTTATTTCTTTTTTTCTCTGATTGCTGTGGCTAACACTTCCAAAACTATGTTGAATAATAGTGGTGAGAGTGGGCAACCTTGACTTGTTCCTGATCTTAGTGGAAATGGTTTCACTTTTTCACCATTGAGGACAATGTTGGCTGTGGGTTTGTCATATATGGCCTTTATTATGTTGAAGAAAGTTCCCTCTGTGCCTACTTTCTGCAGGGCTTTTATCATAAATGGGTGTTGAATTTTGTTGAAAGCTTTCTCTGCATCTATTGAGATGATCATATGGTTTTTCTCCTTCAATTTGTTAATATGGTGTATCACGTTGATTGATTTGCGTATATTGAAGAATCCTTGCATTCCTGGGGTAAACCCCACTTGATCATGGTGTATGATCCTTTTAATGTGCTGTTGGGTTCTGTTTGCTAGTATTTTGTTGAGGATTTTTGCATCGATGTTCATCAGTGATATTGGCCTGTAGTTTTCTTTCTTTGTGACATCTCTGTCTGGTGTTGGTATCAGGGTGATGGTGGCCTCGTAGAATGAGTTGGGGAGTGTTCCTCCCTCTGCAATATTTTGGAAGAGTTTGAGAAGGATAGGTGTTAGCTCTTCTCTAAATGTTTGAATAGAATTCGCCTGTGAAGCCATCTGGTCCTGGGCTTTTGTTTGCTGGAAGATTTTTAATCACAGTTTCAATTTCAGTGCTTGTGATTGGTCTGTTCATAGTTTCTATTTCTTCCTGGTTCAGTCTCGGCAGGTTGTGCATTTCTAAGAATCTGTCCATTTCTTCCAGGTTGTCCATTTTATTGGCATAGAGTTGCTTGTAGTAATCTCTCATGATCGTTTGTGTTTCTGCAGTGTCAGTGGTTACTTCTCCTTTTTCATTTCTAATTCTATTGATTTGAGTCTTCTCCCTTTTTCTCTTGATGAGTCTGGCTAATGGTTTATCAATTTTGTTTATCTTCTCAAAGAACGATCTTTTAGTTTCATTGATTTTTGCTATTGTTTCCTTCATTTCTTTTTCATTTATTTCTGATGTGATCTTTACGATTTCTTTCCTTCTGCTAGCTTTGGGGTTTTTTTGTTCTTCTTTTTCTAATTTCTTCAGGTGCAAGTTTAGGTTGTTTATTAGAGATGTTTCCTGTTTCTTGAGATAGGCTTGTATTGCTATAAACTTCCCTCTTAGCACTGCTTTTGCTGCGTCCCATAGGTTTTGGGTCGTTGTGTCTCCATTGTCATTTGTTTCTAGGTATTTTTTGATTTCCCCTTGGATTTCTTCAGTGATCACTTCGTTATTAAGTAGTGTATTGTGTAGCCTCCATGTGTTTTATTTTTTACAGATCTTTTCCTGTAATTGATATCTAGTCTCATAGCGTTGTGGTCGGAAAAGATACTTGATACGATTTCAATTTTCTTAAATTTACCAAAGCTTGATTTGTGACCCAAGATATGATCTATCCTGGAGAATGTTCCATGAGCACTTGAGAAAAATGTGTATTCTGTTGTTTTTGGGTGGAATGTCCTATAAATATCAATTAAGTCCATCTTGTTTAATATATCATTTAAAGCTTGTATTTCCTTATTTATTTTCATTTTGGATGATCTGTTCATTGGTGAAAGTGGGGTGTTAAAGTCCCCTACTATGATTGTGTTACTGTCGATTTCCCCTTTTATGGCTGTTAGTATTTGCCTTATGTATTGAGGTGCCCCTATGTTGGGTGCATAAATATTTACAATTATTATACCTTCCTCTTGGATCGATCCCTTGATCATTATATAGTGTCCTTCTTTGTCTCTTGTAATAGTCTTTATTTTAAAGTCTATTTTGTCTGATATGAGAATTGCTACTCCAGCTTTCTTTAGATTTCCATTTGCATGGAATATCTTTTTCCATCCCCTCACTTTCAGTCTGTATGTGTCTCTAGGTCTGAAGTGGGTCTCTTGTAGACAGCATATATATGGGTCTTGTTTTTGTATCCATTCAGCCAGTCTGTGTCTTTTGGTGGGAGCATTTAATCCATTTACATTTAAGGTAATTATCGATATGTATGTTCCTCTTCCCATTTTCTTAAATGTTTTGGGTTTGTTATTGCAGTTGTTTTCCTTCTCTTGTGTTTCTTGCCTAGAGAAGTTCCTTTAGCATTTGTTGTAAATCTGGTTTGGTGGTGCTGAACTCTCAGCTTTTGCTTGTGTGTAAAGGTTTTAATTTCTCCATCAAATCTGAATGAGATCCTTGCTGCGTAGAGTAATCTTGGTTGTAGGTTTTTCTCCTTCATGACTTTAAGTATATCCTGCCACTCCCTTCTGGCTTGCAGAGTTTCTGCTGAAAGATCAGCTGTTAACCTTATGGGGATTCCCTTGTGTGTTATTTGTTGTTTTTCCCGTGCTGCTTTTAATATGTTTTCTTTATATTTAATTTTTGACAGTTTGATTAACATGTGTCTTGGCGTGTTTCTCCTTGGATTTATCCTGTATGGGACTCTCTGTGCTTCCAGGAGTTGATTAACTATTTCCTTTCCCATATTAGGGAAGTTTTCAACTATAATCTCTTCCAATATTTTCTGAGTCCCTTTCTTTTTCTCTTCGTCTTCTGGGACCCCTATAATTCGAATGTTGGTGTGTTTAATGGTGTTCCAGAGGTCTCTGAGACTGTCATCAGTTCTTTTCATTCTTTTTTCTTTATTCTGCTCTGCAGTAGTTATTTCCACCATTTTATCTTCCAGGTCACTTATCCGTTCTTCTGCCTCAGTTATTCTGCTATTGATCCCATCTAGAGTATTTTTAATTTCATTTATTGTGTTTTTCATCGTTGCTTGGTTCCTCTTTAGTTCTTCTACGTCCTTGTTAAATGTTTCTTGCATTTTGTCTATTCTATTTCCAAGATTTTGGATCATCCTTACTATCATTATTCTGAATTCTTTTTCAGGTAGACTGCCTATTTCCTCTTCATTTGTTAGGTCTGGTGTGTTTTGACCCTGCTCCTTCATCTGCTGTGTGTTTTTCTGTCATCTCATTTTGCTTATCTTACTGTGTTTGGGATCTCCTTTTCACAGGCTGCAGGTTTGTAGTTTCCGTTGTTTTTGGTGTCTGTCCCCAGTGGCTAAGGTTGGTTCAGTGGGTTGTGTAGGCCTCCTGGTGGAGGGAACTAGTGCCTGTGTTCTGGTGGATGAGGCTGGATCTTGTCTTTCTGGTGGGCACGTCCACGTCTGGTGGTGTATTTTGGGGTGTCTGTGACCTTATTATGATTTTAGGCAGCCTCTCTGCTAATGGATGGGGCTGTGTTCCTGTCTTGCTAGTTGTTTGGCATAGGGTGTCCAGCCCTGTAGCTTGCTGGTCGTTGAGTGAAGCTGGGTCTTGATGTTGAGATGGAGATCTCTGAGAGATTTTCGCCATTTGGTATTATGTGGAGTTGGGAGGTCTCTTGTGGACCAGTGTCCTGAAGTTGGCTCTCCCACCTCAGAGGCACAGCCCTGATGCCTGGCTGGGGCACCAAGAGCCTTTCATCCACACGGCTCAGAGTACAAGGGAGAAAAAATAGAAAGAAAGAAAGAAAGAGGATAAAATATAGTGAAGTAAAATAAAGCTATTATAAAGCAAAGCTATACAGACAAAATCTCACCCAGAAGCATATACATATACACTCACAAAAAAAGGAAAAGGGAAAAAATTAATATATCCTGCTCCCAAAGTCCACCTCCTGAATTTGGGATGATTTGTTGTCTATTCTGGTATTCAACAGATGCAGGCCCATCAAGTTGCTTGTGGAGTTTTAATCTGCTGCTTCTGAGGCTGCTGGGAGAGATTTCCCTTTCTCTTCTTTGTTCACACAGCTCCCGGGGTTCAGCTTTGGATTTGGACCTGCCTCTGCGTGTAGGTGGCCTGAGGGCATCTGTTCCCCGCCCAGACAGAACAGGGTTAAAGGAGCAGCTGCTTCGGGGGCTCTGGCTCCCTCAGGCCGGGGGAGGGAGGGGTACAGATGTGGGGTGAGCCTGCGGTGGCAGAGGCCGGCGTGACGTTGCACCAGCCCGAGGCGCGCCGTGTGTTCTCCCGGGGAAGTTGTCCCCAGATCACGGGAGCCTGGCCGTGGCGGGCTGCACCGGCTCCCGGGAGAGGCAGTGTGGATAGTGACCTGTGCTCGCACACAGGCTTTTTGGTGGTGGCAGCAGCAGCCTTAGCGTCTCATGCCCGTCTCTGGGGTCCGCGCTGATCGCCGTGGCTCGCGCCCATCTCTGGAGTTCATTTAGGCGGCACTCTGAATCCCCTCTCCTTGCGCGCCGTGAAACAAAGAGGCAAGAAAAAGTCTCTTGCCTCTTCGGCAGCTGCAGACTTTTTCCCGGACTCCCTCCCAGCCAGCTGTGGTGCGCTAACCCCTTCAGGCTGTGTTCAAGCCGCCAACTCCAGTCCTCTCCCTGTGCTCCGACCGAAGCCGGAGCCTCAGCTGCCAGCCCCTGCCCGCCCCGGCGGGTGAGCAGACAAGTCTCTCGGGCTGGTGAGTGCTGGTCGGCACCGATCCTCTGTGTGGGAATCTCTCCGCTTTGCCCTCTGCGTCCCTGTTGCTGTGGGGTCCGCGCTGATAGCCGCGGCTCGTGCCTGTCTCTGGAGCTCGTTTAGACGGTGCTGTGAATCCCCTCTCTCGAGCACCAGGAAACAAAGAGGGAAGAAAAAGTCTCTTGCCTCTTCGGCAGCTGCAGACTTTTTCCCGGACTCCTTCCCAGCCAGCTGGGGTGCGCTAACCCCTTCAGGCTGTGTTCATGCCGCCTACCCCAGTCCTCTCCCTGCAATCCGACCGAAACCCGAGCCTCAGCTCCCAGCCCCCACCCGCCCCAGCGGATGAGCAGACAAGCCTCTTGGGCTGATGAGTGCTGCTCAGCGCAGAGCCGCTGTGCGGGAATCTCTCTGCTTTGCCCTCCGCACCCCTGTGGCTGCTCTCTCCTCTGTGGCTCCAAAGCTTCCCCCCTCTGCCACCCGCAGTCTCCGCCCACGAAGGGGCTTCCTAGTGTGTGGAAACCTTTCCTCCTTCACAGCTCCCTCCCACTGGTGCAGGTCCCGTTCCTATTCTTTTGTCTCTGTTATTTCTTTTTTCGTTTGCCCTACCCAAGTACGTGGGGTATTTCTTGGCTTTTGGGAGGTCTGACGTTTTCTGCCAGGATTCAGTGGGTGTTCTGTAGGAGCAGTTCCACGTGTAGATGTATTTCTGATGTATCTGTGGGAAGGAAGGTGATCTCCGTGTGTTACTCTTCCGCCATCTTGCCCTATCCTCCCTTTTTTTCCTGATGAGTTTGGCTAATGGTTTATCAATTTTGTTTACCTTCTTAAAGAACCAGCTTTTAGTTTTATTGATCTTTGCTATTGTTTCCTTCATTTCTTTTTAATTTATTTCTGATCTGATCTTTATGATTTCTTTCCTTCTACTAACTTTAGGTTTGGTTTGTTCTTCTTTCTCTAGTTGCTTTAGGTGTAAGGTTAGGTTGTTTATTTGAGATTTTTCTTGTTTCCTGAGGTGAGATTGTATTGCTATAAACTTCCCTCTTAGAACTGCTTTTGCTGTGTCCCATACGTTTTGAATCATTGTGCTTTCATTTACATTTGTCTGTAGGTATTTTTTGATTTCCTCTTGATTTCTTCAGTGATCCATTTGTTGTTTAGTAGCATACTGTTTAGCCTCCACGTGTTTGTGTTTTTACAGTTTTTTTCTTATAGTTTATTTCTAATCTCATAGCATTGTGGTCAGGAAATATGCTTGATATTATTTCAATTTTCTTTAATTTACTGAGGCTTGCTTTGTGGCCCAGCATGTGGTCAGTCCTGAAGAAAGTTCCATATGCACTTGAGAAGAATGTGTATTCTGCTGCTTTTGGATGGATTGCTCTATAAATATCAGTTAAGTCCAGCTGGTCTAGTGTGTCATTTAATACCTGAATTTCCTTATTGATTTTCTGTCTGGATGATCTGTCCTTTGATGAAAATGGAGTGTTAAAATCCCCCACTGTTATTGTGTTTCTCCCTCTATGGTTGTTAGTATTTGCCTTATATATTGCGGTGCTCCTATGTTGGTACATATGTATTTACCATTGTTATATCTTCTTCTTGAATTGATTCCTTGATCATTATGTAGTGTCCTTCTTTGTCTCTTATAACAGCCTTTATTTTAAAGTCTATTGTCTGATTTGAGTATTGCTACTCCAGCTTTCTTTTGATTTCCATTTGCATGGAATACCTTCTTCCATCTCCTCACTTTTGGTCTATATGTGTCCCTACGTATGAAGTGGTTCCCTTGAAGACAACATATATATGGGTCTTGTTTTTGTATCCATTCAGCCAGTGTATATCTTTGGTTGGAGCATTTAATCCATTTACATTTAAGGTAATTATCGATATGTAAGTTCCTATTGCCGTTTTCTTAATTGGTTTGGGTTTGCTTTTGTAGGTCTTCTTCCTTCCCTTCCTCTTGTGTTCTCTTATCTTGTGGTTTGATGACCATCTTTAGCGTTGTGTGTGGGTTGCTTTTTGTTTTTTGTGTGTGTATCTATTGTAGTTTTTGGGTTTGCTGTTCCCATGAGTTTTTGTATATATATATATATATGTACAACGTTGTTTTACGTTGCTGTTCTCTTTCCCACTTAGAGGAGTTCCTTTAGTATTTGTTGCAATGCTGGTCTGGTGGTGCTGAATTCTTTTAGCTTTTGCTTGTCTGTAAAGCTTTTGATTTCTTCAAATCTGAATGAGAGCCTTGCTGGGTAGAGTATTCTTGGTTGCAGCTTCTTCCTTTTCATCACTTTAAATATATCATGCTTCTCCCTTCTGGCCTGCAGAGTTTCTGCTGAGAAATCAGTTGATAACCTTATGGGAGTTCCCTTGTACGTTATTTGTCATTTTTCCCTTGTTGCTTTTAATATTGTTTCTTTGTCTTTAATTTTTATCAGTTTGATTACTGTCTGTCTTTGTGTGTTCCTCCTTGGGTTTATCCTTCCTGGTTCTCTCTGCACTTCCTGGATTTGGGTGACAGGTTCCTTTCCCATGTTAGGGAAGTCTTCAGCTATTATCTCTTCAAATGTTTTCTCAGGTCCTTTCTCTGTCTCTTCTCCTTCTGGGACCCCTATAATGCAAATGTTGGTGAAGTTAATGCTGTCCCAGAGGTCTCTTAGACTGTCTTCATTTCTTTTCATTCTTTTTCCTTTAGTTTGTTCTGTGGCAGTGATTTCCATCATTCTGTCTTCCCGGTCACTTATCCATTCTTTTGCCTCAGTTATTCTGCTACTGATTCTTTCTAGAGTATTTTTCATTTCAGTTATTGTATTGTTCATTTCCATTTGTCTGTTCTTCAGTTCTTCTAGTTCTTTGTTAAACATTTCTTGCATCTTCTCAGCCCTTGTCTCCATTCTTTTTCTGAGATTCTGGATCATCTTCACTCTCATTATTCTGAATCCTTTTTCTGGAAGGTTGGCTATCTCCTCTTCACTTAGTTGTTTTTTGGGGTTTAATCTTGTTCCTTCATCTGGGACATAATCCTCTGCCATTTCATTTTGTCTACCTTTCTGTGATTTTGGTTTCCCTTCTGCAGGCTGCAAGATTGTAGTTCTTCTTGTTTCTGCTGTCTGCCCTTTGGTGGATGAGGCTATCTAAGAGGCTTCCTGATGGGAGGGACTGGTCGTGGGTAGAGCTGGGTCTTGTCTCTTTGGTGGGCAGGACCATGGTCAGTAAAACTTTAATCCACTTGTCTGGTCATGGGTGGGGCTGTGTTCCTTCCCTGTTAGTTGTTTGGCCTGAGGTGATCCAGCACTGGAACATACAGGCTGTTTTGTGGGGCTAATGGTGGCCTCCGGGAGGGCTCACTCCAATGAGTACTTCCCAGAACTGCTGCTGCCAGTGTCTTTGCCCCCCCCCCCCCAGTGAGCCACAGCTGCCCCCAGCCTCTGCAGGAGACCCTCCAACACTAGCAGGTAGGTCTGGCCCAGTCTCTTATGGGGTCACTGCTTTTTTCCTCTGGATCCTGGTGCGCACGAGACTTTGTGTGCACCCTTCAAGAGTGGAGTTTCTGTTTCCCCCAGTCCTGTGGAAGTCCTGTGAGCAAACCCCTCTGGCCTTCACAGCCAATTTCTCTGGGGACTTCTCCTCCCATTGCCGGACTCCCAGACTCGAAAGCCCAACATGGGGCTCAGAACGTCCACTCCAGTGGGAGAACTTCTGTGGTATAATTGTTTTCCAGTTTGTGGGTCACCCACACAGCAGGTATAGCATTTGATTTTATTGCTATTGTGCCCCTCCTACTGTCTCATTGTGGCTTCTCCTTTGTCTTTGGATGTAGGGTATCTTTTTTGGTAGGTTCCAGAATTTTTTTTTTTGACTGTTGTTCAGCAGTTGGTTGTGATTCCAGTGTTCTCATAAGAAGGGGTGAACACACACCATTCTACACCCTGATTTTAGGTGATTTTAGAGAATACATATTGTTAACATCATTCCATTTCTTCATCTGGATATCCAATTAAGTTGTCATATGAAGTCAGGTTTACATTAAGTGAGGAATAATATCATGGTGATGTTTTCTGATTGCATTATGTATGTAACTATGTATCTGAGTGTACTTTTTGAGAAGAAAGCTTCCCTTGGTGCTTTTATATGTAGTAAGAAGGACAGTGATGTCCTGTGATTTTCATTCTGAGGGTTCAGATTATATCTCTGAAATTAATTTCCGACTTGAGCAGTTTTGAACAACTCAGCTTAGTGCATGAATTCATTATAAATGTTACTCTATAGGCAGGATGTAAAACCAATGAGGGAAGGCCATTTCACTCAAGGCTTGGTGCAAATCTTTTAAAGTATTGAATATGAGTGATAGTTAAGATAACAATAGATATTATTATTTAAAGAAATCTTGTTTCACAAGTTAAAGAAACCATTAGTTATATACATTTGTAAAGTTACGTTATAGAGAGTAGTTGAAAAAATTATGTGTGTATTTGCAGTGGTTTGAAAGATGCAGTTGTATTTTTAAATGCTAAAATATGAAAACAATTGGTATTAATTATTCTAGTTGGAATCAAGACATCATTTTGCTAAACAAAAATACATGTTGCTTTCACTGCAGTGGACCTTAGTCATGTGTGAGTAATGGTTGGTTGAGACAAAATGCAGCAACTCTTGTTTTAAAACATATTTTCAATAAATATAATTGATAATTTGTGTAATGGAAAAGAAGAGTTGATATTACAACAGCCTTCTAAATCCTAAAAATACCTAAAAGAGACTGTGCATTTTTAAGCATAAAAAACATTCTACATCTTGTGCTGAATTATACATTTGTAAGAAATGTTATAAAATTACTGTAGAAAGTAGATTAGATCTTTTTCCAATGGAAATTTCATTTCATTTAATGTGCTTTTAAAAATTAGGTTGAAGAAAATATACTTACCACAAGTGTTGTAGAAGATGCAGATATAAAATTCTGTTACTAATGAGCCCTTTCTTTGCAATTTCTTGGCAAATACAGTGTATGGCATTGTATGAGTATCAGGTTTCTTTCATATAATTTTTTTTTTTTGATGTGGACCGTTTTTTTAAAGTCTTTTTTGAATTTCTTACAATATTGCTTCCGTTTTATGTTTTGGTTTTTTGGCCATGAGGCATGTGGGATCTTAGCTCCCTGACCAGGGATCAAGCCCACACCCCCTGCATTGGAAGGCAAAGTCTCAAACACTGGACTGCTAGGGAAGTCCCTCTTTCATATAATTTTTATGTTTACACTCATGGTCAAATTTTGATCTCTTTTTTTCCCCCTTGTTTTGTTGAGATATGATTGACATTCAGCACTGTATAAGTTTAAGGTGTACAGCATAATGATTTGACTTACATTCATCGTGAAATGATTATCACAGTTAGTTTAGTGAACGATCATCTCATATAAGTACAAAGATAAATAGAAAAAAAAAATTTTCTTTTCATGAGAACTCTTAGGATTTACTCTCAACAATTTTCATATATCACATACAGCAGTGTTATTTATATGTATCATGTTGTACATTACATCCCTAGTATTTATTTATCTTATAACTTTGATCACCTTTATCCAGTTCCCCCTCTCCCTACCCTGTTCCTCTGGTAACCACAAATTTGATCTCTTTTTCTGTGAGTTTGTTTGTTTGCTTTTGAAGTATAATTGACCTACAAGCTCCTGTTACATGATGTAGTGATTCAGTGTTTCTGTATATTTAAAAATGATGACCAAGGTGAGTCTAGTTACCATCTGTCACCATACGAAGGTATTAAGTAATTACTGACTATATTCCCCACTCTGTACATTTCATACCTGTGACTCATTTATTTTGTAACTGGAAGTTTGTGCCCCCTAATCTCCCTCACCAATTTCTCTCTTTCCCCACCTCCCTCCCCTCTTGCAGCTACCTGTTTGTTCTCTGTATCTATGACCTTGTTTCCATTTTGCTATATTCATTCATTTGTTTTTTTTTTTTTTTTTTAATTCCACGTATAAATGAAATCATACAGTATTTGTCTTTCTCTGTCAGAACTTATTTCACATAGCATGATACCCTCTAGGTCCATCCATGTTGTCCCAAATGGCAAAATTACATATTTTTTATGAATAAATAATATTCCATTGTGTATTTATGCCACTTCTTCTTTATCCATTCATCTATTGACGGACACTTACGTTGCTTTCATATCTTGGCTATTGTAAATAATGCTACTATGAACATAGGGGTCCATATATCTTTTCAAATGAGTGTTTTTGATTTTTTCAGGTAAATATCCAGGAGTGGAATTTCTGGATCATATGGTAGTTCTATTTTTAATTTTTTGAAGACCCTCCATACTGTTTTCCACAGTGGCTGCACCAATTTACATTCCCACCATCAGTGCACAAGGGTTCCCTTTTCTCCACATCCTCGCCAACATTCGTTATCTGTAGACTTTTTGATGACGGCCATTATGAAAGGTGTGAGGTGGTATCTCATGGTGGTTTTGATTTGCATTTACCTGATGATTAGTGATGCTGAGCATCTTTTCATGTACCTGTTGACCATGTGTATGTCTTCTTTGGAAAAATCCCTTGCCTGAGGAGACAGAGCCAAAAAAAAAAATACTGCTAAGACCAAGGGAAAGAGTGTATTGCCTGTGTGTTCTTCTAGAAGTTTTATGGTTTCACGTTTTACATTTAAATCTTTAATCCATTTTGAGTTTATTTGTGTGCATGGTATGAGAGAGTAGTCCAGGTTGATTCTTTTGCATGTAGCTGTCCAATTTTCTCAACACTATTTATTGAAGAGGCTGCCTTTTCCCCATCATGTATTCTTGCCTCCTTTGTTGTAGATTAATTGACTCTTTTAGTGTGGCTTCATTCCTGGACTCTCTATTCGGTTCCATTGATTTATGTGTCTGTTGTTGTGCCAGTATCATACCGTTTTGATTACTGTAGCTCTGTGGTTTACTTTGAAATCAGGGAGCATGATACCTTCAGCTTTGTTCTTTTTTCTCAAGATTGCTTTGGCTGTTTAGGGGTAGAGAAAAATCTCATTGCCACATAAGCATTTTCAGAATTATCCAATTTATAAGCTATTTAGTACTCCATGTACAAGATAGCAATAAAGATCTTAGAATTAATATTTATTGGATTAAAATACTAAATCCAGACATTCTTATACTATTAGCCAATTACCTGTGGTGTAGATGGGTAATATATGATTTTAAAATGTTATTTCTTGCAGTCTCATCTGATTTATTTAAAATGGTAACAAAGAAAATTGCTTGCTTTCTGCTTTAAGAACACTTGCTGTCTAAATCTGCAGTAATGGAAAATGGTTCATTCATCTTTCTTCTTCTGAGGCCTCCTCACTTTTAGCTGCATTAGTAGCATTGTGTAGAACGTACATACATTTCCTTAGTTGTAACTCATTGTGCATAATGACTTTTGGTATCATTTTAGTAACACGTTTCTAATACTGTAAAATGGAGCTAACTAGTTGCGACTCATTGAGACAGGTGGGCTTCTATCAAATGGAAAAACTGCTGCTGCTGCTAATTCTGATCTTCCAGCTTAGAACTGGTGAGCAGGTCTGTGGAGCTGGAGCATAGAGGCACCTGTGGAACAGGTGAGACCAGAGAAGCTGACAGGGACAAAGTCATGAAGAAATTTATGCCCTAATGAGTTGAACATTTATTCTTTTAGTAAAAAGGAGCAATTATAGATCTTAAGTCAAGAGCAAAATTATTAATGTGTTTAAATCTACTTAAACACTGCTACTTAAATAACTTTAGCACATTAATTTGGAATCTCTTCTATTTTTCACATGAAAAGCTAGCAGTATGGACTAATAAGAGCAAGTGTTTCTGTTTTTTTTTTTTTTTTTAAATTTATTTCTTTATTTATTTATTGGGTGCATTGGGTCTTCGTTCCTGTGCGAGGGCTTTCTCTAGTTGCGGCGAGCGGGGGGCCACTCTTCATCGCGGTGCGCGGGCCTCTCACTGTCGCGGCCTCTCTTGTTGCGGAGCACAGGCTCCAGACGCGCAGGCTCAGTAGTTGTGGCTCACGGGCCCAGTTGCTCCGCGGCATGTGGGATGTTCCCAGACCAGGGCTCGAACCCGTGTCCCCTGCATTGGCAGGCAGATTCTCAACCACTGCGCCACCAGGGAAGCCCCAGTGTTTCTGTTTTGTAGCCTAGAATTAGATGTATTGCCAGTGTCTAGCTTTCAGAAGGAGAGAACTCTGGTTGTGAGAAAAGGAAATAAACTCCTTAAAATAGGATACTGGAAAACAAAAGCTACACTAACTCTGTTATGAATTGTCACTAAATTACTTTTTCTCATAAAGTATTTCTTAATTTTGTCTGGTTCTGAAAAATTTATTTAGGTATTATGCTGACTCATTATAATTAAAATAAAGGTGGTAAAGCAATAGAAGTGGAAATGCTCAGACCTAAAAATTGAGGAGAACTTTTCACATGATCAGTTTTGCCACAGAGAGGTTGAGACTGTTCTTAAAATGAATTTCCTGTAGAATATAGTTTCCAAGTCAGTCTTAGAAGGGGTCGCTGGCCATTTCAGATGAAAAGGCCAGATACCTTTTCTCTGGACAGGAGAAGAGAAGCAGAGATTAAGGGCTGGGTGGATAACTGCGTGAGGGCAGGGTAGCATCTTCATTTTCTTTGAAGCACTGGAAATGACAGACAGTGTGGTTGGTGTGTCTTAGCAAGAGGCAGAAGGTGGCTACCACTGAGTTACATTCAGTCTAAACACACAGCTTATCTCAGGCTCCTCTGACAATCAGATTTGGGTAATGGGACCAAGAATTGTATTTGATGAGAAAGTCATTCTTCCCTTTTTTCCAGAAGCACAATGTATATAAATCTGAGTTTTTATAAGATTAAGGTTCATATTACTTTGAGCCTCAAACGGAGCTTTGCAAGATCCATAGCAGTGTTTGCATCTCATTGACGTTGGAGCCCAGGCCAGAGAGGCCACACTCGGCCTGCACCTCAGACCCTCTGGACAGTGCAGCCCCTGTTCCCTGCCAAGCACTGCAGGGTCTTCCTGAGGGCAGCTGAGCAGCCCGGTCACTCACCCACACTGACAGGTAGCAGACTCCCTTGTGTGATGTTGACCCCTTCGAGCTGCCTTGGAAATTAGACTTCATAGGCAGTGTGCCCCTGACATAAATATTGGACTGTGTACACCAGAAGTTCTCTCTGAATACTGGAATTATCCATGTTTACTTTCATTATATTTTTAGTAATTCCCAAATTTTCTAGTGACCGTGTATTTTTTTTTAGAATCAGAAAAGTATTCTTAGATATTCAAGCTTTGAGCTGGTGCTTGAAACACATCCAGGTCCCCTTCCTCATCTGTTGGAGCAGAGACTGCTTCTCTCCTGGGCTGTGCTTTGGTACCTGGGACCTTGAAAAAAGATCCACTTCCCCATTGCTCCTTTTCTCCTCTGAAAGGAGACATTAAACCTGATCACCTAAGATCCATTTCTGCCCTCACACTGGTACCGTCCAGGATGCTGCCTTACCTGAGAGGTTACCCTGATGGGACGTGGGAGAGCAGAGCCACCTGCCCAGGGCCACCAGTGGGAACACCACTCATGTCCATAAATTATTTGCTAACCATTTAAACCTGCCTTAGGCTTGAGGCCAAGCCAGGTCGTCCCAGGGATTACAGAGCAGAAAAGTTTCTTGTAATCAGGTAAAGACTAGGAGATGGATGTGAGTTAAGCTTCTGGGAAGAAGCAAGATGCTTGCTCCATGGCTTAATTGTTTCAAAAAAAAAGCTTGTTAGAGACCAGGTTGAGTAAGAGGTTTGAAACTCTTGAGCAGATCAGGAAAAGAGGGGGAATATGCAGAATATGCTTGCTCATCAGCAAGAAAAATGTGGTCCTGATCTTATTTAGTGGGGAAATAAGCCAAGGGTTGAGGAGGATAAACTGCCTGAAGGTTTTCTGGCACTAACTTAATATTCACAGTGAGGTTTCAAAATAAATATGATTTATTAAAGGACAAATAAGAATTGGTAGTAACAGATTCAAATGTCTATTGTAGGAGGGTTAATTGCCTCACATTTCTATAAAATTTATCTGCTTTCATATTTATTTCAAATATTCTGACCTTTGATAGTTTTAATAGATCCAAACAGATAATACACTATTTGCAAAACAGAGAAGGCAATTAGCATATGAAACATTGGTTATGTGCAGGTCAGTGTTCTAGTGCTTCACATTTCCTTAAGCCATCTAATAGCCCGACAGGAGGGTTGGTGATGGGGAGATGCACTTTGTTGGTGCTCTTTGTGGAGGAGAGTGCTACACCTAGTGGTTAAGATTGGGACTGAGATCCAGACGCCGGTGTTCAGATCCCAGTGGCTCTGCTTACACTCTGTGTAACCTTGGAGAAAATTCTTATCATTCTGCATGTCTCATTTTCTCTTCTGTAAAATGGAAATTATACTTGACCTGACACTTGTGGTAGTTCTGAGGGTAGATCCGTCTGCATCACTGATAAAGCGCATGACGCATGGGACACGTCTAGTGAAGTAGCTGCTGCTTCCCCTCCCCACAACCTTGTTATTACTCATCTGTACAACAGCCTCGTTAGGTGGATACTTTCCTAGCCCCATTTGGAGAGACTGAGAGTTAAAGAACATAAATAACTAGGCTACAGTTGCCCAATTTATCTGAATCCAGTATTTTCCGTCCTTATATCCATATTGCTTCTCCTCTTGTGCATCCTGAGTGCACAGAAATGACTGCTTTGGCCCCTTCCCCTGACTGCTGGATTAGCATTGCTGCCCCTCTTGCAGTTGTGGAGAAAAAATAAATTAAGTTCTTCAAAAGTAGATGCAGGTAAGAAACTGGGCCAAACAGTAACAGACGGTTCCCTCTGGTTACCCAGCCAGAGGTGCCCCCTGTAGCTGCTGTTGAAAGTCTAAGAGTCTTCTTCAGTTTTTTAATCTGTCAGTGCAGGATTTTATTAAAGATTCAGTTTACCAATTTAATTTAACCATGTTGTATAAAAGTTTGTAGGATGGTTTTACCTGGGATAGTATAGTAGGATGCCCTGTATATACCAGGATATAGGAATACACTCCAAAAAGAGCTTGATAAGGATTCACAGGCAAACAATGATTGTTTCTACAGGATTTTTTTTTAAAGCATGAGGAATAAGAGTAAATGAACTATGGCATGGTTGTTAAGAGGGTTTAAAAGAAAACAAGCTTGGCTTGAAGTGCCTGGTTTTGACTCCCTGCCCTGCAGTGGCTGAGTGCATGGCCTGGTTGTTGACCTGCCTTTCTTAGTGTCTTATCTGTAACATGGATACACAAATAGTATCTATTTCATGATGTTAAATAAGCTTATATCAATCACCAGTTAGAATAATGTTGGTACTCATTTAGCACCCAGGAAACGGTGGCCTTTTCTGCTTATTTTCCTCTTACATATCATATGGACCTCTGACTCCCAGACCAAAACTATAGCCTGGAAGTATTAACACCTTCTAGATTAAATAGAACTCTCTGGGCTACCTTGGAAAATAATTAACATTCATCATTTCTCTGAGAACGTGCATTCTAGGTTTCCAGTTATGGATGTATGAGAGGACTTGAAGATGATCCGTTTGCCATTTGGAAACTGCCTGTTTATTGTTCTTATTTTATAAAGCTGCCTTGTGCAGCAATTACATCTGCATGGCGTTGAGTGGAGTTGACCTTCGCTTTGAGTCTCAGGATTAGGTCATGACTCACTATGCAGACTTGAAAATTCGTGGGGAAAATAACAACAATAACTTTTTGTTATTGTTTTGTTATTGTAAGTCCTAACAGTTATTTAGGACTTACAGTACACCAAATAGTCTGTTAACACTTTACACGCATTATCAGTTTAACAATAATTTGATGGTAGTGTTATGACTGCCCTTTCATGGTCCCTCTGTAATCCAGCTGCTTTCAGAGTCTTCAGGCACGTGGCTGTGGAAGGAACTGCAGCAGCTGAGTCACAGCCTCTCTGGCCCTGTCCTCCTCTCGTCTAACTTTACACCACGTTTGTTCCACAGCTCATGATTGTCCAGCAGCACTGGTTTCCTTTCTCTTCCTTGAGCAGCTGTTGGTTCTTTCCTGTCTTAGGACCTTTGCCCTATTTACTTTTCTGGGGAGCTTTGCCCCCAGAGCTCTGCACTCCCTTTCCTCACTCTTGCCTCAGCTCAGAGTGGCTGTCCAGGGCCAGCTTAAATCAGGGAGTCTCCTGCCTGACCCTCCTCTGTCCCATTCCCATCTTTTCTGCTATTGAAAACATTTGTCATGAACTTAAACTATTAACTTATGTCTATCCTTACTGCCCTGTTGTCTCATTTGATGCATTGTAAATTCCATGACTGCAGAATTCTTTCTTGCTCTGTATCTGGAAAAGTACTTGGCATATGCTAAGCCTACAAATATTTGTGGAATGAATGATTGGATGCAGTTTCGAAAGGTTACAAAATGTGTTTGTCATCCTGGAGCTGGTGAAGAGGCAGAACTCAGTATATTTGAGTCTGAGCCCACTGCCCTCCAAGGTAACAGGACATCAAATGCCTGATCGGCAACTGGAACAAAACTGTAAAAGTTATAATGTAGTAGATTTTCCACATTTGTTTCATTTTCTCACCCTTTTGCAAGGAGGTAATGCCATGTTTGGGTTCCTCTTGCACCTCTTACCTCCCAGATGTGCGTTTCTGTGACAGTGGTGCTTTGGGTCAGTGCTTGTGTTGAGGGTTGGGCTTCTTACCTGTGCTGTTCTGCACAGGTGCTTACTGGTAGGAGGATGTGCCACGCGGAACCCTCTGGGATCCGGTCCCAGGACGATGTGTGTGCAGGAAAAAACATGCCCACAGTTAACCAGAAAGAACAAAGTTTTATTATCTCAGAAATATAATGCTAATTACAGTAGTTTATAAGTCTAGCTTTCAAGTCATTTAAAATAGTTTAAGAAAAGGTGAGAAGGCATTTGGGTGTCAGAATTGGGTGAAAATATGGACTCCAGGGACACAAACTACAATAATTACAAATTAGTACAAGATATCTTATTTGTAAGAATTACTACAAATAAATTAAGGTGATAATAGGATTATTCTTCTCTTCTTCCTCCTCCTCCTCCTCCTCTTCCTTTTCCTTCTTCTGTGTGTCAATTTTATTTATCCATATTATAGATAATTTTTTTAAGGAAATGGAACCTGAGTGTCAAACAGCTTTCAAGCTGTACATCCTGCAGTTTTATTCAAGAGGGAGAAAGAGAGAGAGAGACAGAGACAGAGACAGAGAGAGAGAGATTACCTTAATAATTTTTCTGATCCCCAAAACAAAAAATTCCCAGAGAAGGGTACAATGACCCCACTTTGGCTCTGCCAGCTCTTTCCATTGGAGGGGCAGGAGAACAATGGTAACTATCTCATATTTTTGTGTGTCCATTATTTTGTTTGAATGTGCATAAATGATGTACATTTCATGTGTAAGCATACATAAAGTAAAAAACCTCCTGGTTAAAATGTGAAGATAGTCTTGCTACTTGAAAGCAGTGCTGTGTGCCAAACAATCCTGGGAATGGTGTTGTGGAAAGAAAACTAGAATATATTCACTGGCCTCAAAAATCTCATAATGAACTTTGGGGTACATAAAACATACAAGAAACAACAGCCATTAAACCATTAATAAAAAGAGCATAATGTTATATATGCTGTTCATGGTGTATATATAAATATATATATATATTTAATATTTTTAGATAAGGAGAGGAAGCCATGAAAATGTCCACGGACAGATGAATGGATAAAGATGTGGTACAAATATATACAATGGAATATTTCTCAGCCATAAAAAAAGGAAATAATGTCATTTGCAGCAACATGGATGGAACTAGAGATTATCATATTAAATGAAGTAAGCCAGACAGAGAAAGACATATATCATATGATATCACTTATATGTGGAATCTAAAAAAAAAATGATACAAATGAACTTATTTACAAAACAGAAACAGATTTACAGACACGGAAAAGAAACTTATGGTTGCCAAAGAGGAAATGTTGGAGGGAGGGATAAATTAGGAGTTTGGGATTAACATATACACACTACTATATATAAAATAGAAAATCAACAAGGACCTACTGTATAGTACATGAAACTCTACTCAGTATACTGTAATAACCTATATGGGAAAAGAATCTGAAAAAGAATGGATATATGTATAACTGAACCACTTTTCTCTACACCCGTAACTAACACAACATTGTAAATCAACTACACTCCAATATAAAATAAAAATTAAATTACAAAATTAAACAGGAGAAAAACCACCCAAGGTTCCATTTTAAGACTGTTACTCATAATATGTTTACATGTGCCATTCTAGTTGCTTTATCATTTTTTTTATAGTTGTGATCATATTTTATGTACACTTTTTGGTTTGTTGTTATTATTTCATACTTTAAGTATAGAGATTCAAAGTATCAACAGCCCAACCATGAGAAGACAAAAGGTAACTGGAACATTTTATTTTTTTTTATTTATATTTTCTAAAATTTTATTGAAGAAAGTGATTCAGTTATATATATATATATATATATATATATATATATATATATTCTTTTTCATATTCTTTTCCATTATGGTTTATCACAGGATATTGAATATAGTTCCCTGTGCTATACAGTAGGGCCTTGTTTATCCATCCTATATATAATAGTTTGTGTCTGCTAATCCCAAACTCCCAATCCATTCCTCCCCCACCCCTCCCCCTTGGAAACCGCAAGTTCATTCTTTATATCTGGAACATTTTATGAGGCCTTCCTTTGAACTGGGTTTTTAAGAAACTGAATATTTTAACCAGAGAGAAGAGGAGCATTCTCGCCATTTGTTTTCTTTTAAGTCATCAGTAGTATTGTCAGTGTTTAAAGTCATTTTAACTTTCTATATGAAACTTTGGGACAAATCAAAAATAAAATTGGTGAATAAATATTGAATTGATTCATCCAGAGGATATTAGGCACTATGATTAATGCAAAGATATCTTACATAGGCCCTGGTCTCAAAGAGTTTATAATCAATTTGGTTGGAAATGATAAAACTGGTAAAAAAAATTCCAATTTCTACAATAAGATTTAAATAATTTGTTCAAAGTAATGAGAAGGCATACTAGAAGTTGGTATTTATTAATAAATGAATGAAAGCATTTGAGTCTGAAATAGTCAGGAAAAGTTTTATTTAAAGAGGCGAGATTCTTTTAAGGGATGAGCAGAGAGGAGCAGCCATGTCTCTGGCTGGCATGGTGCTACGATGGGAGCAGAGTTGCCCTGAAAGCAGGAAGCGCAGCTGCGAACCCGACCCTGCGACACTCCCCAGAGGGTGTCTGGGGCTCAGCATTGTGTGGTGGCATCAAGCAATGAATATGATCTTTATTGTTTGTCAGAGCCTATTAGAAATATCAAAACCTGAGGGGATGAACACATTTCTAAGACATTTATTACACCTCTCTTATGAATTCAGTTGATAAGTATTATTATGTGAGGTGCTGAGCCAAGAGTGTCCTCCTCCTTGGTAACAGGTAAGCTATTCAGCGATGTTCACAATGTCCCACTTTGAGATATTATAAATGGTAATGGAATCGGAATTTAAATTACTTTGAATGTTTAGTCTTCCATAGGAATCTTAATATTCTCACAACTTTAAATATTTTTATTCTCTTCCCTTTTAAACTACATTTACTGTTTTCTTTCTTAATAATTGTGAATTTTAAGTAAAAAGGTGATGCCCTGCATGGGTGCAGGAAACATCTATTTTTTTTGTTTTTGAAAATGATTTCCGTAATGTGTGATTTCATCAAATTTAAAGTGTTAAGTGTTTATGTAGGTAAGGGTTTTAGTATCTGGAGTTGTTATGAAGTAGGCATCCTCTAACCCATCTGTGAGGATTAATTGTATTTCTTCATTGGCATCTGTGTTTTTTAAAACCCCTGAGCTTCCTTGGCTATTTCTACTGACCTAATATTCTATTACTCAATGAAACATAGACTTGTCATAAGAGTAGGAACTTTGGACTCAAGACTCTCTAGGTTTGAATCTAGGCTTGTCACTTATAAGCTACATGGCAGTTGCAAGCCTGTCTGTGCCTTAGTTTCCTTATTTGTGAAAAGAAGGTACATATATCAAAGGTCTGTCTTAAGAATTAAATGAGCAAATAGTTATTAAGCTGGAGCACTTGGTAAATGCTTCTTTTGTTTGTTTAATGAAAAAAATAAATGCACAAAGCAAATGCCAATCCATGTGCCATGTGTTCTATTAACATTCTATTTTAAAATAATTTCAAACTTAATAGGGGAGTTGTAAAAATGAAAATAGTACAAGAAACACAAGTATACCCTTTATCCAAATTCACATGTTTTTAACATGTATCATGTCTCTTTACCCCTACATAGTTTACTGCATATTATCCTGGATTAGGGACATTCTGTTCCATAACTACAGTTCGGTTGTCAACCTCAATAATTGAAATTTGATGTAGTGCTCTTATGTCATCTGTCATTCTTTATATACTTGTCTCTGTGGACACAGTAATGTTCTTTATAGCCTTTCCTCCTCCAGGACAGGGTCCAGTTGAGGGTCAGGTGTTCAGTTGAAGAGGTCTGTCTCTTCAGCCTCCTTTATCCAGAACATTTCCATAGCCTGTCTTTGTCTTTTATGACTGACATTTTGAAGAATACAGTGCCACCAGCCCTGCCTTAAAAATGGGAATCTTCCTTGTTTACTGTACAATTATTTTTTTCTCCCTTGCAGCCAATAAGCAGTCTGTGGCTGACACATTTCAGGGTCCCTCTAGATTTGACATCCATTGATAACTCACGTCTGATAAAATCTTTACTATGATGATTAAATAATGATCATTTTCCAAGTCTAGCAGTACCTCCACATATACCAGCCATGCTTCAGCATGCTACAGAAAGCCAGAGACCTCATCCTCCTTTTTTCTGTCTACCCTCCTATAGCCGAAATTCGGCCTCTGTATATCAGTACCGAATTGAATCTCAGAGACAGAGTTTTGGGCGAAGTAGAAAAGAATAGCTTTATTGCTTTGCCAGGCAAAGGAGGCCACAGCGGGCTAATGCCCTCAAGACTGTGTGTTCTGCCCCAGAGGGGTTAGTGAGGAGTCTTACAGTGTTCAAGGTACAGTGTTCAAGGTACAGGGCGTGGTCAGCTCGTGGACACTCTTCTGATTGGCTGGTGGTGACGTAAGTGGGAGTCAGCATCATCAACCTTCTGGTTCCAGCCATCTGGGGTATTTGTGCTTGCGGGCAGCATAGTTAACTTCTCCCACCTGGTGGGGGTATCAGTATCTGCAAAACAGCTCAAAGATATTGTTATGTGTATCCCTTGAGGGGGAACCAGGACCCTGCCCCAAGGCTGCACTATTGTTTCTCTTAACTGTTCCTCCCTTTTCTCTGCATCCCCTCCCTTCCCTGATTAGCAACTGTTTGAACCTGCTCCTTGGACCTCAGGGAAGGTCATGGAGGCTGAATGAAACCTATTTCCTGTAATCAAGAAAATGGAGAACACAGAAAGGCTTTTGTGCCCAGGAGCCCCACAGGGTTCTGGTCGGTTTCCCTCCCTCCCTCCCTTCCTGTATGAACTCTATTTTTCCACATTTGAAATCAGTTTTTATATATTTCCTAAATTAAGTTATAGAATTCCTCATTAGAAATTATCTATTTAAATGAAATTATAAGATACTTGTCTAATTATACTTAGATAAATTAAGGCTAGTTGTGTTCTGAAGTTTGCATTTTATGGTTTTGTTTACCGAGGGTATCACCAAGAGAGGACATTATGTACATGCCCAAACAAGTCTGAGTGTGCTTTATAATTACAGTGTTTCATCAACAGTGGCTGATCTAGAGGAAGTACTTTGGCCTCTTTTATAACTAAACCTTTATTCATCGGACAGGAGAATCAGTGTGCATTTTATATTCCCTGGGGTTGACTTTTGAAGGTTTTCTGGTGGCAGACCTTTGCCTCTGGAACCATTCCATTTATTATCTTAAGCAATAACAGAAGTATTTTCTTCTAATTTAATCCTAGTCCTCAGTGCAAGAATAGAGTGCTATAGTTAATAAAAAGGTCATTAAAAGACAACATGTGAGTAAACTTGGTACCTCAGTGGAACTTCTGAACATCAGAGGAGACTGCCTCTTTGAATGTGAACTTTAATTAAATAAATTTATCATATTATTTATTTGAGGCAAGGCTTTTTTATGGAAATGTGCAGCGTGGACATAATCATTAGTAGAGAGTGGAAGAGCATGTTCTTTTCATAAATTTGAAAGCTACATTTCTGAATTATTCCACATGGAAAATAAGCTCTTGATAGAGAAATAGAACATGTGTAATGTATTGGTTTGTACATGGACAACAAGATGGCAATTTTCAATTTGGGTTAAATGTCAGCCTGCTTCCCACAAACTGTAGGGGAGTGTGAAGTGAAAATGAAACTTTGGTTTTATTTTATTATAATATATATTTCCTAAATAGGTGATTGTCATATACTCTTATTTTTATAATATATTTATTTATAAGTTGAGGGATGAGAAAAATAGACAAATTAATATTTTTCCAATATTGCATGGTTGCTTTTGAAAAATTAGAGTATCTGTTAACTATATCATTATTTAAATAAGATTTTAGTGCATTAATATGTGTGTTTTATGACAAATGTAATGTTCGGTGTATTTCCTTAGAAATTGACATTAAAAGTAAATTTCGAGGGGAAGATGGCGGCGCTGGGGGAGCACGCGTGTTGGGCCACGCGACCGTTGCTGCCGGTGGTGCAGGCTTGGGAACTCGACGCGCGGCGCTGGGTCTGGGCGCTGCGGCGCAGCCCCGTGAAAGTGGTGTTTCCATTAGGTCAGGTCGTGGAACGGAAGCCCGGTCCCGGGAAGCAGCCTCGGAAGGCGGCGGCAGAGACCGGTCCCCGCGAGCAGCGACTGAAGTAGTCGCGTCAGGTGCCCCCATCCCAGACCCCCAGCACCTGAGAAGAGTCGGGGCTTCGCTATGATAAGGCTTTCCCTGGAGACAAAAGGCTGAGCAGTGTGATGACAGTAGTTAAGTCCAGGCCATTTCGGGAAAAGCAAGGAAAGATCCTGTTGGAAGGTCATAGGCTGATTGCAGATGCTCTCAAGGCTGGTGCTGTGACCAAAGTTTTCTTCTTTAGCCATCTGGAATACATAAAGGAGCTGCCCATTGAGAAGCTGAAAGGTGTTAGGGTCATTAAGGTGAAATTTGAGGATATCAAGGATTGGTCCGACCTAGTAACACCACAAGGAATAATGGGGATTTTGCCAAACCTGACCACGTTAAGATGACATACCCAGAGACTCAGCTTCCCCACACACTGCCCATATTGTTGATTTGTGACAATCTCCGTGACCCTGGGAACCTGGGGACAATTCTGCGATCTGCTGCTGGCGTAGGCTGCAGCAAAGTGTTACTAACCAAAGGCTGTGTGGATGCCTGGGAACCCAAAGTGCTGCGGGCAGGTATGGGTGCACATTTCCAAGTGCCCATTATCAGCAGCCTGGACTGGGAAGCAGTGCCCAACTACCTGCCCACAGACACCCGCGTCTACGTGGCTGACAACTGTGGCCTTTACACGCAGGCCCAGGCCCAGATGTCTAATAAGGCCAGTGACTACGGCTGGGTATGTGACCGACGACCCCTAAAATTTCACAAGTATGAGGAGGAGGAAGAGAATCTAGAAAGTGCAGCCAATAAAGGCTGGCTCCCTGAACTTGAGGCCCAGAGTTACGACTCAGACTGGACAGAGGCACCTGCAGCTGTGGTGATAGGTGGGGAGACCAGCGGCGTGAGCCTGGAGTCCCTGCAGTTGGCTGAGAGCACGGGAGGCAGGAGGCTGCTGATCACTATCGTGCCCGGTGTGGACAGCCTGAACTCGGCCATGGCTGCGAGCATCCTGCTCTTTGAAGGGAAAAGACAACTGCGGGTGAGGGTGGAACACTTGAGCAGGGACGGGAGTTGCCACTGAGAGGGGATGTGGAAGCCAGTCCTCAGTTTTAGGTTGTCTCTGTGGTTATTGGAAAAATAAGAACTTCCCTGACTTTCTGCTTAGCCTCAAAAATAACAAAGGTCAAAATTCCTCCTGAGATTTCCATCTTCCCACCGACTTTTATATATGTGTGTATATGTACATGTGTGTGTGGCTGAGAGAGAGACAACATAAGTAAATGCCCCTCATGGCTGTATGTTTTTAAAAATTGTCCACCAAGGAGCATCTTTGTGCCCAGAAAGTTGCTGAGAGCATCACCTTGGGTAGGGAGGACCCCTCCCTCCACAGCTGGGGGTGCTCTGCAGTCATGGAGCGCTGGTTAGAGGCCGGCCTTGGTCACTCACTCCTGTGATCATTGGTCAATGGAAATTAAACCCCTGTGAAGTGTAGACCAGCAGATTACATTAAAACGTTTTATTTCAGTGTGGTCAGTGGGTCTCAATGCCTGTCTTTTCATCTTTGGCCTAGTGATGAGGACATTGCTAAGAGATTAATGACCCAGGAAGCTGAGGGCTACAGGTGATGGCGTTCAGTAGCTGGCTCTTCTTTTGGCTTGGCTGTTTTAATCTCTGTGATTGTTAATTCAGACCATGACTTAAACACTGTTTATGTATGACACAATTTTTTTCCCCCATTTCTGGTGGAAGAGCTGAATTCATCAGGTGGTATTACACCTTCTTAGCACCTCTGCAGATATCTTTTTGAGAACTTGGTTCAGAAAAGGAGGAAACAGTTCTTAAATCTTCAGCTTAATCCTGCATCTGTCAGCAAAGCTGTACCCTTTTTACTAGCTTCCTGCTATTAGTCCTACTTTGTATAACACTTTTGGTTAAATGTAATGACTTAACTGTTTACATTAATCCCCCATCCTGCATAAACAGAACTGTTAGGAGAATGCCACTGTTCCTGGAGGCTGTGTGAACAAAGGCTCCTGTGAGGGGAGAGGCTGAGGTTCTGAGGATGAGAGCTTGGGGCCCTTGAGCCC
This sequence comes from Balaenoptera borealis, assembly GCF_965194805.1. Lineage (NCBI taxonomy): Eukaryota > Metazoa > Chordata > Mammalia > Artiodactyla > Balaenopteridae > Balaenoptera > Balaenoptera borealis. The sequence continues at coordinate 63,299,281 of NC_138869.1, read as the reverse complement.
ACAACTCTGCAGCAAGACCCTGCTGTTCTTCTCTCAAACCCCCAGGGGACCAGGGCAAGCTGGATCCTTACTTACCAAGTGCCAGCGGGATGTAGCCAGGGACACGAGGGCAAAGGCAGATGGTAATCGCTGTGTGTGTAAGTCACTGTGTGTGTGTGAGGTGGGATGGTGGGAACTAGAGTATGGGACCTAGTTCAAGCAGTGCTTTCACAACCACAGTGAATATGGTTGGAGTTGAGGACAAAGACACTAGCAGTGTAGTGTCACCACGTCCCTTCCATATAGTGGCCCCTGTCATGTTTGGGGTTCCTTGGGAGCCCTTCAGCTGCTCATCACAGGGAGGTCCAATGAGTTGCAGCATGCCCAAGATGAACCATGGACCCCTCCCTCCCCCCTTGGCTCGCCCAGCTCCCTGGTAAGACCAAAAGGTCACGCATGACCGTGCCCCAAGTTGTGCCCCGGTGGGATTGCTTTGTTATGTTTGAGGGGAGGGGTTTTTAAAGGAACACTCTCTTTGCTTGGCTGTGCTTTCTCAGGCTGACTGGCCAGAAGCTGCTCTGGTGTCCCACTCTGGTCTGGGGCTGCCCAGGGCCCCACACAGATGTTGGGTGACAGTGGCCCCCAGAATGTTCTTGAGACTCTCCATCCCCCATCAGCTTTTAAAAAGTAGAAAAGCCCACAGCCTTTATGCTGTGTTGAGCCCACAAAGGCTGGGGCCCTCTGCCAGCTTCACAGCTATAATGCCCGTCACACCAGCAGGTGAAATTGGTGGCGGTGGACACCGGAGAACCATACTACTCTATTGACAGTCTCCCAACACGTTGGAAAAGTGCTAAAGAAACACGTCACTAAAAAGAGGCTCGCAGAAACTAACAAACACACCATTGTAAAGCAATTATACTCCAATAAAGATTTTAAAAAAATCAAAAAATAAAAAGAGGCTCATGCCTTTTCAGCATAAAAAAAAAAAAAAAAGTAACTTTTAGGTTGAGGTGGCCCTCAGTGCTTTTCCCAATGTACTTTATGGTGTGCTTTACTGAATCTGCTGAGGGAGGCATCCAGGTTGAGATCTCCCTTAAGGATATATAGATGTCCTGTATTTTTGATCATTGTGACTACAAATAAATGTGTAGTGACATGTGCATATATAAATAATTATGGCAATTAAGCAATAGTGGAACATTTTCACTGAGAAATTTTATACATTTAACCTATCAGTTACTTTAGAAAATTTATATAAAAATGGCTGAATGGACATGTTTAAAGCTTTCTTCCTTTCTTTCTTCTTTCCTTCCTTCCCTCTTTTATTCTCTCTGACAGTGATGGGTGATGGGAAGCATTTGGGTTTGTTTTATTTTATGAAGCCTTTGATCTTTTTGCATATTTCACTTTTTATTATGAAAAATTTCCAGCATATACAAAGGTATAGAGAGCATCATGTACTGAATCTCTAACATCCGTTACCCAACTTCAGCAGTTATTAACCCTTGGCCACTCTTGATTCATCTATACCTCCACCTTTTAATCTTTTAAAACAGATTTTTCAGCACTGAGTTATAAAAGATTGATGTCTCAATTTTTCTACAAACATTTTCTGCTAAATGTACATGTTCAAATGTAAAGGATTATTTATCCAAAAATGTTACATTCACGAATGCCAGCAGTGAAGCTAGTTTTGTTCTGTCTTCTCTCTCTATCCCAAGTCCTCAAATTTACACGCCCCCACTCTCTTCCGAACACTCCTTATGGTCTATTTAGTAGATTTCAGTTCTCCTGTGTTCGTTTCCCCTGTGGTACAGCGTGCTTACTTTGTGATTATTTTGTAGTATGTCTTTTGCCCTTTGGGGTTTTCCTCAAACTAAAATCAAGCAATTCAGTTGAGCTCTGTATCAGTTCCTTGAAGTTGAAGATATAATGCCATCAATAAAAATGAGACTGGAGCAAATATCTTGCTTGGTCCATGTTTAAAAAAATTTCCTTCTTTGTATTAGTAGTTTTAGCTAATTCTATTAATTACACATGCCCTTGTGTTAGTAACTACCTTTTTAAAAAAAAAAAATCATAGAGATAATGGAAGGTAGCATAGATGCAACCATAATTTATGGTAATCTGATTAACTTTGTCCTGTGACTACAAACCAGCTACAAAGTGAAGCTAACAGCTCTAATGCAGGCCAATAACTGAGAATTATTAATTTCGTGTAACTTATTTCCCAGTTAGCAGTTCTATCTGAAAATAATTTAGACACTGAGATTTGAAGTTGTGTATTCGTTTCAGGATAATATTCCATTAGAGAAAATATAACGGAAGACTCATTTTACAACACTGTAGGAAAGCTTTTCTTCATCTTCACTGAAACTTTACTGAATTTGAAAAATGGAGTTATTCTCTGTGGAGTTCTTCAAATAGGAATTAATACCTTACCTACAGCCTCTTTATTGACAAAAGGAATGATGGTATTGTAATTGACTACAATTATTTATTTAGTGGTATTAGCTAAAATTTTTTAAGCACTGATTTTGTACCAATTACTATGCATAGTGCTTATACCTTTTGTCTGTTTTCATAGTGAGAATTGTTCTGTGAAATAGGAATAATCCTTTGCTTTCTTTTTCAAATGAGGACTTTGAGTTATGGAGAACGTAGGGTAAAGTTAGTGAGTAGAACAGCAAGGTCTAGAATCCAGGCTTGCAGACCCCAGTAGTCTGCATTCTAAATAACTCCGTTATGCATAATATAATATTTGTAAAATATTTAATGCAGTTGATTTCTCTAAGATATTCCATATTATTTTAGTATAATTCTATAAAATTTTCTCTTTTCCCTTTCAAAGATAGAAATTTCTTGTTTGTGTTAATGATTTGAAATGTAAGCATATGCTCTTTTTGGTGTAATCAGTACTGTAATATTCATGGAAATAGAACCTAAACTTCATAGTAGAGTTTTGGCCCTAGTGGGTCGATTTTAAAATGTACCAGAAATGTTCAGCACAATGCTGCCGTGTGGCTGTTTCCTAAGCTTTTAGAGGAAATCTCTCTCCCTTCTCTCCCAGGAGATAGTTTCTGTGTATGAATGTGTTTGGCAATTGATAGCCAGCCTTCATCTTTATAAAGAGTTGGGTTTTTTTGGTTGTTGTTTTTTTTAGTTATCTCAACCAAATCTTTTGGCCTAGTACTCAGTGGTCTACAAATTTCCTCAGAAAAACTTAATTCTCCATCAGTCAATTATCTAGTGTTGCCACTTTTTATGACTTGCCTGATCAATTATGTTTCTTTTACTTAAAAAAATGCTTTATATTTGATTAAAATTGAAATCATTTGAGGGGGCCATGACAGTATAATATTTTGCTTTACCAAACTAGGAACAATATTTCAAAAATCAGAAGTCACTAAGCTATGTATAGATATAGTTCCCCAGAAAGCTTCATTAAAGATACATGAGGGTTCATTTTTCTTTTCCTACTTTGTCAGCATTTGAAAATGGCTCTACATCTTTCTTCTGAAAGCTGACTTTGATTAAATGCCCTATGTACAATGCACTGAAAAGTTTCTTACTTTGTAAAACAGGATATATAAAGTTGTATGCTGTAGATTGCAAAGAACAAGAACAGAATTCCTGTTACACATCTTTCCAGTCCAGCTGATAAGAAAATCTGGGAAGCCACACTTGAAAAATGAACTGTTTAGGGTAGAAAAGAGAGGGGAGTAGAGGTTTTTCTTATACAGGTTTCTCCAGTTTATTTTAGCTGAGAGAGTACGTTTTTGAAGGTGCCAAATCACATCACTCCAGCTAGCTTATGTAACTTGCTGAATAATCAAAAAGTTCTTGTCCATATCATGGATCTGTTGAGCCTGGCAATGATTCTTTGTCCTGGTCCTCTGGGTGTTACACTCCCTTGTCCTCTTTTGCAGGCAGTTCACTATAACAAGAACCCGTTATTGTAATATTCATTCCTCCACTTTGGTGAAACTTGTTTTTACAGATCAGATAGGTTAATAATAGCTTATGGTGGCAATTTTCACACTTATCTTTATGTATCAAATAATTAATTATACTAAGATTTGTAAAGTCTCCAATTAGAGCATATTTTTTAGCCATGAGTCAGTCCATCTATGTGTATATGTGTATGTGAATGTTGTGACTGTCATATTTCTAGAAATTCTTCTCAACAGAGAGGTATTGGCACATAATTTGTAGTTTGTATTTAAAATATAGACTGACTCTTAAGATGTAAATAGACATTGAGCTGATTCTTGCCAGCAGTTATTTCAATAATCACATATATTTAGGACAGAGCTTTGCTTTCAACTGAAAGTGCTTAAAGTAGAACAGAAATGAAATCAAATGTAATTATTTGATGTTGAGTTTTCTAAAGAGTTTGGCCACAGTTTTGAATTGAGAGGAACTACACTGAAAACAATATTCAATAAAGTATCTTTTAGAGCAGTGAGGCTAAGATTTTCTTTGTGAAACCTGCATAGGATTAGAACATTCAATTAGAATTTCCTTTTTAAGATATCTGGGCCACAGAGATGACATTTATGAGATTAAAATGCTAGAAAATCAACAAAAAAAAATGTGTTTAAAAATAACCAAGAATGGCAAAAACAAAGAGAACACAGCCTTCTTGTAAACAGTAACAGGATGAGGAACATTTCTGAATTGCCCTTCCCACCCTGTGTTCAGATATTTGGTAATCAGTCCTCAGAAACCCTTCCAGCTGCATGAATATGTTGGCTGTTTTTAGTTTTCTAGTACATGAGGATCTTGGGAAGAAGCCTTAGAACTCATAAAATGCCATAATTCCCATCGCCTCCTGAGCAGAAAGCCACCTTTACTTCCTTGGTGTGAGCAAGGGTTGGACTGGGCCATGCGGCCCAGGGGACTGCAGACCCAAGGCTGTGAGGTGCAGATATTGTCTGGCTGGCTTTGCCCATTAGTCCACTGAATAGGCACAGACAGATCCAGATGCGAGGGCTGAAACATGGCAAGGCAAGTGCCAACTGCTGCGTTCCATAGAGATCACATTCAGAGACATGGGGTTTGTATGCAAGTTAGGCCCAGTTCAGAGATCTGTAATGGAGATCTTCAGAAACAGATGAAATCTGTTGATTAGTCTATTTCTACTAATCAATCTACAGTGGGACACTGGATTGATAACATGGCCACTCAGTTCACCTACCCACTTAGATGTTGGCTGTCAGAAAAAAACATGTCTTTCTTTTTGAAAAAAAAAATATTAGAATACAGTTGACTTACAATATTATATTAGTTTCAGGTATACAACATGGTGATTCATTATTTTTATAGATTACACACCATGCAAAGTTATAAAATATTGACTATGTTTCCAGTGCAACATATTTCTTCTTTATACCTGAGCTATGCTTCCCCTGAGGTCTAGATCATTGTCTTTAATTTATTCTCAAAGTAGTCTTTTAATCACCACTTAACAATGCCTCTGTGCTTCCTTTATTACCATAGTGTTGACATGTTACCCTTCCCTCACTGCTTTCTCTGCCTTTGATTTTTAAGACAGATTGAGTCTTTGCGGAGATGTATCAGGCAGCTGGATTTCAAATGCTTTTAAATTCTTTTTAAAAACCACAGCTGCTTAACAATGGAAGGAGCCATTTAAAAATAGACTAATCCAATCCAACTTTCCTTGAACTTATGCTCTTTATTTTATATATAGTATATATGTTTTATATTTTATATATATTATATTATATATATAAAATAAAGAGCAAAAGTTTGTATATAAAATAAAGCATAAGTTATATATATAAAGACATTCCTAACATAGAAAAGTATGGAAATATTTCAACTTGTATCTATGCTAGCTAGCAAAACCCAACACAAGAAACTGGTAAAGCAAACCAAAAGGATAATTTCATGTATAAATTTAGATGGAAAACCCATCTTTTTAAAAGTAGCAGGTGAGGGGATTCCTGGGACTTGAGATGACAGAGTAGGAGGATGTGGAGTTCACGTCTCCTCACAACTAGGACACCTACAAGGTGCTGGTGGGGGACCATGGACACCTAAGGGGATGGGAGGAATCCCCATGTGACCAGGTAGGGCATGGGGGGGAAAAGGAGGGGGTAGGAAAAGTGGAAGTGGGACGGGACCAGTGCCCCTGAGGGGTGGCTGGGGGGGGTGGGGTTTCCACACTGGGAGGGTCCCACTCACTGCGGGGGGATTGGCAGAGATGGAGAGGGACCTTCAGGGGATTGAGGGACCAGAGGGGAATGTGGCCAGATTCTCCCCCACCAGCTCGACCCCCAGTGAGCCTGCTGTGGTCCTGGGACTGAACCCCCACCCCTGGGCCCCCTCCAGCTGCGTGGGTCCTGGGCCTGAGCCCCAACCACCCCCCCCAGGCCTCTTCCTGCTGTGTGGGTCCCCCAGCCTGAGCCCCGCACCCCCAGGGCCTCCTCTGGCCGCGTGGATCCAGACGGGCTGAGCGGCACTCCCCTCCAAGGCTTACTCTTGCTTTGCTGGCCCCTGCGGGCAAGCCTGCAGAGGCCTGCGCCCCAGCTGGCCTGCATGGGCACGTGTGCTCTGGGCCAGCTTCAGGAACAGACATTGGTGAAAGGAACACACACAGAGGTGAGGCTGACACAGTGGCTCCAGATACCTACCTAGAGGTATTGGAGGCCTACTGGGGAGGTGGGGGTAGGCTGTAGCTCACCATGGGGGCAAGGACACTGAGAGTGGAGGCACCAGGGAATTTTTTTTTTTAATTTTTTGATTTTTATTTATTTTCATTTTTTTAAACTTTAATTTTTATTCTCTTCTTTTTTCTTTTTTTATTTGCTGTGGTGATTGTGTTTTGTTGTTTCATTTTTCTTGTTATTTTTTCTAATATATTTTTATTTTTCTAATTTTATTTTGTTTATTTTTATTTGTTTTTTTAATTTTAAAATGTTGTTTTGATGTCATCTTTTATTTAAAGCAGCTTTCCCAAGCTAAAGGATACCTTCCCTGGGTCATGATTTGACATAGGATCAGACTCTTCTCTCAAATTGGTCATTATTAAGTGACTTGTAACCTTAATTACTGGAAAATTTCTCTCAGCAGCAATGATATTGTTCATGGTGTTTTTGTTGAACTAAATCAATTACAACCAAATTATTTCTAAGCCTTACAAAATATATGAGACTCATATTCAATGTCTAGTTATAGATAAAGGCACAAAAATTATTCAATGGAATGTAAGGTTTAATTAGGTGGAACTTCAGGACCAATGAGAGGCTGAGTATTATATTGGTTAACAGTGTGAGCTCTTCCAGGCATTTGGGGCTTGTATCCTGACTCTGCAAGGTTTTAAATAATCTTTTTGTCTACTTGTTAATCAGTACAGATGCATTCGCCATTTTAACAATCAGTATACAAGCTCAGAACATACCACTCTGTACTGGAAACTTTTACGTACATCTGGATTTGTAAAGCTTCTCCTCTGCAGGAGCTGCTTTCTTCATATTCCATCTCCTTGTCCAGGGCTTAGTCTCCACATGGCACTTACTTAGAGGTCAGTAAATATTTTTGGAATGAAGTCATGAATAAATGCTGAAGGTAAATAACTAATGGTTTCTCTTTTCTCTTAAAGTTGTATGTGGAGTAACTTCAGAAGTCAAGAGAGGAGTCTAAAGGAAAATAGAAAAGTCTTACCCATGTAAAAGAATGTGAAATAAAAGCTTGTCTTGCCTTTTAGCTTTTTTTTTTTCTTTTAACATCTTTATTGGAGTATAATTGCTTTACAATGATGTGTTAGTTTCTGCTGTACAACAAAGTTAATCAGCTATATGTATACATATAACCCCATATCCCCTCCCTCTTGTGCCTCCCTCCCACCCTCCCTATCCCACCCTTCTAGGTGGTCACAAAGAACCGAGCTGATCTCCCTGTGATATGCAGCTGCTTACCACTCGCTAGCTATTTTACATTTGGTCGTGTATACATGTCAATGCTACTCTCTTACTTCATCCCAGCTTACCCTCCCACCCCTGCCCTGTGTCTTCAAGTCCATTCTCTATGTCTGCGTGTTTATTCCTGTCCTACCATTAGGTTCATCCGAACCTTTTTTTTTTTTTTTTTTAGATTCCGTATATATGCTTTAGCGTACGGTATTTGTTTTTCCCTTTCTGACTTCACTCTGTATGACAGACTCTACATCCATCCAACTCACTACAAATAACTCAATTTTGTTTCTTTTTGTGACTGAGTAATATTCCGTTGTATATATGTGCCACATATTCTTTATCCATTCATCTATTGTTGAACATTTAGGTTGCTTCCATGTCCTGGTTATTGTAAATAGTGCTGCAAAGAACATTGTGGTACATGTCTCTTTTTGAATTATGGTTTTCTCAGGGTATATGCCCAGTAGTGGGATTGCTGGGTCATATGGTAGTTTTAATTTTAGTTTTTTAAGGAATCTCAACACTGTTCTCCATAGTGGCAGTATCAATTTACATTCCCACCAACAGTGCAAGAGGGTTCCCTTTTCTCCACACTTTCTCCAGCATTTATTGTTTGTAGATTTTTTGATGATGTCCATTCTGACTGGTGTGAGGTGATACCTCATTGTAGTTTTGATTTGCATTTCTCTAATGATTAGTGAGGTTGAGCTTCCTTTCTTGTGTTTGTTGGCAATCTGTATATCTTCTTTGGAGAAATGTCTATTTAGGCCTGCCCATTTTTTGATTGGGTTCTTTGTTTTTTTGATATTGAGCTGCATGAGCTGCTTGAATACTTTGGAGATTAATCCTCCGTCAGTTGCTTTGTTTGCAAATATTTTCTCCCATTCTGAGTGTTTTCTTTTCGTCTTGTTTATGATTTCCTTTGCTGTGCAAAAGCTTTTAAGTTTCATTAGGTCCCATTTGTTTATTTGTGTTTTTATTTCCATTTCTCTAGGGGCTGGGTCAGAAAGGATCTTGCTGTGATTTATGTCGTAGAGTGTTCTGCCTATGTTTTCCTCTAAGAGTTTGACAGTGTCTGGCCTTACATTTAGGTCTTTAATCCATTTTGAGTTTATTTTTGTGTATGGTGTGAGGAAGGATTCTAATTTCATTCTTTTACATGTAGCTGTCCAGTTTTCCCAGCACCACTTATTGAAGAGGCTGTCTTTTCTCCATTGTATATTCTTGCCTCCTTTGTCAAAGATAAGGTGACCATATGTGCGTGGGTTTATCTCTGGGCTTTCTATCCTGTTCTGCTGATCTATATTTCTGTTTTTGTGCCAGTACCATACTGTCTTGATTACTGTAGCTCTGTAGTATAATCTGAAGTCAGGGAGCCTTATTCCTCCAGCTCCGTTTTTCCTTCTCAAGATTGCTTTGGGGTCTTTTGTGTTCCCATACAGAGTGTAAAATTTTTTGTTCTAGTTCTGTGAAAAATGCCATTGGTAGTTTGATAGGGACTGCACTGAATCTGTAGATTGCTTTGGGTAGTATAGTCATTTTCACAATGTTGATTCTTCCAATCCAAGAACATGGTATATCTCTCCATCTGTTTGTGTCATCTTTGATTTCTTTCATCAGCATCTTATAGTTTTCTGAGTACAGGTCTTTTGTGTCCTTAGGTAGGTTTATTCCTAGGTATTTTATTCTTTTTGTTGCAATGGTAAATGGGAGTGTTTGCTTAATTTCTTTTTCCGATTCTCCATTGTTAGTGTATAGGAATGCAAGAGATTTCTGTGCATTAATTTTGTATCCTGCTACTTTACCAAATTCATTGATATATTTTCTTCTTGGCTTGATCCTTTGATCATTATGTAGTGTCCTTCTTTGTCTCTTGTGTCCTATTTTGTCTAATATGAGAATTGGTACTCCAGCTTTCTTTTGATTTCCATTTACGTGGAATATCTTTTTCCATTCCCTCACTTTTAGTCTGTATGTGTTTCTAGGTCTGAAATGGGTCTCTTGTAGACAGCATATATATGGGTCTTGTTTTCATATTCCCTCAGCCAGTCTGTGTCTTTTGGTTGGAGCATTTAATCCATTTACATTTAAGGTAGTTATCAATATGTATGTTCCTATTACCATTTTCTTAATTGTTTTGGGTTTCTTTTTGTAGGTCTTTTTCTCCTCTTATGTTTTCTGCCTAGAGAAGTTCCTTCAGCATTTGTGGTAAAGCTGGTTTGGTGGTGCTGAATTCTCTTAATTTTTGCATGTCTGTAAAACTTGATTTCTCTGTCAAATCTGAATGAGATCCTTGCAGGGTAGAGTAATCTTGGTTGTAGGTTTTTCCCTTTCATAAGTTTAAATATGTCCTGCTACTCCTTTCTGGCTTGCTGAGTTTCTGCTGAAAGAGCAGCTGTTAACTTTCCGGGGATTCCCTTGTATGTTATTTGTTGATTTTCCCTTGCTGCTTTTAGTATTTTTTCTTTGTAGTTAAGTTTTGATAGTTTGATTAATATGTGTCTTGGCATGTTTCTCCTTGGGTTTATCCTATATGGTAGTCTCTGCACTTTCTGGACTCTATTGACTATTTCCTTTCCCAAGTTAGGGAAGTTTTTGAGCATAATCTCTTCAGTTATTTTCTCAGACCCTTTCTTTTTCTCTTCTTCTTCTGGGACCCCTATAATTTGAATGTTGGTATGCTTAATGTTGTCCCAGAGGTCTCTGAGACTGTCCTCAATTCTTCTCATTCTATTTTTTTTTATTCTGCTCTGTAGCAGTTATTTCCTTTCTGTCTTCCAGGTCACTTATTCCAGGTCACTTATTCTTCTGCCTGTTATTCTGCTATTGATTCCTTCTAGAGTATTTTTAATTTCATTTATTGTTTTGTTCATCATTGTTTGTTTGCTCTTTAGTTCTTCTAGGTCCTTGTTAAATATTTCTCGTATTTTCTCCATTCTATTTCCAATATTTTGGATCATCTTTACTATCATTACTCTTAATTCTTTTTCAGGTAGACTGCCTATTTCCTCTTCATTTGCTTGGTCTAGTGGGTTTTTACCTTGCTCGTTCATGTGCTGCATATTTTTTCTGTCTTCCCATTTTGTTTAACTTACTGTGTTTGGGGTCTTCTTTTTGCAGGCTGCAGGTTCATAGTTCCTCTTACTTCTGGTGTCTGCGCCCAATGGGTGAGGTTGATTTGGTGGCTTGTGTAGACTTCCTGGTGGGGGTGACTGGTGTGTGTGTTCTGGTGGGTGGGGCTGGATCTTGTCCCACTGGTGGGCAGGGCCACGTCTGTTGCTGTGTTTTGGGGTGTCTGTGAAATCAGTATGAGTTTAGGCATCCTGTCTGCTAATGCGTGGGGTTGTGTTCTTGTCTTGGTAGTTGTTGGCATGGGGCGTCCAGCACTGGAGGTTGCTGTCCTTTGGGTGGAGCTGGGTCTTAGTGTTGAGACAGAGATCTCTGGGAGAGCTCTTGCTGATTAATATTACGTGGGGTGGGTAGGCCTCTGGTGGTCCAACGTCCTGGACTCAGCTCTCCCACCTCGGGGGCTCAGGCCCTACACCCGGCTGGAGCACCAAGACCCTGCCAGCTGCACAACACAGAAGAAAAGGAAGAAAAAAAACGAACAGACAGAACCCTAAACCAAATGGTAAAAGCAAAACTGAACAGACAAAATCACACAAAGAAACAGACACACTCACAAAAAGAAAAAAAAAAAGGAAGAGAGCAACCAAACCAATAAAGAAACCCACAAATGAAAACAAACACTAAAAACTAAACTAAGATAAACATAAAACCAAAAACAAATCAAACACAGAAAGCGAACTCCAAGTCCACAGTTGCCCCCAAAGTCCACTGCCTCAACTTTGGGAACAATCGTTGTCTGTTCAGGTATTCCACAGATGCAGAGTTTACCAAGCCAACTTCAGGGATTTAATCCACTGCTCCTGAGGCTGCACGGAGACATTTCTCTTTCTCTTCTTTGTTCACACAGCTCCTGCGGTTCAGCTTTGGTTTTGGCCCCACCTCTGCTTGTAGACCGCCCTACAAGGCGTCTGTTCCCTAACCAGACAGGAAGGGTTTAAAACAATGGCTGATTAGGGCTTTCTTACTCAGGCCAGGGAGAGGGAGGGGTATGGTAGTCACAACTGGGAGTGTCTGCGGTGGCAGAGGCTGGCATGAAGTTGCAACAGCCTGAGACATGCTTTGTGTTCTCCTGGGGAAGTTGGCCCTGGATCACAAGACCCTGGCAGTAGCTTGCTGCACAAACTCCCAAGAGGGTGTGGGTAGTGACCTGCACTTGCACACAGGACCCTTTGTGGCAGCGGTGGCAGTGGTAGCGGTAGAGATCCGTGCCTGCCTCTGGGGTCTGAGATGATAGCCGCAGCTTGCGCCCATCTCTGGAGCTTGCTTAGGTGGTGCTCTGCTGTCTGTGGGCAAATGGATCAGGAAGCACCTCTCATTGCACACCCCGAAACAATGGTCTCTTGCCTATTAGACAGGTCCAGACTTTTTCCTGGACTCCCTCCCTGCTAGCTGTGGCACACTAGCCCCTTTCAGGCTGTCTTCATGTAGCCAACCCCAGTCCTCTCCCTGGGCTCTGACCTCTGAAGCCTGAGCCTCAGCTTGCAGCCTTCACCTGCCCTGGCAGGGGAGCAGACAAGCATCTCAGGCTGGTGAGTGCTGGTCAGCACTGATTCTCTGTGTGGGAATCTCTCTGCTTTCCCCTCTACACCCATATTGCTGCACTCTTTTCTGTGGCTCCAAAGCTCACCCCTCCCCTTCTGAGCCAGTGAGGGGGCTTCCTAGTGTATGGAAATTTACCTCCTTCATAGCTCCCCCCCAGAGGCACAGGTCTAGTCCCTATTCCTTTGTCTCTCTCTTTTTTTTTTTTTTTTCGCCCTACCCAGGTTCGTGGGGATTTTCTGGCCTATTTGGAAGTCTGAGGTCTTCTGCCAGCGTTCAGTAGGTGTCCTGTAGGAGTTGTTCCACATGCAGATGTATTCTTGATATACTTATGGGGAGGAAGGTGATCTCCACGTCTTACTCCTCCACCATCTTGAAGGTCGCTTCTTATTTTGTTTTCTATTGTTTGTTATTTTTCAGCTCTTTTCTGTTTGTTGCTTTTTTTAAATTTTGCTGTGTCATGTGGCTTGCCGGGTCTTGGTTCTCAGACCTGAGATTGCACCTGAGGTCCTGTGGTGGGAGCGCCGAGTCCAAGCTCCTGGACTAACAGAGAACTTCAGGTCCCAGGGAATATTAATATTCCTGGTATATGAAGTTCTCCCGGAGGTCCTCATCTCGATACCAAGACCTGGCTTCACCCAACTGCCTGCAAAATCCAGTGCTGGATGCCTATGCCCAAACAACTAGCGACACAACCCCACCAGTAACACAGCCCCTCCTATCAAAAAAAAAAAAAAAAAATGATGACAAAAAATACATTACAGATAAAGGAGCAAGGTACAAATCTAGAAGACCAAATAAATGAAGAGGAAATAGGCAACCTACCTGAAAAAGAATTCAGAGTAATGATAGTAAAGATGATCCAAAATATCAGAAATAGAATGGAGGCATAGAGCGAGAAAATATGAATAATGTTTAACAAGGACCTAGAAGAACTAAGGAACAAACAGTGTTGAACAGCAAAATAATAGAAACGAAAACTACACCAGAAGGAATCAATAGCAGAATATCTGAGGCAGAAGAACTAATAAGTGACCTGGAAGATAGAATGGTGGAAATAACTGCTGAGGAGCAGAATAAAGAAAAAAAAGAATGAAAAGAAATGAGGACAGTCTGAGAGACATCTGGGACAACATTAAGCACACCAACATTTGGATTATATGCATCCCAGAAGAAGAATTGAAAAAGAAAGGGTCTGAGAAAATATTTGAAGAGATTATACTTGAAAAGTTCCCTAACATGGGAAAGGAAATAGTCAATCAAGTCAGGAAGTGCAGAGAGTCCCATACAGAATAAATCCAAGGAGAAACATGCCGAGACACATATTAATCAAACTAACAAAAATTAAATTCAAAGAAAAAATGTTAAAAGCATCAAGGGAAACAAAAAATAACATACAAGGGAATCCCCATAAGGTCATTAGCTGATTTTTCAACAGAAACTCTGCAGGCCAGAAGGGAGTGGTAGGAAATATTTAAAGTAAGGAAATGGAAGAACCTACAACCAAGATTACCCATGAAGGATCTCATCCAGATTTGATGGAGAAATCAAAAGCTTTACAGACAAGCAAAATGTAAGAGAATTCAGCACTGCCAAACCAGCTTTACAACAAATGCTAAAGGAACTTCTTTAGGCAGGAACACAAGAGAAGAAAAAGACCTACAAAAACTAACCCAAAACAATAAGGAAGAAGGTAATAGGAACATACATATCGATAACTACCTTAAATGTAAATGGATTAAATGTTCCAATCAAAAGACACAGACTGACTGAATGGATACAAAAACAAAACCCGTGTATATACTGTCTACAAGACACCCACTTCAGACCTAGAAACACATACAGACTGAGAGTGAGAGGACGGAAAAAGATATTCCATGCAAATGGAAATCAAAAGAAAGCTGGAGTAGCAATTCTCATATCAGATAAACTAGACTTTAAAGTAAAGACTTACAAGAGACAAGGAAGGACACTGCATAATGATCAAGGGATCAATCCAAGAAGAAGATATAACAACTGTAAATATTTATGCACCCAACATAGGAGCACTTCAGTACATGAGGCAAATGCTAACAGCCATAAAAGGGGAAATTGACAGTAACACAGTAACAATGAGGGACTTTAACACCCCACATACACCAATGGACAGATCATTCAGGCAGAAAAGAAATAAGGAAGCACAAGCTTTAAGTGACACAAAAGACCAATATACTTAATTGATATTTCTAGGACATTCCATCCAAAAACAACAGAATACACTTTCTTCTCAAGTGCACATGGAACATTCTCCAGGATAGATCACTTCTTGTTTCACAAATCGAACCTTGGTAAATTTAAGAAAATTGAAATTGTATCAAGTATCTTTTCTGACCACAACACTATAAGACTAGATATCAATTAATGAAAAAACAAACTGTAAAAAATACAAACACCTGGAGGCTAAACAATATGGTACTAAATAACCAAGAGATCACTGAAGAAATCAAAGAGGAAATGAAACAATACCTAGAAATGACAATGGAAACATGATGACCCAAAGCATATGGGATGCAGCAAAAGCAGTTCTAACAGGGAAGTTTATAGCAATACAATCCTACCTCAAGAAACAAGAAAAATCTCAAATAAACAACCTAATCTTACACCTAAAGCAACTAGAGAAAGAAGAACAAACAAAACCGAAAGTTAGTATATGGAAAGAAATCATAAAAATCGGAGGAGGATTAAATGAAATAGAAAGGAAGAAAACAATAGCAAAAATCAATTAAACTAAAAGCTGGTTCTTTGAGAAGATAAACAAAATTGATAAATCAGACTCATCAAGACAAAAAACGGGAGAATATTCAAATCAATAACATTAAAAGTGAAAAAGGAGAAATTACAACTGACACTGCAGAAATACAAAGGATCATAAGTGACTACTACAAGCAGCTATATGCCAATAAAATGGACAACCTGGAAGAAATGGACAAATTTTTAGAAAGCTACAACCTTCCAAGATTGAACTAGAAGAAATAGAAAATATGACCAGACCAGTCACAAGTAATGAAATTGAAACTGTGATTAAAAAACTCCTAACAAACAAAAGTCCAGGATGAAATGGCTTCACAGGTGAATTCTATCAAACATTTAGAGAGGAGCTAACACCCATCCTTCTCAAATTCTTCCAGAAACTTACAGAGCAAGGAACACTCCCAAGCTCATTCTACAAAGGCACAATCACCCTGATACCAAAACCAGACAAAGATGTCAGAAAAAAAGAAAATTACAGACCAATATCACTGATGAACATCGTTGCAGAAATCCTCAACGAAATTCTAGCAAACTGAATCCAACAACACATTAAAAGGATCATACAGCATGATCAAGTGAGACTTATCCCAGGCATGCAAGTATTCTTCAATATATGCAAATCAATCAATGTGATAACACCATATTGACAAATTAAAGAATAAAAGCTATATGATCATCTCAATAGATGCAGAAAAAGCTTTTGACAAAATTCAACACCCATTTATGATAAAAACTCTCCAGAATATGGGCATAGAGGAAACATACCTCAACATAATAAAGGCCATATAAAACAAACCTACAGCCAACAGGTCAATGGTGAAAAGCTGAAAGCATTATCTCTAAAATCAGGAATAAGACAAGGATGTCCACTCTCACCACTATTATTGAACATAGTTTTGGAAGTCCTAGCTATGGCAATCAGAGAAGAAAAAGAAAGAAAAGGAATCCAAATTGGAAAAAAAGTAGAACTGTCACTGTTTGCAGATGACATGATATTATACATAGAAGATCCTAAAGATGCTACCAGAAATTTTCTGTAGCCAATCAATGAATTTGGTAAAGTTGCAGGATACAAAATTAATGCAGAGCAATCTCATGAATTTCTATGCACTAACAACGAAAGATCAGAAAGAGAAATTCAAGAAACAATCCCATACACCACTGCAACAAAAAGAATAAAATACCTAGGAATAAACCTACCTAAGGAGGTAAAACACCTGTATTCAGAAAACTATAAAACACTGATGAAAGAAATAAAAATGACACAAACAGATGGAGAGATATACCACATTCTTGGATTGGAAGAATCGTGTATTATGAAAATGACTATACTACCCAAAGCAATCTACCGATTCAGGGCAGTCCCTATCAAATTACCAATGCCATTTTTCACAGAATTAGAAGGAAAATTTTTACAATTTATATGGAAACACAAAAGACCCCGAATAGCCAAAGCAATCTTGAGAAAGAAAAACAGAGCTGGAGGAATCGAGCTCCCTGACTTCAGACTATACTACAAAGCTACAGTCATCAAGACAGTATGGTACTGACACAGAAACAGAAATATAGATCAGTGGAACAGGATAGAAAGCCCAGGGATAAACCCATGCACATATGGTCACCTTATCTTTGATAAAGGAGGCAAGAATATACAATGAAGAAAAGACAGCCTCTTCAGTAAGTGGTGCTGCCAAAACTGGACAGCTCCATGTAAAAGAATGAAATTAGAATACTTCATAACACCATACACAAAAATAAACTCAAAATGGATTAAAGACCTAAATGTAAAATCAGACACTATAAAACAGAGGAAACATAGGAAGAGCACTCTTTGAGATAAATCACAGCAAGATCTTTTTTGACCCACCTCCTAAAGTAATGAAAATGAAAACAAAAATAAACAACTGGGACCTAATTAAACTTAATAGCTTTTGCACAGTAAAGAAAACCATAAATGAGAGGAAAAGAAAACCCTCAGAATGGGAGAAAATATTTGCAAATGCAGCAACTGATGAGAGATTAATGCCCAAAATATACATACAGCTCATGCAACTCAACATGAGAAAAACAAACAACCCAATCAAAAATGGTCAGAAGTCCTAAATAGTCATTTCACCAAAGAAGACATACAGATGGCAAAGTGGCACATCAAAAGATGCTCAACATTACTAATAATAAGAGAAATGCTAATCAAAACTACAGTGACGTCTTACCTCACACCAGTTAGAATGGGCATCATTAGAAAATCTATAAACATTAAATGTTGGAGACGGTGTGGCCAAAAGGGAATCCTCTTCCACTCTTTGTGGGAATGTAAATTGATAATGCCACTATAGAGAACAGTATGGCAGTTCCTTAGAAAACTAAAAATAGAACTACCATATGACACAGCAGTCCCAGTACTGGGTATATAACCAGAGAAAACCATAATTGAAAAGGACACATGCACCCCAATATTTTTGCAGCACTAATTAGAATAGCCAGGACATGGAAGCAACCTAAGTGTCCATCGACAGATGAACGGATAAAGAAGATGCGGTGCATATTGATATATACAATAGAATATTACTCAGCCATAAAAAGGAATGAAATTGGGTCACTTGTAGAGATGTGGATGGACCTACAATCTGTCACACAGAGTGAAGTAAGTCAGAAAGAGCAAAACTAATATTGTATATTAACGCATATATGCGGAATCTAGGGAAATGGTACAGATGAACCTATTTGTAGGGCAGGAATAGAGACACAGACGTAGAATATGGACATGCAGACAAGGTGGGGGGGAAGGGGAGGTGGGATGAGTTGGGAGATTGGGATTGAAATATATACACTACCATGTGTAATACAGATAGCCTTGGGAACCTGCTGTATAGCACAAGGAGCTCAGCTTGGTGCTCTCTGGTGACATATGGGGGTGGGAGGGAGGGGATATATGTATACATATAGCTGATTCTCTTCATTGTACAGCAGAACCTAAGACAACATTGTAAAGCAACTATACCCCAATTAAAAGAAAAATAGCAGGTGACAGGAACAAAGAATGTTTTGTTTCTGTTTTGTTCCAGGAATGACAGTGTGATTCATAAATTAGAAGTTAACGATTCATATAATTTATCACACTAATTGATTAAAGGGGAAAAGAATACATGGAATACTTTCAAAAACTCGAAAAAGGTATTCAAAAAACTGTAATGGATTCTTAGTGCACTGTGCATAGGAGACTTCCGTCATCTGCTAGACTCACAACTACCATTTGGTGAACGTCTGTTGTGTCAAGCATTTTACATACCTGGCATTTTGCTTACCTCCTAACCCATCCTCCCAGCAGTCTGGCGAGGTCAGCAATGGTATCTTTATTTTATATGCAAAGACCAAAAGGATTATGCATTGAGAGGTGAGGTCTGAACCCACAGAGTCTGACCCCAAAGTCCATACTTTGCCATTAGTCCCTTATTATAGCACTTCTGTTCCTGGTAGGTAAATTTTTTTCTATGCCATTAGAATGCGTGTTTTTTAAATTTTATTTTTCAGATAGTTATTATGTCTTATTTTCAAGTCTGCTGAACATTGTGCTTTTCTTACACTTCAGAGTAAAGGTGAAATCTAAGAAGACCACTCTGGAGGGTGGACCTCTCAGTATAATCACCTCTCACTTCTGCAGTTGGTTTTCAAGCCCGATTCGCAGCCGGATTGTCTTCACGTTAGGTTTCTATGTTGAGGCTACTGAGTCTTAGAGACTACTATATTGGAGTAATATTTACATATAAATTTGAAGTTGATCCACAAGTACCTGTAACTGCATCATGTCAATCTTTACCAAGAATTCTCTGACCATTGTAGAAGCGCATAGAAACTGAATGTTTCCTACCTTAAAAAACACTAAAATTTTCTTAAAAAAACTAAGCTGTATATAGATGTGTATTGCTAGAGCCACTTGTCTGTGCCCATGCAGGTAGCACTGCATCTTGTATTTCGGCCACTGTGTCACTTCCCTTTACTTTCAGACTTGGGGACTGAACTGAGGCATAGCTCACAGAATGGAAAGGTGTTTCTGAAAAAATGATCTGAGTACACACACTGCTTCTTCCAGATCTTTCATCATTCTGTGAGGGTTACGGTTGTGGCACCTGACAGAGTGTATAAAAGCAAAGAAGCATGTCCTGTAAGCGAACATGCAGGCCGGCTTTGGATTGGATTTTAAATCGTGTCGATGCCATAAGGGCAGATGTCTTTAAAGAAACAAGAAAGGCACTGGTTCTGAGAGAGAGTGCACTGTTCGGTTCTCTACTTGTGAGGATGTGATTTATAAAAGAGACGTAGTTTTCTTTTTTCTTCAGTGCGATGGAGGTTGACTCTGTTTTGGAATAAAATTTAGTCTGTTAACTCCTAGAAAAAACGCTCTTTTTAACAGACTTTTCTTCTTTGCTCTATTATCTCCTATTTAAATTCAGTAACTACCATTCCTCTAGAGGTTTGGTTCTCAGCTGGGGGTGCTGTTCCCTCCAGGGGCCATTGACTGTGTCTGGAGACTTTTTATTTGTCCCAGCGGGGGTGGGCGGGTGGGGTGGGGTGGTTGCTACTGGCACCTGGTAGGTAGAGCCCAGGGATGCTGCTAAATATGCCAGAACCACAACAAAATACTACCGTCCCAGAACGTCAGGAGTGGAGAAGTCCTGCTCAAAAATGTATTCTGATTTTTAATTTCAGTAAGTGGGGAAGAAGGGATCATCAAGAAAAAAGAATAACGTGACTAAAAATTTTGGTAGTCAGGGCTGTTTTTGTCTTTCTGCTGCACTTGGCTCCCAAATCTGAGATTCTATTGATAAATAATCATGATAATGATTGCTAACAGTTTTTGAGCAATAACTACATGCCAGACACCATAACAAACGTTTCATCATCCCCATTTGCAAGTAAAAATTAGACACACAGTATTTTAGTAATTTATCTAAAGTTACATTCTTAGTTAATGGTGGGACTGAGATTGTGCTCTTAACCACGATGGCATGCTGCCTCTCTGGTTACAGATACCTGCCTTCGACATTCATATTCGTGATAACAGCACTGTTAGAAGAAAATCACACAGAATTGTGTGTACTAGTACAGGTGTAAATATATTTTCCAACCTCAGCTGGTTTACTTAGTAACCAGTTTATTTTATTTTTTCCTTCTATTTTCAGATGAACTATTTAGTGCCTTCAGCACTTTCCTAAAATTTATGCAGAGCTTCTTAGTTCAGATATATGACCTTATACTTTTGTCATAGGGAAAAAAAAAAAAAAAAAGGAAAAAAAAAAACCAGTTATTGGGGTTTTCTATTAATTCTTGATGAGCATCTTCTTTTGCATCCTATGTGATGTGTAGTCTCATCTTCATCTTTAGTTTTTCCTCATAAAGTTACCATGAAGATACTAAGAAGTTAACAAAGCTTAAGCTTCAGGGTCTGTCTTTTATATGTTCTTTTCAAAGACTCTGGTAGGGCCCCTAGCAACATGTTCCTATGGTTTTATTATTTTATAAATTTTCTGAAATAAGATGATTTTACTTTATCCTTTCAACAATTTTTTATTCTGAAATATGTCAAACCTACAGAAAGACACAGCAAGAAAAACACCCATATAGGGGAAAAGGTGCTGATCTAAGTAACTGGACACAAGTGCAGCCTATAAGATCGAAGGCAGAAGCAACTGCACACGAGTGCTGTGTTCTCTTGATGAAGGTGTGTGATGGAGACAGGTTCACACTTCTGAAACCAGTCGTGTGCTGGGATCGGACTGTGGGGTCAGTCTGTGGGGGCGGGGATGGGACCATGATGCTCGCTGTTGGATGAGAGGCTGCAGACACGAGAGGGGAGATGGCCAGGATGATCCCAGGGCAACAGATTCAGGTGAAGCCATAGTATGAACGCATGTTTGGTATAGTATATATGATGTTACATTCTGTTAGATTACATAGATGGCTTTTAAAACATTTTTTATTGAACTATAGTTGATTTACAATGTTGTGCTAATTTCTGCTGCACAGCAGAGTGATTCAATCATACATATATATATTCTTTTCTAAATATTCTTTTCCATTATCGTTTCTCACAAGATATTGAATATAGTTTCTTGTGGTATACAGTAAGACCTTGTTATTTATCCATACTATATATAATAGTTTGCATCTGTTAATCCCAAACTCCCAATCCATCCCTACCCCCAGCCCCCTTCCCCTTGGCAACCACCAGTCTGTTCTCTATGACTGTGATTCTGTTTCTGTTTCATAAATAAGTTCCTTTGTGCCATATTTTAGATTCCACATATAAGTGACATTGTAGGGCACTTGTCTTTCTCTGTCTGACTTACTTCACTTAGTATGATAATCACTAGGTCCACCCATGTTGCTGCAGATGGCACTATTTTGTTCTTTTTTTGGCTGAGTAATATTCCATTGTATATGGCTTTATATGTGTTGTATATACACAATTAATATACACACATGTATTTCCTTGCTCTGTCTGCTGAGCCTAGAAGAAGTGACACCCCAAGAGTGTGAGCATACTCAGTACCCAGATTCTGCTTTTTAATACATTTCTGCTTATTATAAAAGAAACCAGGGTCCTTGGAGAAATTGCTTGTTGTAGGACTGGGGCAGGATATATAGCAGGTGAGCCTGATCATCTTGTAGTTCAAGAAAGTAAGGAAGTTCTTTTTAAAAAAAAGCCCACAATGACAGGAATATGTCAAAATGACACAGGAGCCCATTGAGGGAACTCCCAACAGCAATCTGGAGCAATTTGAGTAAAGAAATAAATGAAGCAGTGTTGGATTATAACCCCAAATATAAAATAAATATCTGTGAGTCCACACTGACATAATTGATAAATAATTAAATGGGGAAAACACACGAATGTCCTGTGCAAGAGAATTCCAAATAGTTTATGCAGATACTTGGCCCTCAAGGAGGAAAGAAGTGAAGCAAACTCCTCTCTTAAGTGTGGGCTGTGAATGATAACTTCCTTCCAAAGAGCACAGTATGGAGGGAGGAAAAGAGTAATTTCCCAGTGAAGAAATCTGACAGATGCTACCTCAGCTGGGTAATCAGGGTCAACATCAGTCGAGGTAAGTTCTGTTGATAGTATGTATTCTTGTTATAAGGTGATGAGAATGTCATTTCACCCTAACACATATCACCCCACTCTAATCATGAGGAAAACATCAGGCAAATGCCAACTGGGGGTATTTTACAAAACATCTGACTAGTACCTCTCAAAACTGTCAAGGTCATCAAGGAAAGAAAGAAAATCTGAGAAAATAGCACAACCAGGAGAAGCCTAAGGAGACCGACAACTAAATGTAATGTACTGTCCTGGATGGGATCCTGAAACAGAAAAAGGACATTAGGCAAAAACTAAGGAATCAAAGCATGGATTTTAGTTGATAATAGTGAATCAGTTTTGGTGCATTAATGGTGACAAATGTGTTATACTAATAGAAGAAGTTAGTTAAAAAAATGAGCGAAACTGGGTGTATGATATATAGGAGCTGTCCTACCTTCACACCTTTTCTACACTAAATCTATTCTAAAATAATATGTTTAAAAAGTTGAAAAAATATACCTGTCATCTGGATTTGTGCTCTGAATATGTGTGTTAGAACGTGTGTGGGTATAAGTGTTTTTGTGAACTATTTGAAGGTAAGTTACTGACCTCAAGACAATTACCCTCCCCTCACCACTGCAGCATGTACTCCTGAGAGCAAGGACATTCTACATGGCAGTACCACTATCAACACAGAGAAACTCAACATTGATTCAATAGTATGTAATTCATACAGTTTATTTTAAAAGAGTAGGATGGAATCAAGGCTCATGTATTTCATTTGGTTGAAATGTCTCTTTAACCCCCTTTATTCTGAGTTCCCTTGCCTTCTTTGTCTTTCATAACACTGAATTTGTTTAACAGTTCATTTCAGTTATCTTATTGTATCCTTACGTTTTTTGGATGGTCTACTTATGATTAGATACAGGTTAAACTTTTTTGGCAAAATACTACATAGGAGATGTGAATTTCTCGTGGTATCACAGTAGAAGGCACATGATTTCAATTCATCCCATTATTGCTTCTGCTAAGTTTCTTCACTTGATTAAGGTGCTGCAGGTATATTAATTTAAAATAATATTTCCCCACTGTAATTCATAAGTAATCTCTGGGACTGTAGTTTGGGACTGTATATATACATATCCTATTACTACAAATCGTTTACCCGATGGTCTTAGCATGCATTGATGATCATTGCATAAATCATTTATTACTTTGGCTCTTTTATAATTCTGTCATTTTTTTCTACATTTAGTAACTTGAAATCTTCTTTAAATAAGAGCTTTCCCTTCCCTCTTAAACTTGTATTTGGGTATTTTTGTGATTTCATGAATAATTTCTGTTTCCCATTTTATACTCAGTTCCTTCCATTGTTCTCTTTCTATTCAAGTCGTCCCGAGTTTGGCCAGTAGGAGCCATGTGCACTAGAAGACATTTGTGGCTCACTTTTTGTACTTTATCCACTAGAACCCTGGAATCAAACATTTCTCTAAAAATATTAGGATTTTCTCTAATTTATTTTAGAAATAAAATTCAGGGTGATGGGTCTGTTTATTGTTACTGGGGTGACTTTTAGGGTACATAGCTGTGAAATGCACACGTGTATACATGCACATGTCTGCATCAGACACATATTTGAATATATACATGTGTGTCTATGTGTATTGAAATAACAGGAGATCATTTTCACAGTTGTAATTCAAATCCAACAATTCAGAGTTCACACCCCATTCCCCCATTTCATGCCTGTGTCTGCCTCCTCCCACAGTGAAAGTTCTGGTTCCCCAAACATCAGTATATGTACTCATTTGCTCTGTACTTAAGTGTATATGAACTAGTTGCAGAATTTCTACACTGATGTCACTGTCTACTAATTTTAAAAGCCCTACTAGTCAAAGTTAAAATTACTTGTGTGACAATAAAGGAAAATACCCTTGAAGAAAGACCACATTGATAGAAAACCGGGCCCAGACCAAGATGCAGCCCTGCAAAGAGGGCAGACCTGGGCTTCATCACTGCTCTGTGCCCTCAAAACAAAACAAAACAAAAAACCCCACAGAGGAAGCCACGGCAACTCTTGCCTCTGCCAGGATTCCTGCTTGGAAATCCCCAACAAAAAGCGGGGTAACAGCCCACCCTGAGGACTTGCGACCAGGCTGTAAAGGTCACCACCCACCCCCTTAGAGTCTTCCAGTGGTGGCTTCTGGGGTTTTGACTTTAAACGCCCCACCGCCTCTTCACCTCCAGGGAGGTACTTACTACAGCCCAAGGCTATACATCCCCAGTTTGCAAACCTGCAAACAGTAAAGCTGCCCTTTTTGTTTCAAGACCACCCCGATTCATTTCTGGGTTTTATTTCTAATTTTAGGATGACCCTTGGCAGTTCTTTTTATTCCTACTGTATATCTAAGAAAGGCAGATTATGAGAACACTGTATCTAAAGTAGCTTGAATTATTTCTATGTGTGGTTATGTTTATGTTATTAAATTTGATATCCTATGAGGCATATTTGTTTCTTTGTATGAGATTTTAAAATTTTCATTTTTAATTGATTTTAAACCATGTAAAACACTGATTCCTATAGTTCTGTGTCATCGAGAATATCATCTAAGTTGAACATACAGCATTAGCTTTTGGGTTCTGGTTTCTTTCATTTAGAAAAACACATTTAAGTTCCATCCCTGTTTTGCATGAATCGGTAGTTTGTTCCTTTCTGTTGCTGAGTTGTGTTCCATGATATGGATGCATCACAGCCTGTTTATTCATTTGCCTACATTTTGTCCGGTTTTCTGCAATAGTGAATAAATCACTCTAGATATTTTCTTATAGGTGTTTGTTTGAACATAAGTTTTCATTTTACTTGGGTAAGTACCATGGAGTGTCTTTGTAACTTTAGAAGAAACTTCCAAACTTTCCAGACAATTTTTTTTTGTAATTTAATCAACTTATTCATTTTGTTCCTTTCTTAGTTGATGACCTAAAAATATTATGTCTAATGAAGTGCTTTTCCTTTATTAAAATGACACTATATCTTCTGAGAAAATATGTAAGAACTAAAATCAAGACACAAAAAATGACTTTTTTTGGAGTAGGTTGAAAATAACTGTGCTAACATATTCATTTGAGATTCATAACCAAAAAAGACTTTGTTCTTTTTTTTCTAAAGGCAAATCTATGACTTTTCTAAAAGTGAGAAATGAGAAAAAAAGGATAAAACAAAATAGACACAACATTCTTGTGTCAGGTCAGGGAAGGAGACAGTTGGTGCCAAAGGAGCATTGAAGATTTTGATGACATTAATGTCTATTTTTTCTATCGAACAGAATGTGGCTATTGAGTTAGACTTTAGAAACTAGCACTTTTCACTTTAACACAATGTTTTTAAATTAAAAAGCATTTCATTGTGTCCCCAGTACATGGCATATAAAAAGTGCTCAGTAAATATTTGTTTGCTGAATTAATACATTATTTGATTCACTTGTATTGACTTCTACATATGCAAGTTTCTTAGTCTTCACAAGAGAAATGTGTTGTAGTTAGTAATAAACCTATATTTCACGCAGGGAGAAATAGGACCTATGGGAAGTCCAATCTCTTGCCCAAGGTTACCCAATTAGTATGTAGCAAACTGGGATTCATATCCAGTCTGTATCTGGAACCTTTTTTCTCCAAACCATAGGAGCTAGTTTAGGAGATTGGTGACCTGGGACTCTAATCTTAATGTTGCTATTTATCAGTCAAACTATTTTGAGCCAGACATTTAACTTAACTGCGTTTTATGCATTATTTTATATTCATAAAATTAGAGATTTGGAATACATATATAATTTCTAAAAAAAACCCAACTGCCTCCAAAATTATGTAGTCATATAAGAGATAAACCTGTCTTTAAATATTTACAATGCTTACATGTATATGGTGTGAGTCATGATTGAATTCTTTGTTTTGTTCATTAGAACATAATCTAATCCACAGTGAATTCCTTATATATAAAATACTTATCTCCAACTTACTTTTTAAAAATTATATAAGTTTCAGGTGTACAGCATTATAATTTGACATGTTTCCAACTAAGTTTTTATCCTGGCGATCACTGCATAACAAAGTGTACACATGGTAGGGAACAGCTGTCGTTGCTGGTAGTCTGTGGTGTAACCCTGGACCTCTGTGGACTCCGCCTCTGGAAGTGGACTCACGGATCTTGTTCATGAACCTGTGAATGCTCAGCCCATCCACCCTTGTTTCATCCAGATCGATTTCCCATGGGATGGACCTCTTTGTGAAGCTCCATGTAGGTTAACAAGCACATTTAACTAACGGACTCAAACTGAATTCTCCAACCTGGCCCCATCAAAAAAGGTGGTATTTTGATCTTTTTTATCATCTTTATTTAGTGCTCCTCTTGATTGTAACTGAGCATGGAAGAAAGGTGCTGTGTTTTGAGGATCCCATGGAGATCCAACAGGACTTGACTTCATGATGATTATAGGCAGTTATCAACCTGGAAGCTAGATTCTGGTCATATGTCACTGCTGTTGACTAGATTTTTTAAAACAATGCTGTTCTTAAAGACACCATATATTAAGTTTCTTTTAAATGTTAAAAATTTAACAGCTAACTGTATTGATTGGATATGAAAAAGTGAATCTTCAGTTTCTGTGATATTGATAGCTTTTGGAGAAACTATTAAATTCCCATTTTAGACTTTCAGGAGTCTAGAAACATTGAGACAATAACAGGTGGAGGGACTGAGGAGGAGACTGTTGGGTGGGGATGTTGCCTCTAGCCCATTATGTCTTCTTTCCAGGAGAAGCCAGAACTTGCTCTGGTATATGAGCCTCTTTCACATAGTTCTGCGTTTATGAGGAAGCCACTCTTCTCACTAGCTTCAAGGCTGGATCTCAGTTAATCTAAATCAGTTATCATATGACACTTTCCTAGCAACTGTGGGCAACCTAATATATTCCAATAAAACTGAAAGGAAGGATTATGGTCATGGTTCCCAGAGGGGTTTCTTTCTCTTTATGTAAGATGTGGCAAGGAGCCAGGACTGTTAAGTGTTTCTCTTTGGTTTGGTGGCAAAGCAGGGAAAATTAAGTTCTCTGTGACCTAGTTCTGCTTTCTTGGTAGACTCTAGTCCCTGCTGGCTTGCTTTAATTCTTGATATCTTAATATATCAAATACTCAATTTCCTTATTGAAACTCAATTGAGTTTGTTTTCTGTTACTATAAGCTAAAACCAACCTAATTGATTCTTTTAATTTTTTTAGTTTCTTTTTTATTGAAGTATAGTTGATATACAAAATTGTGTTAGTTTAGGTGTACAGCAAAGTGATTCAGTTTATGTATATATACATATATATGTATATGTATAAAAGAATATTTTTCAGATTCTTTCCATTATAGGTTATTACAAGATATTGAATATAGTTCCCTGTGCTATACAGTAGGTCCTTGTTTATCTGTTTTATATATAGTAGTGTGTGTGTGTTAATCCCAAACTTCCAGTTTATCCCCCTCTTCCCCTTTGGTAACCGTAAGTTTGTTTTCTATGTCTGTGAGTCTATTTCTGTTTTGTAAATAAGTTCATTTGTACTATTTTTTAGATTCCACATATAAGTGATGTCATGTAATATTTGTCTTTGTCTGACTTACTTAGTATGATAGTCTCTAGATCCATCCATGTTGCTGCAAATAGCATTATTTCATTCTATTTTATGGCTGAGTAATATTGCATTGTGTGTGCATGTATACATATATATATACATATGTACACACATATATATATACATCTATCTTCTATCTATGTGTCTATGTATCTATCTATCTATCTATCTATCTAATCTATCTATCTCACATCTTCTTTAACAATTCATCTGTTGATGGACACTTAGGTTGCTTCCATATCTTGGCTATTGTAAATAGTGCTGCTATGATCATTCAGGTGCATGTATCTTCTCGAATTAGAGTTTTCTCCGGATATGTGCCCAGGAGTGGGATTGCTGGATCATATGCTAATTCCATGTTAGTTTTTAAGGAACCTCCATACTGTTCTCCATAGTGGCTGCATTCCCACCAACAATGTAGGAGGATTCCCTTTTCTCCACATCCTCTCCAGCATTTATTGTTTGTAGATTTTTTATGATGGCCATTCTGACTGGTATGAGGTGATACTTCATGGTAGTTTTGATTTGCATTGCTCTAATAATTAGCAATCCTAAACATCTCTTCATGCACCTGTTAGCCATCTGTATGGCTTTGGGAAAATGTGTATTTAGATCTTCTGCCCATTTTTTAATTGGGTTTGGTATTTTTTGATACTAAGCTATATGAGCTATTTGTATATTTTGGAAATTAATTCCTTATCGATTGCATGGTTTGCAAATATTTTCTTCCATTCTGTAGATTGTCTTTTTGTTTTGTTTATGGTTTCCTTTGCTGTGCAAAAACTTTTAAGTTTA
Source organism: Balaenoptera borealis (assembly GCF_965194805.1). Lineage (NCBI taxonomy): Eukaryota > Metazoa > Chordata > Mammalia > Artiodactyla > Balaenopteridae > Balaenoptera > Balaenoptera borealis. The sequence goes on along the minus strand of NC_138869.1, from coordinate 63,270,359 downwards.
ATTAGGTCTCATTTGTTTATTTTTGCTTTTGTTTCCATTAATCTAGGAGATGACTCCAAAAAAAAATATTGCTGCAATTTGTATCAAAGAGCATTCTGTCTGTGTTTTTCTCTAGGAGTTTTATAGTTTTATAGTATCTGGTCTTACATTTAGGTCTTTAATCCATTTTGAGTTTATTTTTGTGTATGGTGTTAGAGAATATTCTAATCTCATTTTTTTACATGTAACTGTCCAGTTTTCCCAGCACCACTTATTGAAGAGGCTGTCTTTTCTCCATTGTATATTCTTGCCTCCTTTTACATAGATTAATGGACCATAGGTGCATAGGTTTGTTTCTGTTCTCTATCCTGTTCCATTGATCTATGTATCTGTTTTTGTGCCATACTGCTTTGATGACTGTAACCTTGTAGTATAGTCTGAAATCAGGGGACCTGATTCCTCCTCTCCATTTTTCTTTCTCAAGATTGCTTTGGCTATTTGGGATCTTTTGTTTTTACACACAAATTTAAAAATTATTTGTTCTAGTTCTGTGAAAATGCCATTGATAATTTGATAGGGATTGCACTGAATCTGTAGATTTCCTTGGGTAGTATGTTTTAATGACATAAATTCTTCCAACCTAACTGATTCTTATAAGACATTTTGATAGAAAAAGTTTCAGAATAAAAAACAGAGTAACAGAAAAAAAAAACAGAGCAAAAGAAAATAGGAATCTATTTTCCTGGCTCAGTCTGAGGAGGTACAATTAGATAAAATATTGAGCACAGTGTAGTCTTTGGGATTCTGGTGTGCAGGTTTCAGTTATGTGTGCCTGTTTCAAGTAAGTTTGTATAAATTTCAGGTGTGTGTGTGTGTGTGTGTGTGTGTGTGTGTGTGTTTCAGATTATGTTTTGTTTCAGTTCGAAAGTGACTGGTACATTCTCCTGTTTTGAACTCACTTTCCTTAATTGCATAATTGGGCAATGGCTTGGTCAAAAGAATATACCTGCATACCTTTGAGATACTGTGGGTTCAGATCCAGACTACCACAATAAAGCAAATATCACAGTAAAGTGTGTGAAATGAATGTTTTGGTTTCCTAGTGCAGATAAGTTATGTTTATACTATACTGTAGTCTATTAAGTGGGCAATAGTGTTATCTCTAAGAAAATGTACACTTAATTATAAAAAATACTTTACTGCTACCTGAGCCTTCAGCAAGTCCTAATCTTTTTGCTGGTGGAGGTTCTTGCCTCCATGTTGATGGCTGCTGACTGATTAGGGTGGTGCTTGCTGAAGGTTGGGCTGGTTGCTGCAATTTGTTAAAATAAGACAACAGTAAAGTTTGCCATATTGATTGCCTCTTCCTTTCATGAATGATTTCTCTGTAACATTTTACCCACAGTAGAAAAATCTTTCAAAATTGGAGTAAATCTTCTCAAAACCTGCCACTGCTTTATCAACTAAGCTTATGTAATATTCCAAATCCTTTGTTGTCATTTCAGCAGTCTAAATGACGTCTTCACAGGAGTAGATTCCATCTTAAGAAATCACTTTCTTTGCTCATCCATAAGAAGCACCTCCTCATCTGTTCAAGTTTTATCACGAGATTGAAGCAATTAAGTTACAACTTCTGGCTCCACTTGGAATTCTAGTTCTCTTGCTGTTTCTACCACATCTGCAATTACTTCCTCCACTGAAGTCTTGAACCCCTCAAAGTCATCCATGAAGGCTGGAATCAACTTCTTCCAAACTCCTGTTAATGTTGATGTTTTGACCTCTTCCCATGAATCACGGATGTTCTTAATGGCTTCCATAGTGGTGAATCCTTTCCAGAAGGATGTCAATTCACTTTGCCCAGATCCATCAGAGGAATCACCATCTATGGCAGCTATAGCCTTATGAAATGTTTTTCTTAAATAATAAGACTTGACAGTTGAAATTAAACCTTGATTCATGGGCTGCAGGATAAATATTGCGTTAGCAGACATGAAAATGACATGAATGAATCTCACTACATCTCCATCAGAGCTCTTGAGTTCCCCGGTTCATTGTCAATGAGCACTAACATTTTGAAAGAATTCTTTTTTTTCTAAGCAGTAGGTCTAAACAGTGGGCTCAAAGTATTCAGTAAACCATGTTGTAAACAGATGTGCTGTCATGTAGGCTTTTTTGTTCCATTTATAAAACACAGAAAGAGTAGATTTAGCATAATTCTGAAGGGCCCTAGGATTTTTTAAATGAGCGTTGGCTTCAACTTGAAGTCACCAGCTGCATGAGCCCCTAACAAGAGATTCAGCCTGTCCTTTGAAGCTTTGAAGCTGGGCATTGACTTCTCCTCCCCAGCTATGAAAGTCCTAGATGGCATCTTCTTCCAAGAGAAACCTTTTTCATTTACATTGAAAATCTGTTGTTTGGTGCAGACACCTTCATGAATTATCTTAGGAATTATCTTCTGGACAACTTGCTGCATCTTCTACATTAGTACTTGCTGCTTCACCTTGCACTTTTATGTCATGGGGACAGCTTCTCTCCTTAAACCACATGAACCAATCTCTGCTAGATTCAGACTTTTCTTCTGCAGCTTCCTCACCTCTCTCAGCCTTCATAGAATTGAGGAGAGTTAGGGCCTTGCTCTGGATTAGGCTTTGGCTTAAGGGAATGTTGTGACTGGTTTGATCTTCTACCTAGACTACTAAAACTTTCTCCGTATCAGCAGCAAGGCTGTTTCACTTCTTTATTATTCATGTGTTCACTGGAGTAGCACTTTAGTTTCCTGAAAGAACTTTTTTGCATTCACAGTTTGGCTAACTGTTTTCCCTAGCTTTTGGCCTATCTCTGCTTTCAACATGCCTTCCTCAATAAGCTTAGTTATAACTTTTCATTTAAAGTGAGTGACGTGCAACTATTCCTTTCACTTGAATACTTGGAGACCATTGTAGGGTTATTGGCCTAATTGCAATATTGTTGTGTGTCTCAGAATAGGGAGGCCCGAGGAGAGGGAGAGAGACAGGGGGCCAGTCAGTGGTGCAGTCAGAACACACACAACATTTATCAATTAATTTCACCATCTTAAATGGACGTGGTTCCTGATGTCCCAAAACAATTAGACTAGTAATGTCAAAGACCACTGATTGCAGATCACCATAACAAATATAAAAATAAAGAAAAATTTGAAATATTGTGAGAATTACCAAAATGTGACTCAGAGGAAGTGAGTAAATACTGTTGGAAAAATGACATCAATAAACTTGCTGGACACGAAGCTCAATTAAAGGGGGTTTGCTTGTAATCCTTTCCCTCGACACATACTGAGATTTTGTCTGATGAAAATTCTTCTCAGTTACATGCAGACTGGACAATTAGACTTATTTACTTATTCAACAGCTACTTGTTAAGTGACAAAATTTACCGGGTACTATTTTGAGCACTGAAAATAGAGGTCTTAGCAAGATAGATACAGTTCTTTTCTTCATGGAACTTATAGTCTAGATCCACACAAATGCTCTGAATTACAATGTTATAGTTCCTGTACTGTTCATGTCAGTTTGAAATTTAAGTAAAAATCAAACCATTCTCTCCTTTCTAGGAATAATGATTTGACCCAATAATTTCTTTTCTTCATAAATAAAAATGACAGTGTAACCCACATTCAATAGTGTAATCACCTTCACAGAATACAGCAAAGGAATACATTAGAAAGACAAATTATTTAAAACATATGAATCTAGGGAACTGTGTATTAATTTGTTACTATGAACAATGATGGATTAATGTTTATAAGTAATATTTTAATGGTGCACCATAAGAGTCGATCAAGAGGCAATCAGGACGGATGGCATCCTGAGTCCATCAGCACTAGGTCAGCCATTCAATCCACCTTTTCTCAAAGAAACACAGCCAGGAAATGCTCCCAGAGAAAGCCAGTTCTTTAGAAAGCAAAAACAAAAGGAAAAGTGAAAGATATTAAAGGTGTTCCTTGGAAATTAAAATATACTACAAGCAATATTTTATAATATTTGCCAATTAGTTTCCAGGTGCACCTAGATATACATAATTTATTAGGCTGGATGCTAAATACAGTTGGTGATTTCATTTTTCTTACTGTTGAATATTCTTGGCATGTTTGATATTGGTGGGGAAATTTTTAATTTGTGCTTATGTTTGGACCTCCCAAACTGACTGGGCTATGAGCCTTTGTCCGTGTGGAGCCTGGATTATTCTGTGACTTAGAACAGCATTTTGATTTCCTTTGACACAACTCCCAGTCAATTACAGTCATCACACATTTGTATGAGCTGCTGATTGTATGGTGGTTAGGGTATTGGGCTACTCAGAGAAGCAAAATAATCAAACCTATCAGGCCCTTAACATGTATAGTTGTTAAATATCTGATTGTAGCAGTATTGCCTGATTTAGTCAAACTGAAATATAGTAGTTTGAGTTTTTAATTGATCTCTGGATTCTGAGTTGATCTTTCTTTCCCTTTATTTTCAGAAAGTTTTGGAGAATAGTGAATTGAGTAAATATAGTATTTATACACTGATTAAAATATAATGATCAGGAATTTCTTTTAAGTGCTAGGAGCTATTCTAATCACTTTCTTCATAGTAAATGTCCTTAATTTGCTTTAATGTGGCAGAGCTAGGATTTGATCTGGCTCTAAATTCAGTGATGGTCATTACAGTGCTATATGGCTATAGTTATTCAAAACAATCTTTCTTAAGAAGAAAGATAGTTGTCTATTACAAACTTGAAATCCCAGCTGAATCTTGGAGTTTCAGTTGTTTTTTTTTTTTTTTTTTTTAACAATTTCCTTATGTTTTAATTCTAACGACTTTACCAATTTAGAGAGTCTGCGAGTCACTTAATGGTGTGTGAACTTTGCAGATATTTCATTCTTGGGCTTCTTTTATCTGCTGTTGTATTTGTCATTTAATTTCCTGCTAAATTAGCTTCAAAATTGACCAAAAACCATTTTATGTTGTCTTATGAAACATTTTGCTTTAATAATTTATAGACTTGCCAAAAATAAAAGGGGAATTGAAATTAATGTAATATATGAAGATAAAGCAAACTAGGCTCTTTCAGGTCTTCATATTGAAGGACACAGATGCATCCAGATTTTCAGCGAGGAGTGAGTTTGTCCTCTGCCAACATACCAATTTCAGAATCATGGTTTCTAGGCATACATAGAGGACATCTCCAGATCTCATGAAGATCATTAGGTTTCTAATGCCAATGTAAAATATGAAAAAAAAATTTAAATCCCTATTTAAATGAACATATTCCAAATTGACAGAATAATCATATTTCCTCTCCTAATCAAATATATGATTAAAAGATTCTTTCATGGAAGTGTGAATAGTAATTATAAAATTATATCATAAAATAAAATTGTATCTAAGTAAAATTATGTGAAGTCTACAGACAATAAGTATATCCTAATCTTTATACCTTAAAGTTTTGACAAATTTAAAATTTTAATTCCTTATTTAAGGATGATCTCCATCCAGTCTAGAAAACATGAACGAAAACAACACAATGAATGTCACACAGAGATCAGAGGGGTGAGAAAACCCTGCTGAATTGATCAGATTAGATGAGGGTTTCTCAGTGTGGTACTATTGACTTTTTGGGCTAGGTGAGTCTGTTCTATGTATTATAGAACATTTAGCAGGTTGCCTGTCTTCTACTGGATTTGGTGGCATCAGTCTCAGTTATGAAGGAAAAAATACCTCTGGGGGGGGGGCGGTAAAATCACCCTCAACTGAGAATTACTAGATTTGCCAGTATTAAAGAGAGTATCAAAACCAAGAATAAGAATAGCCCAAATGGAGGTGATGGGCAAGCCACCAGGAAATGTTGTTTTTATAGTGATATATCAGATATGGGTATCTTTGAGTATGCAAATTTTTCTTCTGTTGATATTTGGGTAGTGAATTATTTTATCATTTCATTCTTTGGCGTTATAACTCAGATACTATGTCACAAAATGACACATAGCTGATTTTTAGACACTAACAGTAAAAACTTAAGCCATGCTTCCATTCCTAAACACTGTACACTTCAAAAAATTTTTTCTTTAGACACTATACTCTTTACTTCATATGTAATCTCAGAGATGGATTGGACTGACTCATGATTAAATATTATGTAGAGATAAATTCTAATGTCAGCATGTAAGGAGAAAATTGTGTATGTCAAAATAATTTTTAAAATCCATAGAATGGTGCCATGTTGAAAAATGATATTCAGTCTCTCAGTGAGTCCTACACTTTTCAACAATATTAGGGAACAGTTAGCCATTTCTTCATGTGAATACCAGATGAAAGAGTTATGTTTAGAAAGTCATATTCACATGCATACCTACACCCTTCACACACACACACACACACCAGAGTGTGCACACATGCATGCATACCACAGCCATGCATATTTGCAAAGTACTAATGTTATGAGAAGCAAACCCATTTCTACTACCTCTCACACAGTTTCAAATTTTACATTTTTTATTATTCAGTTGAAAATGTTTTCTAATCTCCATTGTGAAATCTTTAGGCAATGGCTTATGAAGTATATTTCTTAATTTCCAAATATGCAGGGATTTCTAGTTATTTTATTATTTTGTTATTTGTTTCTAACTTAATTATATTATAGTAATAGACTGCAAACTGTATTATTTCTATTTGTTAAAATTTGTAAAAATTAGTTGTTAGCCCAGTAAAGGGTCAATTTTGTAAATTTGTGAACTTTTAGTGTGTGGTTGAATAAAATATTCTTTTAGCAACATCAATATAAATTAGTGTTTTATATGCCCATAAGTTTAAATTTCTAACTATTTTGCTCAAAGTACTGATTCCCTTTTTTTTTTCTTATTGATCTGTCAGTTATTGAGATGAATCAAGTTTAACTGCAGCTGTGATAGTGGATTTTTCTGTTTTCTCTTATATATAGCACTATCAGTTTTTGCTTTGTCTATGTTGAGGCCATGCAATTAAGTGTTTATTAATTTAGGAGCTTTTTATCTTTCTGATTAAGCCTATCACAATGAAGTGACTTTTAATCTAGTTTTTCTTATGTGCCTTTGTGATATTAGCAAGGCTATTCCAGCTTTCTTTTCTTTTAGGGTGTGTGTAGTATGTCTTCATACATACATCTCTTTATTTCCACTGTTCTGTTTCCTTAATATGTGTTTTTTATAAACAGCAAATAATTGTGTTTCTTTCTAATCCAACAATCTTCTTCTTTAAATTGGAGCTTTAATTTCATTTCTATTAAAAGTAATCACCAATATATTTGCTTTGAAATCTATTATAATCTAAATGCTTTCTATATGTCTTACTTCTTTGAAGTCACTATATTTTTTCATGAATTATTTTTCCTTGATTATTTTATTATTCCCTTTTTACTGTGTTGGAAACCTATATATTCTTATGGTGTTCTTTCTTCCATTGCTCTAGAAACTGCAATATATAATTTTTAAAGTTGGATGATTAGCATAGTCTAATGTTAATTGCTAATTCCACTCTTCTCTTGAACATAAGTTTCTTAGAACACTTCAAATCCATTTATCCCTCTGGGCTTATATGCCACTTTTATTGTATGAGTTATTCATGTATGTATGCACACATGTATTTTACATATGTGTCTATATAAATAAGTGTATATAGATGTGTACATGTGTGTTTGTGTGTGTATATATTGCCTGTTTATATATGTGTATTCATGTCTACATATATTTATTTATGTTTATATAAAATCCACAGTAAAATCTTGTTATCATTTTGTAAAGATGATGAGTCATTTGGATTTCCCCCTGTAGCTACTATTTGTGCTGCTCTGCTTTTTGTCATTTCATGTTTGCACTTTCATCTGAGGTCATTTTTCTTCTGAAGAATACTCAATATTTCAGTTGCTTGTGTTTGCAAATACTCAGTTTGGTTTCGACTGATTGGTCTTTATGTTACCTTCATTTTTGGAGGATATATTTTTATTTGGTATAGACTTATAGGTTGCGAGTTATTTTCCTTCACATATTTGGAGACATCATTCAGCTGTGCTCTGACCTGCATTGCTGTTTTTGAGAACTTATCTGTCAGTTTATCTCATGATCCCCTCCAGTACATCTTTTTTTCTCTAATTACTTATACTATATTCTCTTTATCTTTAATTTTGCTACTTCATGTTGACATAATCAGACATAAGTTTATTTTTATTTATCTTTCTTGGGATTGATAGGAATATTGAATGTGTGGGTTGATGTGTATCATCTGTTTTGGAAACCTCTTAGCCATTATTTCTTCATTTTTTGCTTTTACTTCATTTTCTCTTTTCTCACTGGTACTTCAATTAAGTTTATATTAAACCCTTCCTTCTGCTTTTTATATCTCTTATACTCTCATATAATTTTTCTTTTTTTCCCTCATGCTTCCTTCTGTATTTTATTATTGAATATTTATATTCTGAATATTCTCTTTGAAATTTTTAAATATTACCAATTCTTGTCTGAATTTTTTAGTTCCAGATTTCATCTCCATAAATATGGATATTTATGACATATGACATAAATATGAATATTTGTCTTTTCTTATAATTTTCATTGCTGTACTTCTTATGAGTCTGTGCCTATTTCTGTAGTTTGTGTTCTGTTCATATTGTCTTTATCTGTGTACATGATTTTATTTGTTGCTGGATGTTGTTATTTAAAAATTACTTGAAGAAATCAGTATTTTTCTAGGATGATGATGTCTTATTCCAAAGAAGATATTCCTTTTCTCTGTCAGGTGCCCAGGATACTAGATATTCAGAAATCACGTTAGTCATATTTTGGGGCCTGAGGTTTTTCTGGACTCCCCAGACGACTAGTGTCCTGGCTTCCACGCATTCTTTGAGTGTTCCCTTACTCCTTTTCCCCTTTACCCACCCTGATTCCACATTTTGTCCGTGTAGCTCAAGAGACAATCAGCCTGGTTCCTGTGTGGTCTCTTCTGTGTTGGCAGATGCCCCAAGGGCCAAAGCAAACCTAAATGCTAGACCAACCGCTTCCGATTTCACCCTTCTGTTGGATGTGGGCCTAGAAATTCTTCTCTCTCTCATTAGACTTTTAAGATTTTGTAAGTCTTAAATCCGGTAGGAGGATTGATTCAAGTTATCCAGTCTGCTATTTGTAAAAGCAGAATCCCTCTCCCAATACCAGTAAGTAATACATTTTAAAACTTCATTTACTTAAACTTTCCAGATTCTATATTTTGATACTTTATGCTTCTATGTTACTATATTTTTTTCCTTTGGCTTTTAAAAAATAAGTCCTTATGATTATGGGAAGCAAGTTATATTTCCATGTTACATATTTTGGACAATATGACACATTCTTTTAGAATCAAACTGTCTAATCAAGACATTAGTTGGTCACTCTTATAGAAAATGTAACTTAAATGTCATTTTACTTATGAGCCTATATCCAAATACTCTAGCTCATTTTTTGCTCTCTGCTCTCTTGGTACTTCACTAATTCCTCTTATCACATTTACCACATTGTATTACAATTATGTGTTTGGAAATAGCTCTTCAATAATAAAGACTGAATACTGTTAATATGTGTATCCACAGAGCCTACCACATCATCTGGGATTTAGTAAGTGCACGATAAATATTTAAATATATTAAAATTTTACTTCTAAGTCAGAAATATTAATTGAGAATAATGTGACATGACATCAAAAATTAAAAAAATCCTCTGAATATAAAAACCAGAAACCAGTTATTAAAGGCTCCTTTATTTTTTTAAGCATTATTTTTTTCTGCTCCTTTGAATATAGGGTTGATTGATCAAAAATAATCTCACTATCATTTAGCATGTGATGTTAGGTTTGTGAGAGAGTCTCACCTCTCTTTTGAAAAAGGCATAGAAACATTTCTTCTTCTGCATTATTTAAGTACGTGTATTATTCTCTTTGAATTGATTCCATGTTCAGAATAAATAACAGTGTAGGAGAGATGTTGAAGATAACAAGAACATAGTCTTAAATTTTGTTCTTTGACACCTTATTTTTTTTTAAATCAGATGATCTCTTTTTGAGAAGATATGAAGACCTTCAGGACATATAGTTTCCATAGTCTGTTAGTCCACCTACTCTTGATTTCAGCCCCTATAACCACTGTCACAGGTTTTAGGTCCCTGATTTTAATAATACCACTTGGCTCTCCAGGGACTAAAAACTAAAGCTGTCTGGACAAATGTGTCCAGGTGCAGACTTCAGGCTTCTTATATCCGGCCAAGGCTTAGGAATCCAGGCTTTAAGTCTACTCAGATATGCTTTGTTCTGCTTGAAATCTCCTCTTCTTCCACTGGGAGAAAAACTGCAAGTGCTGAATAAGAAAAAGGAAAGAAGGAAGAAAAATATGTTCAAATTCTTGGAAGAAAGTAGATCAAGCCTTAGCTATGTTACTTTTGCTTTGCTTCCCAAGACCACCATCATTGCACTGCATCATTATAGTAATTTACGGAACTTCAGTCTCCCAGAGACCTTTTGAGTAAATAGATTTTAAATGCTTAGGGTGTGTTTTCAGCCCTTTTAGTTTCCTAACCGTTAAATGATCTACTGCTTTTATTACATATAAACATTTCTGTGTATTTCATAAGAATTTTAAGTTTTATGATAAAACAGATTAGATATGTTGAGAGATTTTAAAGGTCCACAGAATAAATCATTGTGTCAATAGTTTTATTTAGAAGTATCACTCAACTTTATTCTTGATCACATTGTTCAACATTTTGTTGAATGATTTCAAATTGTCATTGAATATTTTATGTAGCAGTGTAGATGTTTTTATGTACAGTGATCCTAGTACTTGAAAGTCAGCTTTTCTGAAGGTTTTTGGTATTTAAAGGTAAAATAGTATTTGGGGGGTTGTTGATGAAAGTGATGAAAGCTTTAAGCCCTTCAAGTTTGGAAGAAATGGAACTGAATGAAAATAAGTGGAAATTGATTATTGTGATTTGTGAGGGGTGGGAGGAAAGTATATGTGACCAGTACCTATTGTCCAGCTAAATTTTGCTGCTGTGGGTGAAATCTGAGAGTGGCAGAGACTTGCTGCTCAGCCAGTTTTCTCTTTCTGGGCACTCAGACAAAAAGAGAAAACTACCTTTCTGCATCTCCCTTTCAGATAAGCTGCAGTCCTGTGAATGAATTCTGGTTAAAAGGATGTGAGTGAAAATGATGTCACCATTTCCAGGCGTGCTTCTGGCCCTTCTTCAGTGCCTTCAGTTAGCTGCTTCTCTTTGTTATGCTCAGGGTTAATTTTTTGTTACCTGAGGGAGGACTGTTCTGTATGACCTTATCCAACCATTACCACCAGTCAACATTTGTATAGGTTTATAATTTACCTAAGTTACCATTTTCAGAAAGTTTTATTCTCTGAAATGTCCTATTATGACAGCTTTCTAGAGTGCCAGAATGAAATTGGAAATAGTCACGGCAAGGGCTGTTAATTTCAAATAATAAGGCACAGTTGTTTGTGGAACCATTGTTGGGGAGATGTTGCTGGAGGTCACAATCCTATTTGGTATGAAAAGATCCCATAATATATTAAATTTTCATACCTGCATTTCTATAATCATGAGTGATGCTGCTAATGTGATATATAATCCTTTTCTGCATGTGGCAGAATGGTATAAAATGTATATAGTGGAGTTAAAAAAATAAAGCATATCAACAGTCCAACAGTAGTATTTTTTGCACAAGGAAATTTTGCCATGGATGCATTTTCTGCAGTATAAATCAAATCTCAAAGTAAACAAGTGAAACATCAAAAGGCAAAAAACAGAATTTGAGCTTTCAGAGAGAAAGATCTGCAAGGGATAGAAGGCAAGGCTGTCCAGTTTGCTGTGGACAGAATCTCACAGTTGATACTTATTTTCTAAATAAATTTTATTCTTATATTAAATACCAAAGTGTTTCATCATTACTCGTGTCTCTTGGACTAAAACCTATTTATGAAAACAAACACACATGCAGTAGAATAAGAAGTTTAAGGCATTTATTTTCTATTACAAAAAGGATATTATTTCCCAGTCTCGTTTCATCTCTGAAATATTATGACTACAATCTGGCTTCTTTTTTCTGTATGATTCTATTAAATCTGTTCTATCAAGGGTCAGTTCTTCCCTTGATAATTTTATATATTGGGTTGGCCAAAAAGTTTGTTCGTTTTTTTCCCGTAAGATGGCTCTTGTAGCACTTAGTTGTTTTTAACTTCATTCAAAACAATTTTGTTAGATTGTACGTGACAGCTGTCATATCAGCAAGCATATAAAAAGAGACTTATCAAAATTGGTGAATTTTTGTGTAGCCATTTTAATGTTGAAGATGGAAGAAAACATTTTCACCATATTATGCTTTATTATTTCAAGAAAGGTAAAAATGCAACTGAAATGCAAAAAAGGTTTGTGCAGTATATGGAGAAGGTGCTGTGACGGATCGAACATGTCAAAAGTGGTTTGCGAAGTTTCGTGCTGGAGATTTCTCGCTGAACGATGCTCCACAGTTGATAGTGATCAAATCGAGACATTAATTGAGAACAGTCAGCGTTATACCACTCAAGAGATAGCCAACATACTCAAAATGTACAAATCAAGCATTGAAAATCATTTGCACCAGCTTGGTTATGTGAATCGCTTTGATGTTTGGGTTCTACATAAGTTAAGCGAAAAAAAACTTCTTGACCATATTTCTGCATGTGATTCTCTACTTAAATGTAATGAAAACGTTCCGTTTTTAAAACAAATTATGACGGGTGATGAAAAGTGGATACTGTACAATAATGTGGAACAGAAGAGATCGTGGGGCAAGCAAAATGAACCACCACCAACCACACCAAAGGCCAGTCTTCATCCAAAGAAGGTGATGCTGTGTATATGGTTGGGTTGGAAGGGAGTCCTCTATTATGAGCTCCTTCAGGAAAATCAAACAATTAATTCCAACAAGTACTGCTCCCAGTTAGACCAACTGAAAGCAGCACGGGACAAAAAGCACCTGGAATTAGTCAACAGAAAATGCATAATCTTCCATCAGAATAACATAATACTGCATGTTTCTTTATGACCAAGCAAAAACTGTTACAGCTTGGCTGGGAAGTTCTGATGCATCTGCCATATTCACCAGACTTTGCACCTTCGAATTTCCATTTATTTAGGTCTTTACAAAATTCTCTTAATCGAAAGAATTTCAATTCCCGGGAAGACTGTAAAAGGCAACTGGAACAGTTCTTTGCTCAAAAAGATAAAGAGTTTTGGGAAGATGGAATTATGAAGTTGCCTGAAAAATGGCAGAAGCTAGTGGAGCAAAAGGGTGAATACGCTGTTCAATAAAGTTCTTGGTGAAAATGAAAAATGTGTCTTTTATGTTTACTTTAGAACCAAAGGCACTTTTTGGCCAACCCAATATATAGTATTTTCTTTTAAAATAATTTAATGTTCCGGGATGATTTTATTTGATGAGGAATACACATTATCTGTTTTGATAACAACTAACTGATGTTTACAAGGATTCAGATGCTTAATTTATGACATAAGTTTGTTTTTTGGAGTTACCCCAATATAAGAGTTAAACTGAAGAGTATCTTTTAGAACTGTGTGTGTTTGTGCATATGTGTATTTAGAGAAAGAGAGAAATAATTTAGTTTGGGTTTGAAATTTGCAAGTGTTTTTTTTGTTTGTTTTTTGTTTTTTTTGAGTATTCATTGTAGATGGAACTTGGTAGTGCTTGAGAGCAGCGGTCCCCAACCTTTTTTGGCACCAGGAACCAGTTTCATGGAAGACAATTTTTCCATGGACCGGGGGGGTGGGTGAATGGTTTGGGCGGTAATGCGAGTGATGGGAAGTGGGAGATGAAGCTTTGCTTGCTCTCCCACCGCTCACCTCCTGCTGTGTGGCCTGGTTCCTAACAGGCCGAGGACTGGTACCAGTCTGCGGACTGGGGTTTGGGGGACCCCTGCTTTAGAGTATTGTTAAGAAAAGTTCAGTGACTTTGTGACCTGTACCTGTTTCTGACTTTCTCCTCTGTCTTTATTTTAGAGACTAATTCTGGCAGAGTTTCTTAACCTCATCTTTAAAATCATTGAAAAAAAATCGGTGATTATGTTGTTGTTTGTGGATCAGTGTTAAGTTAACCATGCCTGTTCATGTTTCTCTGATAAAGTAATTTGTCTTGTGAATATTTCTTAATTGGAAGCACGTGAAGAAATATAACATTTCTAGAAAAGAGATAATCTATTCGCTGATGATTTTAAGAATACTAAAATAATATGCTTTAAGTTTTCTATAGTGACTAGCACCTGTTAAGTGTTTATCAGGAATTTATTATTTAACCAGAGAATTATTAGGAATATCATCTCTATTTTCTACTATTCCACCCAATAAAGTGGGTGGTCTGAGGTTCTTTGATAATAATTTTTCTTAACAGATAAATAAAAGCCAAACTATTTTCAGTATTTCTTGCTTATGAGATATTAGCTCTAAATAGCACTTTGTATACTATTCTCAGTATCTGATGGTATGTTGGTAGTTAGTGAGTGTGTGAATGTGTGTATATGTACATGCATTCCATGTACATATGGGGTGTGTAAGACCTTATACCATACTTTGAGGAATGCTCTGTAAATCACCAAAAATGAAGCTCATCCACTTTCACAAAATACATGATCTGCCTCTGTCTTACTCTGTCTTTGACTCTTGTCTTCAAATCTTCCCTTTTAACTTTTTCTCACATATCAGGAAAGGAGAGTGGCAGGGGTGAGAGGTGTTGAAAACACTTTTTGCTCTTCCTACCCTGAGAGAGATGTTGAAAACACTTTTTGCCTTTTCTACTTCCTCCTGTCGAAACTCCAGTATCTTTTACAATAATCTTTGCACGGAATGCTCCTCAGACTATAGAGATGGCATTATGTTTAGCCATTTAAAATAATTAAGTTTTTGTTATTAACGTGTTTATATATATATATATATATATATATATAAATTTAGATAGTCTAAATTTATAGTATGGCTTACAGAGTCCTTTAATTTGTTTTTATTCACTGATATGTCCCAATCACCTTGAACAACGTCTGTCACATAATAGATAGTCAATGTTTGTTGAATATACAAAATCTTGTTTGAAATGCAGATGCATAGATAAAAGTTTGACTGTAGCAACTGTGGGATTATTTAATCTTTTTCCATTCTGCTTTGCTTACTTGTATGTTATTCTTTTTCTACTGATAACATACTTATTACATATATAGTATAGATGTTTTATGTATGTGTGGGTAGGTGGATACATAGTTAAATATCATTAGGTGGAAGTTTATAGCCTTGACTTGTTAAATGGTGCATATGCCAACACACTGCCTTGCATGTCTGGATGTGGAGAAGACAGACCAACAGCAGTGTGTCTACATATGAAGTGAGGACAGGAAGTCAGTAGGGAAACAATGCCATCTGTCCATCCATCCATCCATCCATCTCTCTCTATTATGTGTCTGTGTATCAATCATATATCTATTTCTATGTATCTGTGATTGTATTATGTAGCATAACGCTTCTTATCTCATACTTGAATATGGATATATCATACTTGAATATACTTGCATGTATATTTGTATCCTGAAAATATTTTGAAAGGACACTGGAAAGACTGAGTAATGCCTTTCATATAAAGGGATAAAGAGATAAAAGATCAGGGGAGTTGCCACATTTCTATGCTTTTGAGGTACCCACAGATTATGAAGTTGAATTGAGTGGTCAATTATTAGTCAAAGTTGGTATGAGAATCTGAAGAACACAGTTTCTGAAAATTTAAGGGCAAAATTCTTATTCACTGATATTTGAGAAATGGTGTAACTGTATTATAATAGTATTTCCAGCTATAATCAAATGCATGTACTAGTGTGAAGTGTATAATTGGAATAAACACAAGCCCTATACTACTTAGTATGGATTTATTTTTAAGTAAAGTTACTTTCACATATTGCTGGAAAACTACATCTTAAATAACAAATACTTATTGCATGTGCATTTAAGTAACTATGTAGAGTTTTTGACCCAAAGGGTTATTTAAAGATGACTTCTTGGATATCTATAAGAAAAAATATTTCTAAAATCAAGAAGATAGATTACACATCCTTGAAACATTTATGTCTTTAATTTTATGAAAGTGCATAACTTTGAAATGTGTGAACATTGATATTGCTGAACATTGGCTGTCTTTTATAGAAATAGTCTTCTCTCCACTAGCTTAAGGCGTTAAAGCACAAATGACTTTATAATAGTAACTAGTGTTTTAAGGTTATAGGATAAAATGTTTTATTCTTCTAATCCATTTGTCCAAAGCAAAAGTGAAAGTTTGATTCAAAAATTAATTCAGTTTTGTTAAAGGCATGAATTTTTCTACGTGTAGTTCATTGTGTTCTATTATTTATACTAGCTAGATGCCATTTATGTGGTGTCTTAAAGTATCTTGGACATTTTAATATGAACTGCACACTTTTGTTCTAAGCATCTTAACATTCACAACCCTTTCTTACAACTTTCAAAATGTCTTTCAACAGTCTGCCACATCTGCCACATTTTAATTATACCTTTTCTGTTCTATTTTTATATAAACTTCTTTCATCTGTTTATATAAGCTTTAGAAGTTTTATCTCTACTCTAAAATCTGTATTTATAAATTCATGTACTTTGTCCTTACTAGACACACTAGAGAGCTTTCTTTTCTTTTTTTTTTTTTTGAATTTTATTTTATTTATTTTTTATACAGCAGGTTCTTATTAGTTATCCATTTTATACATATTAGTGTATATATGTCAATCCCAATCTCCCAATTCATCACACCACCACCACCACCCCACTACTTTCCCCCCTTGGTGTCCATATGTTTGTTCTCTACATCTGTGTCTCTATTTCTGCCCTGCTTTCATGTTTATTAGTCTGAAAGACGGGGCTCAAGAAAGCTCATTTTTAATGCTTAGTGTGATAAATAGTCGAATTGGCTATACATGTCTTACTAGAATAGTAAACTCCTTCTGGACCCATTTTCTTAGAAGCAGTGTTCTCAGAGTAATATTAAGGAACAGTTCCTGTAAATGATTGGACATGTATTGTGTATGATACCAGTTAGAATTCATGCTGATTTGACTGTACCACAGGAAAATACAGGTTTTTAGAAATACTGTTTGATCTATGTTCACAATAGAGTATATAAGTTGTAACTTGATATTATGGTGTATATCTTTATCACATTTGCCTCAAATTGTGATGGCATTTTAGGGAAAACATAAGACTGTCAATTTAGCTTACATATCCAAGGGACCTTGAAATTACCTGTATATGACAAATTCATTTATTATCATCTAATACCTTATTTTTGATTGAAATGTTCATGTTCTGAATCTTTGTTTTGAATTTTTCTCATAAGATTAAAAGCTTAAGTAGGTGCTCTAATTATTGTACAAATTCTTTTGTCATTGTGATTTTTATCCTGCTTGGTAAAATGCAAGAAGACAAAGTAGATTATAGAATGACCAACATGGTTCCATCTTAATTAACCCTGAGCCAGAGGGGCCCTGCTCTGAGTGCTTTGCTCTGTGGAAGCCCCCTGTGGTTCTCCTCTGGCTGTACCTCCCCCTGTGGCAAGGAGCCTCATAGGACCAAATTGTTGTGCCCATGTAGAGCTGACGCCCCCACCCCCATTTTCTAGAACATATTCTAGACACACCTGAAACACCCAAATCCCTGCCCATTTGACCCCATACCCACTTCTAGGGCCTATTTAAATATATTTCTTGGGACTGTCTTCCTGAGGGCAGACCTCATTGCTAGTGTATGAAAATCTAGCCTGAAGGTTTCCAAGGAATGGCTACATTCAGGGGATGTATGGCTGGAGCTTGGTAGTGTGGGCTGGGTGTCTCTCTTCCCATAGACAGACCACGCCACTGGGTGCATACCCCGAGCCTAAAGAGTGTGTGCAGAGGATGTATGGTGGAGCTTGGTGGTGTGGGATGAGTGTCCATCTTTCTAAGGACAGACCATACCACAGATGTGCCCACCCCAGACCTAAAGAATTCTAAGATATGGCTCTGTGCAATTTGGTCGGGTGGGATGGATGTCCACACAGATGTGGGCTTCACCTTGTGGTACTGGATAGAGCAGAGAGTAACCTGGCTCTTCCCATGCCATCTGTTCTCGCACAGAACTTGAAGGAGTCTGAGGCATCTAAATTCCATCAGGTCTTTCACCTAAGTGTAAGTCTACTGATTAGGAACTAATGAATACTAATACCAATATTAAGTTGGAAGGCTATTTGTCATTGTAGAAGAATAGAACTTGTTTTATTTAACTCTTTGTTAACTTGGTTTATAACTTTTAAATATTTAGCCTTATGGTATAAGGGCTCCTATTTGCACAATTACTACAGGCCCTGCAAATGGTAAGAGTTGGTCTAGACAGACGTTCCAAATTTCATTTTATGAAAACAATATTCACTTTTCATTAAAGACTTGAGTTCTTTTTATTTACATAATTATAGATCCTACATGGAGCTTTGAGGTCACTTGGTCCACTCCCCTACCTAGAATGGAAGATCACTTTGTAGAATCCATGACAGATGCTTATTCGATCTCTGTTGTAATATTTTTAGACACAGTCAACAACATGCAAAGCATTGTTCCTAATTATTTCATTAATTTAAATTAAAAATAATTTCTAATGTTCAGTCCTGTTCTTTTTCCCCCCAATTTGTTCATATGAAATAGAGCTAAGTGGCTGTACTGTCCAGCCTAAACCAGGGAATCAGTGCTCAGGCACTCTTTTCTGTTCTAAGACTTTCCTCTGGGGATGAGAATTCATGGATTTTTCTTAGTTGGACTGTGCACACTTTATATATTTTTATACATGCCATTCATTTTTATATTCATTCAGTGAAGATTTATTGAATATCCATTGCCCAAGGGCATTTTTTCTTTCTTTAGCTCAGAAAAGATTTTCAGAGTGCTGTCATTATTTCACAATAATAATTTCAATTTTACTAGATAAAAATATAATATGTGCTCTATAACAAAATGTATTTATTTTTCTAGGGGAGAACTTTGGTGACTAAGAAATTTCTGATTCAGTCTTCTTTCTTAAATTTATTTTATTAAAAACGTTACTGATTTGGAAGAATAATGTAGTGATACTCTCTTCTAAAGAATGTGTGGTGGGAAACAAAGATTGTTAAGAGAATGTAAATATCAAAATGTAATTGATGTAGAAAATCCTGAGGCATCTACACGAAAATATTAGAACTGATTAAAAAAATACAGCAAGGTTACAGGACACAAGATTATACACAAATAAATTGTATTTCTGTGTCAGAGATGAATGATCCAAAATGAAATTAAGAAAATAATTCCATTTACAGAATAAATTATTTAGGATTGAGTTTGACAAAAGAAGTCTAAGGAATGTATGAAATTACAAAGCATTCTTGAAAGACATTAAAGGAGACCTAAACATAGGGAAATGCATCCCATGTCTGTGATTTGAAAGACTAAATATTATTAAGATGACAAAATTCCTTGATTGACATACAAATTCTTTGAAATTCCTATCAAAATTCCAGCTGCTTTCTTTCATACACTGGCAAACTAATCCAAAAATTCATATGGGAATCCAAGAGACCTAAATAGCCAAAACAGTCATGAAAAAGATGTACAAATTTGGAAAACTCATACTTCCTGATTTCAAAACTTACTACAAACTGATGAAATCAAGACAGTGTAGTATTGGCAATGTGGTATTGACATAAGGATAGACAGATAAATCAATAGAATAGATTTGAAAATGCAGAAATAGATCTTCACACTATAGATTCTTAAGAAGGGTGCCAAGAACATTCAGTGTGGAACAATAGTCCTTTTGATAAATGGTGGTGGGGCAAGTGGATATCTACATGCAGCAAAATGAAGTTGGACCCCTACCTCACAACATATACAGAAAATTAATTCAACATAGATCACAGACCTAAATGTAAGAACTGAAATTATAAAATTCTATGGGAATAAATCTTTTTGACCATTAGTTAGGCAATAGTTTCTTAGATATGACATAAAAGTTAGGTGACAAAAAAGGAGAAAAATTGGACTACATAAAAATTAAAACTTCTGTGGTACAAATGATACCATCAAGGAAGTGAAAAGAAAACACAGAATAGGAGAAAATATTTTCAAATTACTGTGTGATAAGGGACTTGTATCCAAGAATGTAAGGAAACCTTACAACTCAATATGAAAAGACTATTAATTTAATTAAAAATAGGCAATGGATTAGAGTACACATTTCTCCATAGAATATATGCAAATTACCAGTAATCACATTAAAAGATGTCAACATAGTTAGTTATTAAAAGTGCAAATCAAAATCAGAATGAGATACAACTTCATACACACTACGATGGCTAAAATAAGATAGACAATAACAAGTGTTGGATGTTAATATGATGCAGTAACTTTGGAAAGCAGTTTGGCGATTGTTCAGAATGTTAAGCATATAGAAACTGTATGACTGAGTTAATTCCACCCCTAGGAATCTATTCAAGAGAACTAAAAGCAAATATCCACACAAAAACTGGTACACAAATGCTCAAAACAACACTAGATATTTTATCAAAAATGTAGAAACAACCTAAATTCCCATCAGCTGATGAATGGGGTAAAAAAAGTAAGATGTATACATACAGTAGAATATTATTTGGCTGTAGAAAGGAATGAAGTACTGATACACGCTACAACATGAATGAACCTCAAGAATGATATGCTAAGTGAAACAAGCGAGGCACAACAGGCCGCATGATGTGTGATTCCATTTGTGTGGAAAGTTCAGAAGAGGCAAGTCCATAGAGATAGAATTCTATAGTTTATCATGACAAGCTATGCCGTTTGTGAGACCTATGGAATCAAGCCTACCTTGAGATGAAATTCAGGCTGAGTAGCAACCAGACACTGGCCCCTTTCTTTTAGGTCCAGGGATGGTTTCATTCCTCAAGGATTTACTGCTTTATTTGCGAGGAGAGGCAGAGGAAGGCAGACTCAAAGAATAAAACTTTTCTCACTGCATCTAAAGAAGAGCAGCCAGAGACAGGCCTTTGTGTGAATTTGTTCAGCACCACGCCATGGTGATCAGAGGCCCTTCATAAGATATGGCCAGTCTGTTTTATCAGAGCTGCATGGGGATAACTAAAAAGAGGAATAGGAAGAACAAATGGAAAGTAGAATGGATCCAAGATGCTAAAAAAAAACATTATCTTTAACTACTGTAGAAATTTTATTTTCTAATATAGCCCTTGATTATTTACCCTTGATTCATTATAGGAGTTTCCCTCTTTATTAGTTGGGTAAAGATGACTGGGGTAAAGGGAAAAGGTTGGTAAAGTTTTGCTAAAGATTGGAAATCACCACAAACACCAAGCCCATAAATTATATCCTAGCTAATTTCAAAACAATCCAACAAGGTAGGGGTTTATATATATACATATATGTGTGTGTATATATATATATATTTATATATATATATTTATATATATGTATATACATATATATATTTATATATATGCATATATGGAATCTCGGAATTTCTTCTATATACCAGTGTCATAATTGGGTACCATTTGCATATATTATTCAGCAAGATCAATGCTCCTAAGGAAGATCGGTTCCCAGTTTATTATTTGTGCCATTCATAAATACTGCAAATGTATTTAATAAACTTCTGAATTTGGTTTACATAAGTATGGCTTATTGAAATATATAGGTAAGACATTAGGAATGGTATGAAAAACAATAAAATAAAATATTCACTGTGATACTTGGAATCATAAGCCATTGGATAGTTAGCACTTGAGCACAGAGTGTTACTTCTTCTCTCTCCCAGTGACTTACACACAGTAAGACACTCTCTGTAACATTTGCTAAGTGATGAAAGCATTGGATGAAGAAACTGTGCCCTGGAGCAGATGAATGTGAAGCAGGTCATACTCAGTTCTATTTAAATGCTTTTTTTCTGTCGACATGTTAGGAATTTTTAACTCCAGTGAATAATAGCCCACCTTTATTCAATTCAGGAAAATTAAACACAAGGAGTGCCTGATGTAATTAGGCTTTTAAACATCTTGAAAATAAATGAAAACCAATTTAAGCACACCTGGGTGTAGTATTTCTGTAAAATTAGTCAAAATGGTGAATATATTCTGATTTAGATAATTATCACAGTAAAAGTAGGCTCAGAAAAAGTATTTTAATTTGAACCAAACAGTGCAGCTTGAGCAGCTGATTTTAAATTTGTTGTTTTCTTTTTATTAAGATGGTGTATCCCAAGATACCTTTGGCAAGAGTAAAGTCTCTCATTTTTTCCCACAAACATAGGACATATGTTCTACTCATGCTTTAGAAATATAGTTGAATATGAATATGAGAAAATCAGAAATAAATTATTAATGACTTCAGACTGCTCCCACGTAACATTAGTAATTCACTGGAAAAAAATCAAATATATTGAGTAAAAAAGACCATCTTGAGAGCTTATTTTTCAATATTTTTTTATATGAAAAATTATATGCATTACATGTCAACTCAAAAGTTTCAGCCAACTTTCTAAACTACAACCAAAATTATAGCTAAACAGCAACATATAGTAACAAGATCATGTTTGGTTGTAAAATGCTTAAAATATCACCTAATGTTTACTACACAATAAGGGTGTAAAAAGTAGTTGTTTTGAATGCTCATCCCATCCTTTAGATGTCAGTCCCTTTTCCCTTAGGCTTTCAAACATGTACATTCAAACATGAGATTAAAACCACTCCAGATTATAAAAATTATTGTATTGCATTTTGTGGGAATAAATATGAATTATAAAATGTTGTGTTTTGTGGAAATAAATACGAGTTTTCCCATGTAAGCAATGATCTAAAAATCATTTTATTGACAGGCACATATACTGTATGAAGTTTTTGACTTAAATACCAAGAGACATTTTTTCTAGAAAAACTTATTTGGACAGTCTGATGAGTAGTTCAATTTTGAGTTTATAGTTGATCGTTTATTGTAATGGGTGCTGGGAATAAAAAATAATAATGTTATATGGTCTCTGGCCTCAAGGAGGTCACAGTTTAATGGTGGCAAACAGTTGTAAATAGAACAGTACAAAGTGATTAAAAGTGCTGTATTTAAAAAGTACAAAGTGTTAAGGGAGACCCAGGATGGGATAGTCATGCAAGATGAGTGTTCAAGCTTTTAAAAACAGGAGAGTAGCCCTCCACCAATCAGAGGACACAGGAGGGATCAGGAGTGGCAAACTAACGACTTTGGAAGCATGCAGTCTGCTTAGGGTCTGAGCAAGGATGGAATGCTGTGAGACAACACTAGACTGTGGCCAGAGACAAGAAAGGAATGGCTGATTGATTACTAGTGACAGGAAAAAAATTAAGAATTTAACTTTCAGGCAGCAAGAAGCAGGTACTTGTCAGTGCAGTGACACTCATTCAACCAACAAAGAAAATCTGAATGCTCAGTAGAGCCAGGGAATAAACATGACACAAATACCATACTGCTATACAAAAGGGGAATGTGTAAGGCTCAGATCTATGTTTTAAAAAGCTAGCTGGGATGTGAAAGATAAGTCATGCATGGTCTTCAAGGAAACTAGTTTAAAGTCTGCTGCCACAGGTGGAAGTGGATGGAAAGGGTCTGGAGTAGTGGAGAGCCCCTGAGTGGAGGCTGGGGTTGAGGGGCCCCAGTGGGACCAAGGGGACTCGGCGACTGTTGCCTGCACAGTGAGGAGGGCCAGGCAGCAGCTCATGGGTAATGGCTAAGATCCGTGTTCTTCTTGTTCTAGGGTGACCAGAAAGAATAGGCTTTAGAGTTAAGGTGAATTCAGTTAAAGTTTCAAGTGTCTTGGAAATTTTAGGGTGGAAATGTCAAGTCAGAAGTTTTAGAACTCAGAAAGGTAGTTTGGGCTCAATATCTGAAAAAGTGAAAGGTGGTTGATGCGGATGGTCGTCAATGCAGATGGTGATTTTTTGTTGATGGCCATTCTGATCTGTGTGAGGTGATACTTCACTGTAGTTTTGATTTACATTTCTCTAATAATTAGTGATGTTGAGCATCTTTTCATGTGTTCTCCTTTTTTTATTTCCTTTAAGTGTAAAGATTGTTTTTTTGAGCTCTTTCTTGTTTTTTGAGGTAGGTCTGTATTGCTGTGAACTTCCCTCTTAGTACACCTTTTCTGTATTTCATAGATTTTTGTTATGTCACATTTTCATTTTCATTTGTCTCCAGGTACTTTTTAATTTCTCCTTTGATTTCTTCATTGACCCAGTAGTTGTACAGTAGCATGTTGTTCAGTCTCCACATATTTGTGATTTTTACAGTTTTCTTCTTGTAGTTGATTTGTACTTTCATAACATTTTCATTGGAAAAGAAGTTTGATCTGATTTCAGTCCTCTTTAATTTATTGAGACTTGTTTTGAGTCCCAGCATATGGTCTATCCTTGAGAAAGTTTCATGTGTCCTTGACAAGAGTGTGTATTCTGCTGTATTTGGATGGAATGTGCTGTACAAATCTACCAAATCCATGGGGTCTAATGTTTCATCTAAGGTCACTCTTTCCTTGTTGACTTTCCGTCTGGATGATCTATCCATTGATGTAAGTGGGGTGTTAAATTTCCTTACTATTATTGTGTTGCTGTCAATTTCTTCCTTTATGTCTGTTAATAATTGTTTATATATTTTGGTGCTCCTTTTTAGGTATATATATATATTTATCATTTTTATGTCTTCTTAATGAATTGTCTAGAGTTTTAGTTTTGTAAAATGAAGAAGTTATGGAGATCTGTTGCACAATAATGTGAATGTACTTATCATTACTGAGCTATACACTTAAAAATGATTAAAATGATAAATAATGTTATGTAGTTTTTACCATAATAAAGAGAATACCTTCTTACTATACCTTCCATCTGACTTAAACCAATGAGTGAAGTTGTGCAAGGTGCATACAGGCATACCAACATTTAACTCTCTTGTAATCTCCACATAATCCTATGGTGTACTGTGGTGATAGCCACTAAAACTAAGTTAGTGAATGCTAAAATAAATCCTTGAATCTATCTACCTATCTAAATATCTATCTGTCTATATCTTAACACATAAACAGTGAAAGAAAAACAAAAATATTAAAATCTTTGTAGTTTAACATTTTTTAACAAAATTAAGCTTTCTTTTATGTATTATGTTTTTCCAATAATATGGAAGCCAAATTTAAATAGAGACTGTATAAACAAGTAACTATATAAAATGACTCAACATCTCTGTAAAAAACTGATCAGTTATTGCTGGATGATAATCAGTGCCTTTCCATTTTTATGGATACCTATATTGTCTGAACATTACAAAATGAATATGTATTAATTATGAAGTAAAAAAAGAATTACTTTAAAAATTTACAAAATGCATTATTTTCCATGGTTTTAAAACCAGGCAAGTTTGGTATATACCACTTTGTGACTATACAGTCGAGAAGTGCAATGACTGATCTATTAGTCATATATTAATAGATACATCAGGGAAGACAAGATAATTCCCTGAAAACTATCAGAAGGGCAAAATAAATATAAAAAATTTTAAGGAAAACATAAAGATGGCCAAGAGGCACATGAAAAGATGCTCAACATCATTAATTACTAGAGAAATGCAAATCAGAACTACAATGGCTTCACACTGGTCAGAATGGCCATCATCAAAATATTCACAAACAATAAATACTGGAGAGGATATGGAGAAAAGGGAACCCTCTTGCACTGTTGGTGGTAATGTAAATTGATATAGCCAATATGGAGAACAGTATGGAGGTTCCTTAAAAAACTAAAAATAGAACTACCATATGACCCAGCAATCCCACTACTGGGCATATACCCTGAGAAAACTATAATTCAAAAAGACACATGCACCCCAGTGTTCATTGCAGCACTATTTACAATAGGACATGGAAGCAACTTAAATGTCCATCCACAGATGAATGGATAAAGAAGATGTACATATATACAATGGAAAATTACTCAGCCATTAAAAGGAAGAAAATTGGGTCATTTGTAGAGACGTGGATGGACCTAGAGACTGTCATACAGAGTGAAGTAAGTCAGACACAAAAAGACAAATATTGTATATTAATGCATATATGTGAAATCTAGAAAAATGGCACAGATGAACGTGTTTGCAAAGCAGAAATAGAGACACAGACATAAAGAACAAATGTATGGACTCCAAGGGGGGAAAAGGGGATGGGATGCATTGGGGGACTGGGATTGACATATATACACTACTATGTATAAATTAGATAACTAATGAGAATGATGCTGTATAACATCGAACTCTACTCGATGTTCTGTGGTGACCTAAATGGGAAGGAAATCCAAAAAGGAGGGGATATATGTATGCATATAGCTGATTCACTTCGCTATACAGAAGAAACTAACAAAATATTGTCAAGCAACTATACCCCAATTAAAAGAAAAAAAAAGAAAAGAAGTTTTTAAAGGAAAGTATAGAAATTAACAGAAAAAGCAGTGGAAATGGTATTTCATCCAGCCCCATTTCTTGATGGAAAAGTTGTTGGAATTAATCATCAAGTGATCAAATTTCAAATGTCTAAAAATGCCTAAGTGGTAGTTTTGTAGAGAGCAAATAATGTCAGACAAATTTAATTTATTTCTATGACAGAGTGACAAAGATAAACCAATAGGGATTGCATTGAATCTGTACATTGCCTTGGCTATTATAGTCATTTTGACAATATAATAATACCATGTTCTTCCAATCCAAGAGCATGGTATATCTTTTCATCTGTTTGTGTCGTCTTTTATTTCTTTCATCAGCATCTTATAGCTTTTGGAGTACAGGTCTTTTGTCTCCTTAGGTAGGTTTATTCCTAGGTATTTTTTGTTTTTGATTAGATGGTAAATGGGATTGTTTCTTGAATTTCTCTTTCTGATCTTTCATTGCTAGTGTATAGAAATGCAAAAGATTTCTGTGTATTAATTTTGTATCCTGCAACTTTACCAAATTCATTGATGAGTTCGAGTAGTTTTCTGGCAGCATCTTTAGGATTTTCTATTTATAGTATCATGTCATCTGCAAACAGTGACAGTTTCACTTCATCTTTTCCAATTTGGATTCTTTTTATTTCTTTTTCTTCTATTATTTCCATGGCTAGGATTTCCAAGACTATGTTGAATAAAAGTGACAAGAGTGGACATCCTTGTCTTGTTCCTGATCCTAAAAGAACTGCTTTCAGCTTTTCACCATTGAGTATGATGTTAGCTATAGGCTTGTCATATATGGCCTTTATTATGTTGAGGTATGTTCCCTGTATAACTTTCTGGAGAGTTTTTATCATAAATGGGTGTTGAATTTTTTCAAAAGTCTTGTTTGCATCTGTTGAAATGAACATATCATTTTTATTCTTCAGTTTCTTGATGTGGTGTATCACACTGATTGATTTGTGGATATTGAAAAATTCTCACATCCCCAGGATAAATCGCACTTGATCATGGTGTATGATCCTTTTAATGTTTTGTTGGATTCAGATTGCTAATATTTTGTTGATGAATTTTCATGTTCATCAGTAATATTGGCCTATAATTTTCTTTTTTTGTGGTATCTTTGTCTGGTTTTGGTACCACGGTGATGGAGCTTGGGAGTGTTCCTTCCTCTGCAGTTTTTTGGAATACTTTCAGAAGGATGGGTGTTAACTCTTCTCTCAATATTTCATAGACTTCACCTGTGAAGCCATCTGGTCCTGGACTTTTGTTTGTCGAGAGTTTTTTAATCACGAATTCAATTTCTGTTCATTTTTTCTATTTCTTCTGGATTCAGTCTTGGGAGATTGTACCTTTCTAAGAATTTGTCCATTTCTTCCAGGTTGTTCATTTTATTAGCCTATAGTTGCTTGTAGTAGTCTCTTATGATCTTTTGTATTTCTGTGGCAAATAAATTAATTTTAAAAAGGAAGGAAGGATAAATAGTGTACATTTGCTTAAAAAATATTCAGGACTTCCCTGGTGGTGCAGTGGTTAAGAATCTGCCTGCCAGTGCAGGGGACATGGGTTAGAGCCCTCATCTGGGAAGATCCCACATGCCACAGAGCAACTAAGCCCATGCACCAGAACTACTGAGGCTGCACTCTAGAGCCGACAAGCCACAACTACTGAGCCTGTATGCCACAACTACTGAAGCCCACGCACCTAGAGCCCATGCTCCGCAACAAGAGAAGCCTGTGCACCACAAGAGAAGCCCATGAACCACAATGAAGAGTAGCCCCCATTCGCCACAACTAGAGAAAGCCCACACACAGCAATGAAGACCCAATGCAGACAAAAATTAATAACTAAATAAAAAATATTCATTTTGGGAAGATTCTCATAAGGATAAATTAGTATTTCCTCTTAAACATCTATGTAGGTAATTTCATGTTGATGAATATGAATGATAGCATTTACAGATTTAATCCTTTATGTGACTTTTCTGTGACCCCCCTTTTTAATTGGATTTAAGTTTGTTAGAATATAAAATAGCATACTGTTTATCTCTACTACCCTGTTTTAGATCATGGATGATTTCTATTTTCAATTATTTTTCCTTAGGAACAATTCTGACTAAAAACAAAACATTTAACGTTAAAATATATTTGTTCTATTCATTGCTCCTAGGAAATTTATGTTTGCTTAGATATTTTAAATAATGAAAGGGAATATTCTTTCTCAGATTTTGTTTGAAGATGTTAAAAGTTAATTAAATGCATCCTTTGTTTCACAGAAGACAGTCGTATCTTCGGTCATTGCTTTTTGGTGTTAGTTGATATAGATCATTGTACAGACAGTACAGTAGCATAGCTTTCAGTCCTTTTATAAAGGTTCTTCAAAATCTTATTTAAGAAGGGGAGTGATAAGAATAGTTAGTGTATTTATGATGACTTCTCATTTCATTTAATGTTTTTCTTGTGAATTTTTTTCAGAAATTGAAAAATTTCAAGGTTCTGATGGAAAAAAGGAAGATGAAGAAAAGAAATATCTTGATGTCATCAGCAACAAAAACATAAAGCTCTCAGAAAGGGTATTGATTCCTGTCAAACAGTATCCAAAGGTACTGCAATATATGCTTTGTTCTCATAGAATTAAGAAAAAATTGATAAAAATAAGACGATGTTTTATTCATTGTCTTTCATGAAATAAATGTAAAGCTTCATTTTATTAATATATACAAATATATGATGCTGACATAGAAAAAGGAAAACACTTTGAAAGTACAATAATTTTCAACTGATGGCTGTATTTTTATTCTGTGAATATGGGAAGCATAACTAGATATTTTAATCATTTATTTAACATGTAAATAGTTCGACAATTTGATTTTTCAAATATGCACACTCAATAATGTTTTGGTTCATGTTAAAATGCATATTCTTATTACAAAAGGGAGTAGAATTAATGCTACTGTCAATATACAGCATTAGCCAAACAGCAGAGAATTATTATATTTAGGAAGGTAATATAGTCTTTATTAGACCCTTGGATTGTAATCTCTAGTCTTCTATATTCAGAGTCCATTTATATAATGATTATGATAGTATTTTCTTGAAAATACTTTTTCACTAGACACTTTGTCATCAAGTGATATTTTTATCAGCAGAATCATGATTATAAAATATAACATTTCAATAGCATGGTTTCATTACTTATATCCATAAATTCCAATGGTTGAAAGCAGTTTCTTTCTTTTTTTTTTTTCCGAGTAAATTAACTAAGCAAAAAAAAAAGGAAACTCAAAGATTTAAGCTGGTAATTAACTTTCTGAAGAGTGTATCCGAAGCAAAGACCATATAATTATCCTAATAATAAAGATTACAGAAATAAATGCTGTAGTTTACCAATTGTCTTCTAATATGATAAAGTTTAGTAAATACAATTAAGTAGAAGGTTGTGTTTATAATTATTTCAAACAGAATAAGCTGTTACAGCACATCAAACCATAAAATTTAACTTTCAGATGAGGTGTTTTGGGCATACACGTTTTGGGTTTTTGTGTTTATTTTGAGCTAGACTTACACTATTGCAAGATAGGTACATTCAATAGATATATATTTATAATTTAAGTTTCATGAAATTTACTTTACAATTATGTTTTAAAATATTAAATTGGGCTGTCATGGAAATGTACATGAAAAGTTTTACTTAGTAATGAAATATGGTAGAAATATGATGGGGTATTGTGTCTTTTTTAAGGAACCTGGTTAATTAAACCGTTAGAGTCTAGATGGAGTACAGGTTCCTTCTTTAAATCATATATTTAAATATTACATAACTTGATACTTTTTCTCAGAAAAATGCTTGTCTATTCTTTGGATATGAGAAAGCTCATGATAGACTCAGTATCTGCTTCTCAATAAAATGCAGCTCTATATCTCTGACCAAGTTGTGTTGGCAGTTCAAGTCCTGATAGCTCTCCAAGTGATGGTGTGAGTGATGTTATGCTGAATATTACAGTAGTAGTTTACACTTGATTCATAATGATGACTACTGAAACAAGAATATTTTATGGTGTCTAATTTTTGTGTGAGATTTAATTTCATAATTTATAGGAAGACTTTTAAACAACAAAACCACCTATTATTCATATTGAAATAAACCATGTCTCACTAGCAAATTATTGTACCCCCTTGAATTTTTAGAATCACAGAATGCTTAAGCTGAGACTAATCTTGGAAATCACAGAATACATAAAACTTCTATTTTACAGATGTGGTAACTAATTATGACTTGCTCATTAAAAATTCACAACTAATTGTGAATTGCTCAAAGAAATAATCTTTGCTCTAGATGGAATGCTTCACGAGGCTGCTGTTATTTTAAATTCTTCATTTTTTGTGAACCATTACATTTTTAACTTGACTAAAAATGCTCACATTTTGCATGACTTTTTCATGTAAAGTGTGGAAGAAAGTTAAAACCTATAGCTCCTAATGATTAATAGTTTTATGGAGTATTATCAAATAACAATTTATGCCTTATAAAATGTACCATTTTTATGAATATAGTGAATATAATGCCAAACTGCTTTATTTATTATGGTGATGTGCATTTCATACATCTAATTATCACACACAGAGAACTCTTAGAGCCCTTTTACAGAAAAAGAATACTGAGAAACACAATCATCTATCAAGTTGACCTACATTTATTTTTGCTTGTTTTTATACTATAACAATAAAATTAAAATCAACGTTTTGAAAACAATATTTAATTTCAAAAGTGTTTCTCTCCTGCTGACTGAATATCTGTGGTGTTAAGACTATAATCTCTAATCTTGAGCCGTATTTGCTGTGCATTTGTGAGCTGTAACACGTGTAGTGTGGTATGATCCGGTGAACTGTTGAGCAGGACACAACAGTATGGGTTCAAGGTTTACTCTTTTAAAATAAAAAGTGATGCACCCTTCAGGGGTCCATTGGGGAAAGGCCTGCCTCCCACGTGTTCTCCCACAGTTGTCCCGCCCTTGATGCCTGCTGTGTGGACTGACAGTCCATGTGGTGATGACATCATCCTCTCCAACAAAGAGTAATACAGAATTATGGAAATTCTTGAGGAAATGACCTCATCCCGATTTTATTACTTGACTTTTTTTTTTCTTTTTTAATTTTTATTTATTTATTTATTTATTTATGGCTGTGTTGGGTCTTCGTCTCTGTGCGAGGGCTTTCTCTAGTTGTGGCAAGTGGGGGCCACTCTTCATCGCGGTGCGCGGGCCTCTCACTATCATGGCCTCTCTTGTTGCGGAGCACAGGCCCCAGAGGCGCAAGCTCAGTAATTGTGGCTCACAGGCCCAGCTGCTCCGTGGCATGTGGGATCTTCCCAGACCAGGGCTCGAACCCGTGTCCCCTGCATTGGCAGGCAGATTCTCAACCACTGCGCCACCAGGGAAGCCCTATTACTTGACTTTTTTCAGACAGATTTTGTTTCAATTAGTCTCTAATTCAAGTTAATTTGCTGACTTAATTGAGTAATTCAAGGAACTGAGAGAAGTTTAAGATTTAAATTATAGAAAATATAAGAATACTTTTCACACACATTAAGAATGATTTATCTAGTGTTTTGTGGTTAATCACTTAATTTGGAGGGAAAAAGCCATATTAAATTATTTTAATGGACAGTTTTTGTTTTCATTTTTTTGTTTTTTTTTGTAACAAGATTAGTAAATAAATAGACTTTGTATATCTATTGTTTACATTTGCAAATGTTTTAGAATCAGAGTGATTATGTCTTGATGGTCAAATCTCTAAGGAGGCAACGTGGTCAGTATGTTCCTCTACAATCCTGAGATTAGTGTGGAAAACTCACCACCTTTAACATTAGTTCTTTCTCCCTGAATCCACACACATGGCACTTTATAGTCCAATATACATTTATTTTTTTCAAATTTGGATACTTCCAACTCTTATGCATATTATAATCAGAATCAGTTTACAGTCTCTAACAGGCCAGTGGTGGTTGTAACTCACTGTTTTTGTCTGTAAACTTTGCACATGTGAATTTGGTCATGGCTTCTTATATTGAGTTGTTTGTAGTGTTGGAAATATGTGTATTGAGTTTAGTTGCTTTTGAAAGTGTATTAGGGCATTATGATTTAGTGTTGACATGCTAGGAGATTACATATACAGAAAAAGAAGAGAACTGTAGCTTGGGGCATAAATTTGATATTAATGAAGACAGTTTTCTTCCTTGCAAGAAGCAGAACAAAGAATGCCAAAATTTCTTGGTCCTCAACAAACAAGTGCCTTACAGGACATAAGAAACTAAGATACTCATAATGTTGGCTGCTGTGTTCTGTTTTGTTCTGCTAGAAGGATGACTATCACAAGCAGGCATCCATGCAGAAGGATGCCCATCACAAGCATAGGCACAGTGAGGAGGGTCAGAGGATGGGGCTGTACTGCCTCCACCTGCTGGAGACCTGCCTGTTGCTATCATACCTATTTGTCCATCTGGGCAATTCAACCTCTTAGTGTCTTTTAAAAATACTTTTTTGATGTTGCCTTTAGAATCCTCTGAAATACATCAGACATTTTCTTCAATTAAATTTGCCCCAAGGCCCACTTTTTATTTCTCAACCCAAG
Source organism: Balaenoptera borealis (assembly GCF_965194805.1). NCBI lineage: Eukaryota > Metazoa > Chordata > Mammalia > Artiodactyla > Balaenopteridae > Balaenoptera > Balaenoptera borealis. The sequence goes on along the minus strand of NC_138869.1, from coordinate 63,237,142 downwards.
TTACTGCCAACTTTTTAAAGCAATAAATTGCCGGGAGCATAAATCGGCCCCCCAAATTTGGCCCCTTTTAAGATCAAATGCAGCCATGTCCCCCTGTGCTGCTTTTGAAATCAATTCCTTATGTAGATTAATGCAGAAAATTAAAGTTCCAAAATATGTTCAAAAGCACCTTCTGTGCCTGGTTGGAAGCACTCTCCACAGCCTGGCATGTCCTCCCACAAATCTTGTTTCCTTCTCTGTACTTTGAAAGATGAAAACCAAAACCTGTTATTTTTTCTAACTTTGTAAGTAATTATCAGAGCATTTAAGAATGGTTAATAGGATGATGAGTTAAGATGGCAGAGGAGTAGGAGGAGGTGGAGTTCATCTCTCTCTCCACGGATGCATCAGGAATACAACTATAGATGCAACAGTTCTCACAGAACACTGGCTGAATGCTAGACCTTGGACAACAGAAAGGACTATAAATATCCTTGCATAACTGGATATGACAAAAAAAAAGAAGGTAAAAGGAGGAGGAGAGGAATTGGGACAGGACCTGCACCCCGTGGTTGGGAAGCTGAAGCAGAGGAGAGATTCCCAGATTCGGGGAAACCCCTCTCTGACAGGGAAATCAATTGGGACAGAAGGGAAGCATTTAAGGCTGTTGGAAGAGGGTGAAGTGGCTCATCTGTGGCAGATGGAACAGAGTCAGAACTACACAGAGAGTGCGTACTGCGGCCCTACGTGCCCCGGACTGGGACGTGTGTTCACAGGTGTGCAAGGGGGCTGGGAGCTGGAGCATGGGGATTAGAGAACAGGCCTGGGGCGAGAACTGCTGTTGGCTGTGGGAAGACAGACTGAGGGGACAGGAGGGAGGAAATCTGCAGCAGGGAATGCCTACAGAGGAAGACCGGACTGCCATGGAAGCAGGTGCTACTGCTGAGTCACACACAGGGGGAGGAGCCACTATTGTAGCCTCTCTCTCCCCTCATGCTGGCACCTGCTGGTGGACAATAAAAGAAGCCCTCTCAGGGCCGGCCCTCGCATGCCTGCTGCCGGGCACCAAAAATAGCCCGGCCAGGGCCAGCCCTCACGTGCCTTATGCCGGGTGCCAGAAAAGGCCCTCACTAGGGCCATATCTCTTGCGCCCATGGTCACTGGCTTCCCTGCACATTTGGCACCACCAGGGCTCCTGCCATCCAAGCAGTCATACCACCTCTGCACCTGGTCCTCACTGGGGCAGACCCACGAGCTCCAAGACATCCTCAAGACCAGACTCCTGTGGGTGGACTACACAGAGAGGTGGGGATAAAACCAAAGCTGAACCCCAGGGATGGGGCGACTAAGAAAGAGGATTGAAAATCTTTCCATGAGCTATACAAACTGCAGATTAAATCCCCATGATCAGCTAGACCCTACGTCTATCCAATATCTGAGTAGACAATGAGTGTTCCCACAAATGAAAACAGACTATCTCTGGCAGCTGTGGACATTGGGGACAAGCACACACAGGAATTGGGCCACATCAGAGTCTGAGTGGTCCCCACAGGGCCCACAGCAGGTCCAGAGACCAGCCCAGAGGCAGAGGAGGGCCTCCTGGGGAGGCAGAGGTGGGCTGTGGCTCATGGCGTGTGCAAGGACAATTAACAGCTGAGATCCCAGGGAAACATAATTATTACTATTACTTTTATTATGTTTTGATTAATTCTCTTCTTGGTTCTGGCTTTTTTTTTCTTTTTTTTTTAGTTTATTTTGGGGGGTGGTCTTCACGTTTTATAACATTTAAAAAAAATTTTTTTAATTAATTAACTTATTTATTTATTTTTGGCTGTGTTGGGTCTTCGTTTCTGTGCGAGGGCTTTCTCTAGTTGTGGCAAGCAGGGGCCACTCTTCATCGCGGTGCGCGGGTCTCTCACTATCGTGGCCTCTCTTGTTGTGGAGCACAGGCTCCAGACGCACAGGCTCAGTAGTTGTGGCTCACGGGCCTAGTTGCTCCGCGGCATGTGGGATCTTCCCAGACCAGGGCTCGAACCCGTGTCCCCTGCATTGGCAGGCAGATTCCCAACCACTGCGCCACCAAAGACGCCCCTAAATTTTTTTATATATTTCTGTTTTCACTTTTATGTTGTTCTGTGTTCTTTTCCCTCATTTTTTCCCTTCTTTTTCTTTCATATATTTTGTATTTTTAAAAAGAATTTCCATTTCTACTTTCCTTTTCTGTTGTTCTGTGTTTCTTCCCTTTTTTAAAAATTATTTTTATCGGTTTGTTCTGTTTCTTTGCTTTATTCTTCAGTTGGCACACTTCTTTGGTTTTGTTTTTAGGTTTTGTGTTTTTGTTAGTTTTGATTCTAATTGTTTGATTTCGTTTTTAGGTTCTTCAGTTTCTCTGATCTCTTGCTTTTTTTGTTTCTGTTTTGTTTTGTTTCTGTTTTTGTTTGGTTCTGATTTTGTTTCTTTTGCATGTGCGTGTGTTTCCTTGTTTCTGTTGTTGATTGTTTGATTCTGTTTTTACCATTTGTCTGGGGCCTTGTTTGTCTTTTTTTTTCCCCTTTCTTTTACTTTAATATATTTTTTATTTTATTTTTTTACATTTCTATTTCTATGTTGCTTTTCTGTTGTTCTGTCTTTCCCCTTTTTTTTTTAAATCGTTTTTGTCGCTTTGTTTTGTTTCTTTGCTTCATTCTTCCATTGGCACTCTGCTCTGGTTTGGTTTTCTGGTTTTGTGTTTTTGTCACTTTTCTTTTTAATGGTTTGATTTCGTTCTTGGGTTCGTTTGTCTTGTTGTTCTCTTGCTTTTTGTTTTATTTGGCTCTGTTTCTTTTGTGTGTGTGTGTGTGTTTCCTTGTTTCTGTTTTTGTTTGTTTGATTTTACTTTTTACCATTTGTCTGGGGTTTTGTTAATCTTTTAAAAAAATTTTTTAATCACCTTTATTGCCAGGATGAGTGACTTGCAGGGTCTTGGTTCCCTGACTGGAAGTTGGGCCTGAGGCTCCAGGGTGAAAGCACTGAGTCCAGGACACTGGAACACGAGAGAATTCCCTGCCCTAGGGAAGATTAATCACCGAGTGCTTTTGCAGAGACCTCTATCTGAATCCAAGACCCAGCTCCACCCAACTGCCTGCAGCTCCCAGGGCTGGACGCCTCCCACCAAACAACAAACAAGACAGGAACACAAAACCATGCATCAGCATACAGACGACCTAAAGTCATACTAAGCTCACAGACACCCCAAAACATACCACCTGACACAGCCCTGCTCATCAGAGGGAAAAGGCTCAGCTCCATCCACTAGAATGCAGGCACCAGTCCCTCCCATCAGGAAGCCTAGGCAAGCCACTGGACCAACCTCACTACTGGGGGCAGAGAACAGAAGCAAGAGGAACTACAACCCTACAGCTGAGGGATAGTATACCTCAAATACTGTAAATTAGACGACATGAGAAGACAGGGAAATATCTTGCAGGCAAAGGAGCAAGATAAAAACCCACAACACCAAATAAATGCAGAGGAAATAGGCAAACTACTAAAGAGAGTAAATATGAACCAAAATCTCGGAAATAGACTAGAGAAAATACAAGAAACTTTTAACACGAACCAAGAAGAACTAAAGAGCGAACAAACAGTAATGAACAACACAGTAACTGAAATTAAAAATACTCTAGAAGGAATCAATAGCAGAATAACTGAGGTAGAAGAATGGGTAAGTGAGCTGGAAGATAGAATGGTGGAAATCACTGCTGCAGAGCAGAATAAAGAAAAAAGAATGAAAAGAATTGAGGACAGTCTCAGAGACCTCTGGGACAATATTAAGCACACCAACCTTTAAATTATAGGTGTCCCAGAAGAATAATTTAAAAAGAAAGGGTCTGAGAAAATATTTGAAGAGATTATAGTTGAAAACTTTCCCAACACGGGAAAGGAAATAATCAGTCAAGTTCAGGAAGTGAAGAGAGTGCCATACAGGATAAACCCAAGGAGAAACACGCCAAGGCACATATTAATCAAACTAACAAAAATTAAACAAAATGAAAAAATACTGAAAGCAACAAGGGAAAAGCAACAAATAATATACAAGGGAATCTGCATAAGGATAACAGCTGATCTTTCAGCAGAAGCTCTGCAGGCCAGAGGGGAGTGGAAGGATATATTTAAAGTGATGAAAGGGAAAAACCTATAACCAAGATTCCTCTACCCAGCAAGGATCTCATTCAGATTCGATGGAAAAATCAAAAGCTTTACAGACAAGCAAAAGCTAAGAGAATTCAGCACCACCAAACCAGCTTTACAACAAATGCTAAAGGAACTTCTCTAGGCAGGAAACACAAGAGAAGGAAAAATTCTACAAAAACAAACCCCAAAAAATTAAGAAAATAAAAGGAATATATATATCAATAACTACCTTAAATGTAAATGGATTAAATGCTCCAACCAAAAGTCACAGACTGGCTGAATGGATACAAAAACAAGACCCATATATGTGCTGTCTACAAGAGACCCACTTCAGACCTAGGGACATGTACGAGCTGAAAGTGAGGTGATGGAAAAAGATACTCCATGAAAATGGAAACCAAAAGAAAGCTGGAGCAGCAATTATCATATCAGACAAAAGAGACTTTGAAATAAAGACTGTTACAAGAGACAACAAAGGACACTATGTAATGATCAAGGGATCAATCCAAGAAGAAGACATAACGATTGTAAATATTTATGCACCCAACATAAGAGCACCTCAATACATAAGGCAAATGCTAACAGCCATAAAAGGGGAAATCGACAGTAATACAATAATAGTAGGGGACTTTAACACCCCATTTACGCCAATGGACAAATCATCAAAAATGAAAACAAATACGGAAACAAAAGCTTTAAATGACACATTAGAACAAATGGACTTGATTGACATTTACAGGACATTCCATCCAAAAACAACAGAGTACACTTTCTTCTCAAATGCACATGGAACATTCTCCACGAGAGATCACATCTTGGGTCACAAATCAAGCCTTGGTATGTTTAAGAAAATTGAAATCGTATAAAGCATCTTTTCTGACCACAACACTATGAGACTAGATATCAGTTACAGGGAAAAAAACTGTGATAAATACAAGCACATGTAGGCTAAACAATACGATACTAAATAACCAAGAGATCATTGAAGAAATCAAAGAGGAAATCAAAAAATACCTAGAAACAAATGACAATGAAAACATGACTTCCCCAAACCTATGGGATGCAGCAAAAGCCGTTCTAGTAGGGAAGTTTATAGCAATACAATCCTACCTCAAAAAAACAAGAAAAATCTCAAATAAACAGCCTAACCTTACACCTAAAGCAATTAGAGAAAGAAGAACAAAAAGAAAAAACCCCAAAATTAGCAGAAGGAAAGAAATCATAAAAATCAGATCAGAAATCAATGAAAAAGAAATGATGGAAATGATAGCAAAGATCAATAAAACCAGAAGCTGGTTCTTTGATAAGAAAACAAAATTGATAAACCATTTCAGACTCATCACAAAAACAAGGGAGAAGACTCAAATCAACAGAATGAGAAATGAAAAAGGAGAAGTAACAAATGACACTGCAGAAATACAAAGGATCATAAAAGATGACTACAAGCAACTATATGACAATAAAATGGACAACCTGGAATATATGGACAAATTCTTAGAAATGTACAAGCTTCAAGGACTGAACCAGGAAGAAATAGAAACTATGAACAGATCAATCAAAAGCACTGAAATTGAAACTGTGATTACAAATCTTCCAACAAACAAAAGCCCAGAGCCAGATGGCTTCACAGGTGAATTCTATCAAACATACAGTGAAGAGCTAACACTTATCCTTCTCAAACTCTTCCAAAATATAACAAGGGAGGAACACTCCCAAACTCATTCTATGAGGTCACCATCACCCTGATACCAAAACCAGACAAAGATGTCACGGAAAAAGAAAATTATAGACCAATATCACTGATGAAGAGAAATGCAAAAATCCTCAACAAAATACTAACAAACAGAATCCAACAGCACATTAAATAGATCATATACCATGATCAAGTGGGGTTTATCCCAGGAATGCAAGAATTCTTCAATATATGCAAATCAATCACTGTGATACACCATATTAACAAATTGAAGAATAAAAACCATTTGATCATCTCAATAGATGCAGAAAAAGCTTTCGACAAAATTCAACACCCATTTATGATAAAAACTCTCCAGAAAGTGGGCATAGAGGGAACCGACCTCAACATAATAAAAACCATATATGACAAAACCCACTGCCAACATCATTCTCAGTGGTGAAAAACTGAAAGCATTTCCTCTAAAATCAGGAACAAAATAAGGATGTCCACTCTCACCACTTTTATTCACGTAGTTTTGGAAGTCCTAGCTATGGCATTCAGAGAAGAAAAAGAAATAAAAGCAATCCAAACTGGAAAAGAAGCAGTAAAACTGTCACTGTTTGCAGATGACATGACACTATACTTAGAAAATCCTAAAGTGGCCACCAGAAAACTACTAGAGGTAATCAGTGAATTTGGTAAATTTTCAGGATACAAAATTAATGCACAGAAATCTCTTGCATTCCTATACATTAACAACGAAAAGTCAGAAATAAAAATTAAGGAAACACTCCCATTTACCATTGCAATAAAAAGAATAAAATACCTAGGAATAATCCTACCTAAGGAGGCAACAGACCTGTATGCAGAAAACTATGACACTGATGAAAGAAATTAAAGATGATACAAGCAGATAGAGAGATATACCATGTTCTTGGATAGGAAGAATCAACATTGTGAAAATGACTATACTACCCAAAGCAATCTACAGATTCACTGCGGTCCCTATCAAACTACCAATGGCATTTCTCACAGAACTAGAACAAAAAAATTCACAATTTATAGGGAAACACAAAAGACCCCGAATAGCCAAACCAATATTGAGAAAGAAAAACGGAGCTGGAGGAATCAGGCTCCCTGACTTCAGAGTATACTACAAAGCTACAGTAATCAAGACAGTATGGTACTGGCAGAAAAACAGAAATATAGATCAATTGAAAAGGACAGAAAGCCCAGAGATAAACCCACATACATATGGTCACCTTATCTTTGACAAAGGAGGCAAGAATATACAATGGAGAAACGAAAGCCTCTTCACTAAGTGGTGCTGGGCAGCTACATGTAAAAGAATGAAATTAGAACACATCCTAACACCATACACAAAAATAAACTAAAAATGGATTAAAGACTTAAATGTAAGGTCAGACACCATAAAACTCTTAGAGGAAAACATAGACAGAACACTCTATGACATAAATCACAGCAAGATCCTTTTTGACCCACCTCCTAGAGTAATGGAAATAAAAACAAAAATAAGCAAATGGGACCTAATGAAACTTAAAATCTTTTGCACAGCAAGGGAACCATAAACAAGATGAAAAGAAAACCCTCAGAATGGAAGAAAAAATTTGCAAACAAAGCAACTGACAAAGTATTAATCTCCAAAATATTCAAGCAGTTCATGCAGCTCAATATCAAAAAACAAACAACCCAATCCAAAAATGGGCAGAAGACCTAAATAGACATTTCTCCGAAGAAGATATACAGATTGCCAACAAACACATGAAAAGATGCTCAACATCACTAATGATTAGAGAAATGCAAATCAAAAGCACAATGTGGTATCACCTCACACCGGTCAGAATGACCATCATCAAAAAATCTACGAGCAATAAATGCTGGAAATGGTGGGGAGAAAAGGGAACCCTCCTGCACTCTTGGTCAAATATAAATTGATACAGCCACTATGGAGAACAGTATGGAGGTTCCTTAACGAACTAAAACTAGAACTACCATATGACCCAGCAATCCCACTACTGGGCATATACCCTGAGAAAACCATAATTCAAAAAGAATCATGTACCACAATGTTCATTGCAACAGTATTTACAATAGCCAGGACATGGAAGCAACCTAAGTGTCCATTGACAGATGAACAGATAAAGAGGAAGTGGCACATACATACAATGGAATATTACTCAGCCATAAAAGGAAATGAAATTGAGTTATTTATAGTGAGGTGGATGGACCTAGAGTCTGTCATACAGAGTGAAGTAGGTCAGAAAGAGAAAAACAAATACCATATGCTAACACTTATATGTGGAATCTAAAAAGAAAATTAAAAAAGTTCTGAAGAACCTAGGGGCAGTACAGGAATAAAGACGCAGACATAGAGAATGGACTTGAGGGCACGTGGAGGGGAAGGGTAAGCTGGGACGAAGTGAGAGAGTGGCATTGACATATATACACTACCAAATATAAAATAGATAGCAAGTGGGAAGCAACCACATAGCACAGGGATATCAGCTTGGTGCTTTATGACTACCTAGAGGGGTCGGATAGGGAGGGTGGGAGGGAGCTACAAGAGGGTGGGTATATGGTGTTATATGTATACGTAAAGCTGATTCACTTTGTTATACAGCAGAAACTAACACAGCATTGTAAAGCAATTATACTCCAACAAAGATGTTAAAAAAAAAAAAGAATGGTTAATAGAGACCCACGGTTACTAACTGTGGAAACTGTGACACTTCAAAACCAGCATTACCACTTACAATCTTGGAAACATCTCTCTATTTTTCTAAGCAATGTGGTTTTCTAAAAGCCACTCTGTAGCTTATATATTAAGCTTGTTTTATCTTTACCAGAGACCACTTCATAGCATTGCTTGCTTTTTATTTTTCTAAAGGAAATGGAAAAGAGGATTTGATGGGCTTTGTGATTTCAGTTTCATTCATATCTGTTTCCTAATCTCTCACCTGTGAATTTAAATCTCAGTTGAGAAAATAATGACACTCCTAGAAATGTCACATTTTTTTATGAGAAAGAAAATAATTCCAAAGTGCTTGTACAATGCATTCTCTTTGATAGAGTGGCACCTGAAATAACCATGTTTTCCAGAAAAATTTAGAAATTTGCCGAGGTATTCTGTCTAGTACTTATGTTTTCCAATGACTTTTTTAAAATTAATTAATTAATTAATTAATTTTTGGCTGTGTTGGGTCTTCATTTCTGTGCTAGGGCTTTCTCTAGTTGCCGTGAGCGGGGGCCACTCTTCACTGCGGTGCGCAGGCCTCTCACTGTCATGGCCTCTCTTGTTGCGGAGCACAGGCTCCAGACGCGCAGGCTCAGTAGTTGTGGCTCATGGGCCCAGTTGCTCCGCAGCATGTGGGATCTTCCCAGACCAGGGCTCGAACCCATGTCCCCTGCATTGGCAGGCAGATTCTCAACCACTGCACCACCAGGGAAGCCCCCAATGACTTTTTTTATTAATGTCTATCCCATGTATTTAAATAGTATTTTTCCATTTAACACTTAAACTTTTTTTTGTCTCCAGTGACCCATATGTTCCTAATCCTGAATTGTATGTGTTTCTCTCCCCATCCTTTTTCAGGAGTTCAGCACACCCTTGCAAAATGTGTGTTCACACTTCCCCAAACGATCTAACCTTCTTTTCTAGGTCTAGACCCCCTAGGGGATCTTCAGTCTGTTTTAACCTGCTGTTTCTGTCCCACCAGTTTATTTCACACTCACCTTCAACTGAAATACTGGGAACTACTTCAAATGGATCATTAAAATGCTATTGCCTTTTGAAATGTGTCCAAACATGTATCCTTGCTCAAGGGTCCTTTGAGAGCCAAAAGATCTTCTACCTCATACCCCTTCTTTAATCTTGCCATTCTTTATTTACTTGTTTGTTCATTTGTTTGTTTAATTCAGTGAGCCTTCAATAAGTTTCTCTACACCCATTAGAGCATAGATGGCCCTTCTGCTGTTTATTTTGTTGTTGCAGTAGAAATGGATTTTTATATAGATAGATCTTCAAGAGAGTAGAGGAGAAAGATCACTATTAAAATCGAGAGGCACAACATTATCAGTTGAATGGATTCCCATATTATTACTGACCTCGAAGGACATATTGACATATGGAACCAAATTAATTTGATATAAATTCAAGCACTATAATATACCTTGAGAATAGCAGGAAAAAAACTTCCTCTGGAAAGGTTACAGGAAATAGAAATTAATGCATCTCCTCCCCACCTCCAGAAAGGTCTAGAGAAGGGATTATTGTTACTTATAATACTAAGTTAAGACCTGACTACAACCACCTTTTTGAAAGAAATTTAGAATCATGTAGAAAAATTGTGAGTGACTTTTATTTACTTTTTCAAATTTAAGTAATTGTTAAAAGAAATTGGTGTAACACATTTAGATTTCTACCATTTTATAAGTAATTTTCTTAAAATACATGGATTTCACAAGTATATCACAAAAATAAACACTACAATTCAATTATGAATATCAACGCAAAAACTTAAAAATATTACCAAATGTTGTGTATCAGTATTCAAAGCACCATTATTCACAATTGCCAAAATACAGAAACAACTCAGATGTCCTCAGCTGATGCACAGATAAACTAAATGTGGTGTATACACACAGTGGAATATTATTTGGCTGTAAGGAACAATGAAATTTGGATGCATGTTACAACATGGATGAATATTGAAAACATCATGTTAATAAGGATAATAAGCGAGACACAAAAGAACAAATATTTTATGATTTCACTTATGAAAGGTACTTAGAACAGGCACATTCATAGGTACAGAAAGTGGAATTGAGGTCACCCGGGGCTGTGGAGAGAGAAGAATGGAGAGTTATTGTTAAATAGATATACAGTTTCTCTTTGGGATGATGAAAAATTCTGGAAATGGATGTGGTGATGGTTGCACATTGTGAATGTACTTAATGCCACTCAATTACACATTTAATAATAGTTAAAATGGTAAATTTTATGTTGTATATATTTTATTGCAATAAAAATAATGTTACAAAAATATTACCAAACGAATTTCAATAGCACATTACAAGCAAAATAACTTACACACAAATGTAGTTTTATTACAGGAATGCAAGACTGGTTTAGTACTTTAAAACATTTTTTAAAAATTATCGAATTTCAGGATCAAATCAGGCATTTGGTAACATCAATTTTCCATTCCTCATGAAATGACATGAACATATATAATGAGTGTATATTTGAAATCATTGTGAAGAAATTGTTTATTCATTAATTGTTAGGGAACTAGTGAGGCATTTAGGGCAAAAGAAAATAAAGACTAAATCCCTAACCCATCTTTTGCACCAGCATAAATCTCAATGGGATCTAAGATTAAATTTTTTTAAAAAGTACTGGAATAAATTATGAGAAATTTATTTTATAATATTTGAGGGGAAAACATTTCTAAGAAAGATGGAAAATACTTGAAGCCATAAGTAAATGATTAAAATATTTTACACCATAAAACTAAAACTTCTGTATAAGCAAAAATAATGATGATGATTACCAAAATAAAAAGTCACAATCAAAATGCTAAACTGGCATGGCTATTTGAGAAATATTTGAAACACATGACAGACAGTTCATTTTATTTTTATGTAATGGTCCTACTTTTTCTAATTGAAGAAGAAGCCAGTGATACCAACACAGTTGTCATACATATACTGTTTAAAGCAAATAGAAAAAACCCTGAACCTCACTTATCAGAAAAATCAAGTTAAGATGAATTTGAAATGCTTCTCTCCTCTAGCAGACTGACAAAAAAAGTTTGATTATAACCAATACTAATGGTGTTAGAGTATGGGGGAATAATACACTCTGTAAACTGCTGCTCAGAGCATGGAGATGCAGCCATTTTAGGGAGCAGTTTTGCAAAATCAATGAAAATCACAAAGGCATAGACTTTTGGAATCAGTTGGATATCTAGCAATTTATTTTAGAGTTAATATATTTGCACAGATATATGCTGTTAAGTGAAAGTATAAAAGATTTTAGTTTATTTCTCGAGCATAAAAAGGATATATTTATATTAAATATGTATACTTATGTATATAAGACGATAGACAGAGATAGATAATAAGGAAACAGTAGGAGGCCCTTTTCCATTGCAGGCTCTTTTGTGCTCTCTGAATTAGTTATACTAACGTGTTATTTTCCTAGTAAGAAAGATATTTTTAAAATAGTTTGGGCTAATTGAAAACATTTAAAATAGGAAAAACATTGTTTCTACTTAAAATCTTTTTCCTAGATAGAGAAACAAATAATAAAAACTAAGGATTATGGAATGTTTTTATATATATCAGACACTGTATATTTTTTACATATACTAAATCATTTGTCACAAAAATCCTAGTAATTCTATCCTTCCCATTTTACAGACAAACTGAGTTTCAGAAGCACTCATGTGCCAAAATCACATTATTAGGAAACAGCTGATCAGGATTCCTATCCAGCAACTCTGATTTCACGGCCTGTTGTCTTTACCTGTTTATACTGTGTGGTTCTATTATTACACTGTGAGCAAACGACATCTTAAAACATACAATAGAAAATTTGACCCCAAGCATGACTCATCGAAATCTAGTACAAACTTAAAAAACAGATGAAAATATTATTTTTATGAAAAAGATCATACACTCCTTTTTCTGGTTTATGTGTAGATATAGTGCTTAAATGAAGAGTATAGCCTAAAACTCAAGTTTAGAGGAATAACTAAAGCATCATAAGATAGTCCTTCAGTCTGGGACCTGACGCCTAGAGAATTAAGGTTTTTGTGTGTACCCACTGTATATGAAACACCCAGCAAAGCACAGTGAATGTTTTTATTCCCTCAAGAACACTGGGTGAGTTCTGAAGAAGAGACTATGGTTTAAAAACATTTAAGGAACTTTCCTAAAGCCACACAATATTTCAGTGATAGTGTTAAAGCTGGAGCTCAGGTCTGCTAGCACCAGAGCCTCTCTTCTTTGAATTAAACCATTGTTGTGATTCACTTTATTTTATATGAAGAGACATTGAGATAATTTTGGACACAGACAGCTAAGATTGCAAAGGTTCACAGATGGAAAAGCAGATGTCTTTTTCCTCTGGTGTTAAGTGAGGCAGAAATGATAGGCTCATTAGTTGGAGTATATCTCATAGTTTCTATGGTCTAATCTTCTACTCAATTTAGGAATCATTTCTACAATATCTGTGATACTCATCAGCCTGTCTACAAATACCTCTAGTTATTAAAAAGAAAGTTCACTGCATCATAATACAGTTGAATCTAATAATTAGACATTGCTGTTCAATTTCTTTTTCTCATTGAAATATGATCTTTATCCCTTAAAGTTGCTATTAGTCCTGGTTCTGCTTTCTGTGTCACTAGAGAACCCACTTGAAATACTTGAACCATGGTCTTGCTTGAACTATCATTGACACGTTGTCTTCGTTTGGTTTCTGGACACCATAATTTATATTTTTCTCCTGTTAGAAAAGTGGTTCCATTTCTCAGCCTCCTCTGCTGTTTTGTGCTTTTCCACACAACTTCATAATGTTGGAGTCCCTAGGATTGTCCACAGTGCTCTGCTCTGTCTGCACTCACAACCCCTTAGTCCTCTGTGGCATAGTTTTATGTGGGAATGGCTTTATATGGCCAACGATCCAGCCAGGACTGCTCTCCAAGACTTCTATATGGAGCTGCCTACTTGACATCACCACGTGGATGTCTAGAGAGCCCAGGTTCAGTTGGTATTCTTCTCACCCTGCGTGTCCTTCACCTGTCACCTACCTGTCTCAGTTGTTGGCAATACCATCCTTTTACTTGGTCAAGTCGGAAACTGTGGAGTCCTCCTTGACTCCTCTCTTTCTCCCACACATCCTCAAAATACATCGAGAGTCAAAGAGCTCACACCCTCTCCATTGCAATTACTCTGGCCTGGGTCCTCATCTTCTCTTGCCTGGACCACTGTGATGGCCTCCTAACTGATCTGCTTCTACACATGCCTTCACCTCTCCCTACCCAGAGACTCACAGTCCCTTTACCCTTCTCTAGCTTTTTTTCATAGCATGTATCACCTTCTAGTGTATTTCATAATTTTCTTAATTGTTATTTTTATGGTTTTTCCACACTAGAATGTCAACTGCAAAATGCCAAGTCTCGTCTTTCTCGATCAGTCATGTGTCCCAGTCACCTAGAACTATGCCTGGCACACAGTTAGGTAGGTGGTTAATAAATATTTGCCGAGTGGATATAGAGTAATTACACAGCTTCTGCTCGAAGACACTCTTACTGGAGGAAACGCAGTTACTGTAGAGTGATCCAGAACAAGGACCTCCCTGTTCTCACCTGTTGCCTCTTACAGAATTTTCAGGGGACCCATCACAATGGTTGCAGTGACATCACAAGTCCTCTGGAAGAGACTCCTGTATCACTGTTCTCATCCCAGCCTCAGTGCTAATCTTAGCAGAGAGTCCAAGTACAAGAAGAAAGCAATTACAGTGAAAATTTTACTCAATTCTAATGTCTAGATAATCGGTTACTTCACTTTAGCATATTTTCTAATTAAAATGAAGTTAAAAGGTTAACTCAAATTAGTTTCAAGTTATTTCTGAATATCATGTTTTATTAGTTAATTATCCATTTTTAGTAAGTGCAGTATATTAAACATTATTTGACCTTTTACAAAAGAGCCTACAAGGCCTCCACATCATTGTTCTAAATATTAATTCTTATCAATTCATTGTCGTTCAGGATATATGCATTGGATCTATGTGGTAGTCACTTACTTGACTCATAAATGTAAAATTAAAAAGATGCTTTCACTGGTCTCAGGGAGTCCTGAAATAGATTTAAACAGTTGTTCTAAAGTGGCTTCATACTAGGATGAATCCAGAAGTTTCGGGACTGTGTTAGATCGTCTTTAACAATTTTTGTTAAATTTTAGAGGCTAAAGCATGAAAAGGAGGCAAGGTTATAGAAAAGCTAGACCATTATTTGAAAAACACAGCAGAGAAGAGAAAGAGAGCTTGGGTATTATTTGGGGTGTAGAGTTAAGTGGTGCAGAGGGTAGGATCAGGGTAATATTTATCTTACTGTCAAGTCCTCTCAATAGAGAAACCTTTATTTATATGGTTGTTTTTTCATCTTGGTAATGTTCAGGCCTGGCTGCTTCTTCTGTAGGGTTTCTCTGTTTCTGGAAAGAAATCTGTATGGATATATTAAGATGTAGAATTTCTTGAGATGCTAAAGATTGCTGTGAGGAGACAGTATAATATAATGGGAAAATAATAGAATTTTGACCCAGATAGACCTAAGTGTGAATCACAGTTTTACTTTTATTCACCTATGACCATGCAAATCTCCATTAATGCTTTCATCATCAAAGTTTTTCAGCTGCAACATGAGTGTCATCATATGCTTGGAGGTTTCATCAGGAATACATGAGAATATGTGTTCATAGTTGGCATAATATCAGCACACAGTGGAAGCTTGTATAGGTATAACCACTGAGTAATTATCAGTTTCTTCTTTTGTTCCACTTAATAATACTCTTCTTTGGTGTGGAAGCACCTACCCTTTGCCAGGCTCTGTGTATGTGTGATAAAACAGAGAGATCGACTTATTTCCCTGAGAGTTCGGTAACTTCATTCCTGAAAGGGAGAACAATAAATACATTAATAAAAATAGAGATAAGGTGATTGGAAGGGGATTACAATTATATTGGTGGTAATACAAGTTTTTATTTGTTGACTTTACTATGTGTCAAACAGTATTTTCTGTGATTTATATTATTACCTGATTTATGCCACTTAATATTCTGTGGAATATGTACTATACAGAGGAGGAAATTTAGGCACAGATAAAATTAAATTGTTCAAAGTTACATAGACACTTAATAATGAACCAAGACTGAAGAAAAAGAGAAAGCTTAGGCATGAAAGTTATCTTCAATATCTACAATGTTTATTTACAAGGTAAATTTCATCCTTGCTTATTTAAATACAATTCTAAAGCATTCTTAATGTATATCCCTCCTCCTTATTCAGTGTTTGGGATTTGAGATTGAAATTTGTGAAATGTCATAAATTGAAAAATGAATATTTTATGTGTAATATTAAATTATCAAATGAATGTTTAAATAAACCATATTGTATTTTACATATTAGATTTTTTACTCATAGTTATATACCACATTGTGTTAAAACATGTGAGTACACACCCGACAATATATTTTGTTTACTTCCTGTGTTGCCATCTGAAGACACATCTCTGAGAAGTAGAAATTAGAGCTAGAGCTGTTGCTAGTCTATTTTTAATTTCATGTACTAACTAACTGAGAGTGAAGAGCTCTGTGTTTCAGTTACTTGGATGTTTGGCACATGGTTCCAGAACTATGCAGCAAGTGCTGAAGCCTCACAGAATTCTTCATTATTACTTGTGCCAATAGTAACTTTGCTTCATTAGTATGATAGGCTGTATAATATGAAATTAGAAATCATAACCCGTGTTGGGCTTAGCTTACCTCATTTTTATTTTCTTCTTTTAGAGTAAGGTATTATATTTAACCTAATGGGAAAATTGTCAATTTCATGGTGTCATAAAAAGTTGCAAAATAAACACTTGGAAGAGTAACTCTCGTTGCCAAAAGAACTGATAACATTTTTTGTTTTGTTGTATGAATTCAGCAATAGAATCTAGCAAAATGCTTAGAAGAGTATTTCCCTTTCTACACTCTGATTTATTGCAATTCAAATAGAATGCTAATGTTAGGTCAAAAGTGGAATTTATATTTTAAGGTAAAGTTGTAATGAGGAAAATTTAATTTATGAAGTGGCCCACCTGAATTTTCTCAAATTAAAAAAAAAATGCTCAGATTTATGAAAACTTCTGCAAGTTTTGGTTATCTTTTGGGGTCTAATTTCAAAGTCTTGAAATAGTTTTTTATTTTATAGTTTCATACTAAT